>NW_019268547.1:58528-115254 GCF_002738365.1 Cucurbita moschata | reverse complement strand
ATGACTACGAGTTATGTAATCTAGGGCAAGTGGGAGAAAAGGCATGAGGATGTGATGCCCTAGTTTATTGTATTTCTCTCTACTCAACGTTATAAAACCCCACTAGAGTTCTAGTCCAAGTAGGAGTTTGTTGGGTTTTATGTCCTAAAACTCATAGTTTGTAAACAAAGATATATTCTATTTTCAATAAAGTTATTATTGATGTTTATTCAGTAAAAATTGTTATTGAATAAAGTGAACTTTACGATCATTAATCTAAATCCAATAAACTAAGAACACTCTGGCTATAGTATGATTACTTGAACTATATGTAGAGACATAAGAGGGGATCAAGTTCAAGTATATAGTCAGAATGATCTATAGTATAAGGATAAGGCTGAGTACCTTATTCTGGGGACACTATGGATGCGGCCCACTTTTGTATATGATATAAACAATGTGATCACTAAATTGTACATGTGGAGACATGTGAGTGGGGACATCCTATGCAATGAATATTGCATAAGATCGGACCATGAAGAAAACCACTCTCACTTTATAATGTCGTTTACTGTTGAGACTGATTTTCTTTTCATTAGGTAACTCGATTTTAATCCTGAGCTAACCATGAACTCCTGTTTATTTGGAATTATCCTTAGATTTGCATGGGTGAGAGTGGCTCTAGTTCGCCGACTCAACAGGCCTCCCATTTCAGGGGTAAGACTGGGTGAATGGCTGGAGACGTGGGGTGCAAGATGGAATTCACTCCTACCCACTTTTAAGGATAGAAGAAAGGTAGTTCCCTTAAGCACTGACTCTAGGTCTTGAACAAGGGGCCCCACCCTCTCATTGGCCTGAGAGGGATTCGGTTTACTGGTTGGACCACAAACCAATTGTTCATTAGAGGATCAGTGAGACATAAGGAACAAGAAGTAACTTCAGGGGTAAAACGGTAAATTGACCCAGCTCTAGTTACGAACAACCTGTGAAGGATCGACTTACTAATCAGGGTTATATCAGATGGATAGAAATATATCTATAGTGAGGGGAGTGCAACTACTAGGCTATAGTGGAGTGTCCTAGTAGTTAACGAATGTTGGTTAACCAGGTTAATGAGTTTAACCGGTTAATCTTGGATCGTTGGAGCCCATAATCTATAGGTCCATTAGGTCCCTCTGCTTGCTCATATCAGACTAAACCATAGAACAGTGTGACGAGTGAGTTCGAAGTGTTCGAATTCAAATTAGGGAATATGCGTTACATATATACGATATATTTAACCGCAATTTTGTTTTATTTACGAATTAAACAAAAAGAGAGAATCTGAGATATTTAAATAAGATTTAAATATCTTAATCAATTATGTGTCGGAATTGATTGGGATTGGCATGTGAATTAATATTAAATATTAAATAAATAGTTTAATTAATCATTTAATGTTACTTTAATTTGAAATTCATTATTCAAATTAATTGTTGAATTAAAATGATGAAAGTCAAAATGTTGACTTTCATCTAATGGAAAAATCCATGTTAGTAGAATTTTGAGGTGTCAAAATTTGGTTTAACCAAACTTTGCATGTTTGCCAAATAAACCCCACAAGTGTGAGTGGAATTTTGAGTGCCAAAATTTGGTTAACTCAAACATGCATGCTTGCCACATAATCCCAAACATTTGAGTGGAATTTTAAGTGTCAAAATTTGGTGATCTCAAATTTGCATGAACATGCAAACATGACTCTGTAAATAGAGTGATCATGATACATGGAAGGTCTTCTTCATCTTGGTGAAAAACCTTGAGAAAAACCTCTCACAAACACTCTCTTCACATATACAAAATCCCTCCCAAGTTTAGTCACTCACCGGATTCCACAATCCCGTTCTAAGGCCGGAGGATAGTGGAGAAGACACTAGTGGTGGTTCGAAACCGGTTCGTGAGGCAAAAGGAGTTTGAACTATAAAAGGTTAGTATTTAAACTCATTAAGTTTTAATACTTATGAACATGCTAGTTATTTACAATAATTGATGTTCTAAAAGTGCCCAAGATCCAAATTGCTTCCGCATGTGTTATATTAACACCAACAGTATGTTGTATGTTGGCACGTGCCCATAGATTGGCACGTGTCATTAATTTGTATGCTAGACTGTTATACTCGATTAAGTAGGCTGGTGAAATGTGAATGTATGTTGTTTAGTATGATGTGATGTGCTATGCTTATGACGTTTATGATGTGTCTAGATGATTCTGGCATACATGGTACTATAATTTTGAATGTAAACAGCATGTAATGTATGACATGAAATCACGATAAATTACATGAAGTGTAACCCCGTTAGGATTATGTATGATACATAGGCTGAAAAATTAGAAATGACATGTTAAGCATGGAAGATGATAGCGGGGTTATATTCATTAATGATAAAAGTAGAAATATTGGGGACTTCATGCATTATGTATGCTCATGCATTGGGGGATACCCATATTCCATCACAAGGGTACGGATGCGTACACCCAATGGCAGGGGTACAATCGTTATGTTTTGCATAGTGTTGCCGTGACGGTTACTAGTTCTAACGGGTGTCCGGCCTAGGGATCACCTAGAGTATGCTCACTCGACAAGGAAAGTGGCCCAGCGATGTGCGAACTGACTAGTGAGCCCATACTCGCATTTATAGACTGTGTGTAGAGTATATGGTACACGTCCAAATTACTCGATAGGACAGCACCATAGGAAGGTAGATTAAAAGATAGGTCCCATCATCTCATTTGCATGTGATTGTTGCATAAACCCGATAGAGGGTCACTTATTGAGTATTCTAGAAATACTAAAGCCTCGTGCTACAAGATAAACGCAAGGCATCCATGTGAGACCGACGGCAGAATCGCACATCTTGGGATCATGGCACATGCATAGGATAGTTATTTTTCATTCATAGTATAGGTTAGTATAGGTTGAATTTCATTGGCGTTCATAGTATAGGTTAGTATAGGTTGAATTCCCATTTGCATCATTAGTATAGGTTAGTATAGGTTGGATTGTAATCGCGTTAATAAATCATAGGTTAGTATAGAACATTTATTTTAGAGTTGTTTTCCCTTTCTTTTCCCTGTATTCATTATTCATGAGGTAATAAAAGACAAACTTATGTCGTAGTTATGATAAGAGCCCTATTAAAGTAAATTTTGTGTTTAAAGTATAATAATGACCTTAAATTAAATAAGTAAAAATTTAGGGTCGTTATAGTTGGTATCAGAGCCCTAGGTTATAGATCTTATAGACTAGCCTATGAAGTAGGCTTGACATGTTCCACGGTCCAATCGCCGATGCTTCGTCACTGTCAGGTAGACCTTGCGTAGGATGAGAGATGAATGGACATTTTTGCTAAATATTTAATGTGATTATCTTTATATATTGAGTGTTATGATACTGTATGATTTTATGCTATGATGTGATCTTGTACCAATGCATGTCTTTATGTTACAACATTTATGTTTTCTTCTCCTTTAATGATATAGTAGAATGTAAGTAATGTTATAAATAAATCATAGACTTAGATAGAATTATTTTCTTGGTTTCTAGAACAATGTCGCACAGAGGGCGTAGAAGAGGTAGGAGAGGGAGAGGACGACCTTCCATTAGGAGATGGGGAAGAAGAGAAGCCGAAAGAACCTCTTCCCAAGAAGGGTCGACTACTGGACCCTATGTACTCGAACTATCACCGAGGGAACCTCCACTACAAGTTGCACCCCCTCTTGAAAACGCACCCGTCCTACAAACTGCACCCACTCCTAAAAACGCACCCCTCCCACAAGCTGCACCCCCTCTTAAAAACGCACCTCCCCCACAAACTGCACCCCCTCCTGAAAACGTACCTCCCCCACAAGCTGCATTACCTCTTGAAAATGCACTGCCCCCTCAAACTGCACATAGGGCTGGGTTGGAGACCGTCGCACGAATGGTTTTGTCGTCTCTCCAGACGACAATGCAAACAATGTTGGCCACACAACATGCCACATTGTTAGCTATGCAATAAGTCGCAACAATGGCAACGCAACCAGCCAATGCGACGACCATGCAACCGGTCGATGCAGCAGTCACACAACCGGCTAAAAACTCGCAACCGGAACGGAGGGTGAGTGGGTTAAAAGACTTAGATGGTATGACCCCCGTCCCTTCGTCGGTTCAAAGGAAGATCCCACAGCAACTCAAATGTGGATCGCAACCATGGAAACGACCTTTGAATCAATGAGATGCCCTAATGACCATAAAGTAGCAGGCGCGACATATGTACTGCAAAAAGACGCAGAAGTGTGGTGAGCGAATAATAAACAGAATATCAACCTGAGAGAGAGGATCACAACGTGGGAAGCCTTTAAGGAAGCCTTCCTGAAATACTACTATCAAAAGAAAACCCGTATAAAGAAACAACAATAATTTAACCACCTGACCAAAGGTGAACGCACGATGGATCAGTATGATCAGGAATCCATGAGATTAAAAAGGTTTGCACCATCACTAGCAGACACTGAAGAGAAACAAATGGAGAAATTTGTGTTGGGATTGAACCCGAAGGCCCACCATATGTTGGAGGCATTTAACTTGAAAACTTACGAAGAGGCCCTGAGGACGGCTAAGGCACTGGAGGAACCTCCAGAGGAGAAAAACTCGGTGCCAACGGTTGTCGTAGAAAAGAAACGCCCCGTCGAGGGACGGACCCACGGAAATCCAACTGTCACTCTAGAGACCTTGACATCAGAACAAGCCACCTACTTCGCCCCAAGTAGCCCGATACCAAGTACCGAAAAAGACCCTATGCCACGACTATGAAAAACAACATCATGGCAGATGTATGGTAAGCTCCAGTGTGTTTTATAGGTGCGGTCGTGCAGGTCACTTGGCTAGAGCTTGCTCTGCAAGGGACACGGGAAACCCAAGGTAACCTCTTAGAGTTCTGGTCATTCGACAACCCACCATGCAAACCCGCGCACAGACCAGGTGTTGGGTTTTATGTCCTAAAACTCATAGTTCGTAAACAAAAACATATTCTGTTCTCAATAAAGTTATTACTGATGTTTATTCAGTAAAGATTGTAATTGAATAAAGTAAATGTTATGATCATTAATCTAAATCCAATAAACTAAGAACACTCTAGCTATAGTATGATTACTTGAACTATATATAGAGACATAAGAGTGGATCAAGTTTAAGTATATAGTCAAAATGATCTATAGTATAGGGATAAGGTTGAGTACCTTATTTTGGGGACACTATGGATGCGGCCCACTTTTGTATATGATATAAACAATGTGATCACTAAATTGTACATGTAGAGACATGTGAGTGGGGGTGTCCTATACAATAAATATTGCATAAGATCGGACCATGAAGAAAATCACTCTCACATTATAATGTCATTTACTGTTGAGACTGATTTTTTCATTCGGTGACCTAGGTAACTCGATCTTAATCTTGAGCTAACTATGAACTCTTGTTTATACAAAATTATCCTTAGATTTGCATGGGTAAGCGTGACACGAGTTCGCCGACTCAATAAGCTTCCCATTTCAGGGGTAAGATTGGGTGAATAGCTGGGGACATAGGGTGTAAGATAAAATTCACTTCTACCCGCTTTTAGGGATAGTAGAGAGGTTGTTCCCTTAAGTACTGACTCCAAGTCTTGAACAAGGGGCTCCACCCTTTCATTGGCCTGAGAGGAATTCGATTTGGTGGTTGTTCTACAAGCCAATTATTAATTAGAGGATCAGTGAGACTTAAGGAACAAAAAGTAACTTTAGGGGTAAAACAGTAAATTGACCTAACTCTAGTTACAAACAACCTGTGAAGGATCGACTTACTAATCATGGTTATATCAAATGGACAGAAATATATCTGTATCGAGGGGAGTGCAACTACTAAGCTATAGTGGAGTGTCCTAGTAGTTAACGAATGTTGCTTAATACAAGGTTAATGAGTATAGTCGGTTAATCTCAGATTGTTGGTGCCCATGATCTGTAGGTCCATTAGGTCCCTCTGCTAGCTCATATCGGACTAAACCTTCGAACAGTGTGACGAGTGAGTTCGAAGTATTTGAATGCAAATTAGGGAATACACGCTAAATATATACGATATATTCAACCGCATTTTGTTTTAATTATGAATTGAACAAAAATGATAGAATTGGAGACATTTAAATAAGATTTAAATATTTTAATTATGAATAGTGATTCATAATCAATATGGGCCGGAATTGATTGGGATTGACATTTTATTTAATGTTAAATATTTATTAAATTGTTTAATTAATCATTTAATATTATTTTAATTTGAAATTAATTATTTAAATTAATTGTTGAATTAAAATAGAGAAAGTCAAAATGTTGACTTCACCTAATGGAAAAATTCATGTTTGAGTTAGTGGAATATTGAGTGTCAATATATGGTTTAACCAAACTTGCATGTTTGCCACATAATCCCAAAAATTTGAGTGGAATTTTGAGTGTCAAAATTGGGTTAACTCAAACTTGCATGCTTGCCACATAATTCCACACATTTGAATGAAATTTTGAGTGTCAAAATTTGGTAATCTCAAATTTGCATGAACATGCAAATATGACTTTATAAATTGAGTGATCAAGGTACATGTAAATTTTTCTTGAAAAACTTTGAGAAAATCTCTCAAAACTCTCTCTCTTTACATATACTAAATTCCTATCAATTTTCATCACTCACCAGATTCCACAATCTCGTTCTAAGGCCGAAGAATAGTAGAGAAGTAGGGGTGTACACCCAACCCAGAAACCCCGGAACCCGACCCGACCCGACACGAAATATAAGGGTTGGGTTGGGTTGTGTTGGATTTCGAGTTTGGGTTGGGTCCATTTTTTTTAACCCGATCTGATTTGGGTTGGGTTCGGGTACCAAAAGAAAATGATTGGGTCAACCCGGCCCAACCCGAAAAAAAATGAAATTAAAGTCTAAAGGCCCAAAGTCAAAGCCCAATATACAGAGACTTTTGTCTAGTTTCTTACCCAAGCCCAAGCCCAAACTGACATTTCACAACCCAATAAATACCTCAGTGGTGAAAGAAATTCCTCTTTCTTTCCCTCTGCTATTGCTTAGTTCTTGTCAGCACTCTCCCTCTGCAATTTTTACACAAATTTCATTCCTTCCTCTCTATCATTAATTTTTACACAAATACCATTCCTTCCTCTCTGTCATTTTACTCTACAATCCTTCCTTTGCTAATCCTTCCTTTGCTATTCATTTTATTTTGCTATCCATTCCTCTGCCATCATCTTCTCTCTTCTGGAATTCATTTCAACTCCTCTCCTATGCAATTCATTTCTACTCCTCTTCTCTGCCATTCAATTTCTCTGCAATTCATTTTAATCCATTATCTCTCAATCTATTCCAACTCATTCATCTATTTCTCTCCCTACCTCTCTACCATCCATTCATCCATTCCTCTCCCTACTTCTCTGCTCTCAGCCTCTCCACAAAATACAAATCTCTTTTGATACTTAGGCTCTCACAAGGAATTTGATCTCAATAGCATTCTCTAGCGTTCTTTATCTTGTTTCTTTCTTGCGCGCCGTCTCTCTTTTTAGTCTCCTGGAACGCTATAACGGGTAAGTTTTTTGGTTTTTTCTCTTTTTGTTATATCCCCTTGCAAAAACTGATTGTATATTTTAACCTTGATGCATTCTATGATAATTGTTCACATTGAATTAAATGTTTGAATCATAATAGTTCTATTTTACTTTTTATAGATGGAAAACAACAGTGCAACAATATGTGCAAGTAGCTCTAGTAATTATAATGCATCGAAACCACCATTGGCTACCCAATCTGAATTTAAGAAGAAGAAACCCAGTAAATCAACCGTGTGGGATCACTTTACAAGATTAGAGAACAATAATAAGAGGTGCAAGTGCAACTATTGTTCTAAGGAGTATGCTTGTGATACTAATTCTTCTGGAACTAGCACGTTATGGAAGCACTTAAAAAATCAATGTAGGAAGTACACATATAAGGTGGAGGACAAAGGACTAGTAATATTGTTACTTCATTATTTAGTCAAACAAGATGTAGAGCAGCATGTGTCAAGATGCTAATTATGGATGAATTATCATTTAAATTTGTAGAGAAAGATGGTTTCAAATTGTTTGGTAGTATTGCATGCCCTAAGTTTGACCCTCCGTCAAGAGTAACCATTGCTAGAGATATATTTCAGCTCTATCTAGAAGAAAAAAAGAAGTTCAAAGATTTTTTAGTCAGTCATTCCAAGAGGGTTTGTCTTACCACTGACACATAGACTTCGTTGCAAAATATTAATTACATTGTAATCATCACTCATTTTATTGATTCAGAATGGAATTTGCATAAAAGAATTCTCAACTTTTGTCAAGTTGCTAACCACAAGGGAGAGACTATTGGCAAGATTATTGAGAGTTGTTTATTGGAATGGAGAATCGATAAGGTTTTCTCTATCACAGTTGATAATGCAAGTTCCAATGATAGAGAAATATTACACATGAGGTGTTGTGCTCACATAATTAATTTGATTGTGAATGAAGGGCTTAAAGAAATTCATGACTCCATTTCTAGTGTTCGCAATGCCGTGAGGTATGTTAGATCATCCACCAAGAGATTGACAAAATTTAAAGATCGTGTTGAACAAGAAAAAATTAAATGTAAAGCACTTGTTTGTTTGGATGTGGCGACTCGATGGAATTCCACTTATTTGATGCTTGATCATGCCTTGAAATTTGAAAAAGCTTTCAAAGTATTAAAGGTGGAAGAATTATATTATGTTGATTATTTCAAAGAGGGGATCATGAAAACAAAAGAATAGGGCCACCAACCATTGATGATTGGAAAAATGTTGCAGTGTTTGTAAAGTTTTTGAAGGTTTTCTATGATGTCACTGCGAAGATAAGTGGTTCTTTATATGTGACTTCTAATTCTTATTTTTCTGAACTTTGGGGTATTCGAGAACTTTTAATTCAGTGGAGTACAAATGTGAACTCTGTTTTAAGTAACATGAGTTCAAATATGAAAGTTAAGTATGACAAATATTGGGGTCTAGTGGAAAGAATTAATAAGTTGATATTCATAGTAGTGGTACTCGATCCTCGTTATAAATTGGATTACATATCATTTTTCTTTTCGAATATTTACGAAGATGCTATGGCTAAAGTGATGGTGGATGACATAAAGAATTATTTAATTCGTTTGTATGATTACTACAAGTTTTATGATAATGCTCAAGATCATCATCTATCTGAATCAAGACTCACTTCTAAGTCCATGAGTATGGAGATGGACACAACTGATGAAGAGAATTTAAGTGGTTCAATATTAGTATTATCAAGATACAAACGAAGAAGAGAAAAGCAACATTCACTTGAGTTAAAGAATGATGTGGATCGATATATATCTGACCCTAGTGAAGAACTTGATGATAATTTTGATGTTTTGGCATGATGGAAAACAAATGAGTTTAAGTATAGAGTTTTATTGAAAATTGCCCAAAATGTTTTGGCCGTTCCCGTGTCAATGGTATCTTCTGAATCAGCATTTAGTACGGGTGGGAGGATTATTGATTCTTTTAGGAGCTCTTTAACACCTAAAACGGTGGAAGCTCTGATATGTACACAAAATTGGATCGGTCAGTATCGTTAGATATTCCTCAACAACTTGAGATTTGTTCTAAGATTGAAACAGGTAACTCCAAATCTATTTATTGTCTATTTGTTAAGACGTATTATGTATTGTTATATTACAATTTATATTTTATTTTTAAGATGATTTAAGACCATCAAGTTCCATCAACATCATGCAATAATTATTTTTCAATGTAAGTAAAATATTTGAAGTTGCACTATGCTTTATCCAAACAATGTTAAAACGGTACTAACTTTCAAGATGCTATTTTTTCTTTGGTAGGAATTAAAAATGCAAGAGAGGGTTGGATGAATGTTGTAACTTTTGAATTACTTTATTGAATATTCTTCACATATTTATAGGTGAATTTTTAGGCCTTTTGTTAAATGATTATATTTTGGGAATGTAATAATTTAATTAGATGTGGTGACTTTAGAATTGATTCATTGCATATTCTTTATATATTTATAGGTGATAATATGGATGCAATAGAGAGTTTGATATTTTTGATCTGCAAACTTAGAGGTAGTAATTGTTTTATCATTTTAGGTCATACAAATTAAATTTTTAAAATTTTTTTTGGACCAACCCGAACCCAACCCAAAAATAGAGGGTTGGGTTGGAAATTTTTTTGGGTTGGGTTGGGTTACTAATCCAACCTACCCGAACTTTTGGGTTGGGTCAAAAAAATCCTTCAACCAAACCCAACCCGGACCATGTACACCCCTATAGGGAAGACACTAGTGGTGGTTCAAAACCGTTCGTGAGGAAAAAGAAATTTGAACTACAAAAGGTTAGTATTCAAACTCATTGAGTTTTAATGCTTTTGAACATGCTAGCTAATTTACTATAATTAATGTACTTAGAGTGCCTAAGATCCAAATTGCTTATGCACATGTTATAGTAACACCATCACCAGGGCATATGCAACGACCAGTAAAGAGTTGGTAACGTCTGGCACCGTGGTGACAAGTACGCTGTAACGATTCAGATTTTTCCATTTTTTCCTTATATTGTTAAGATTTTTATTTTTATTTCCATATATGACCGATATTATATTGTAGTAATTATTCCGTCGGAAAATATGCATGATTTTCATCCCTTCTCTTTCCTTGAAAATGACTTTTGCTCTCCAAACTTGTTTCTGTTTTCGAGGGTGTCTGAGTGTACGAAAAAATCGAGAGTGTTACTTGGGAAAACGTGTGGGTTGATTCGCTGGGCGGTTTTCTTGTTCGGCGAGTTCTCGAAATCGATTGCATTGCTGTTTTGGAGGAAGAGTCGAGTGGAAGTTAGCGTCGACGTCGGATTCACTGCGTTGAAGAAGGCCAACCGTCAAAAGCGAAGGAGGAGGACGCCATGTAACCATCGTCGGAAACGGAGGAGATTGTGTCGTCGGTTGCGGCGACACATCAGATTAGGGTTTTCGTGAGGGTTCGGGCGAAGGAGACGCAGAGTCAGGTTGGGTTTCAACCTCTGAACCAGCCCACAGACGAACGCGGGCCCTGTGCATTTTGGCCCAACACGGATGCGCGCATGCAGCCTCGGTCTCGGCTCCACATGCGTGCTCTCGGCTCGGCTTGACATGTACAACGGCTCGACTTTGTTAAATCCCGCGGCTCGGCTTGGCGGCTAAGTTGGTCGGCTTAGCAGCTCGGCTTATCGGCTCGGTATCACTATAATATAACGATTCCAAGGTTTTCGGCCCTTCCGAAGCTGTTACTGCCCTTAGTTTTACCATCTAAGGTTAGTATGGTTCCTAACCGTCAAAGAAAGATTTTGTTGAGAGTTTATTTTGATAAATAGAATGAGATTTAGCTAGGGTACGTTATGAAAGGTTCGTAAGTTTTTATGTGGTTATTATAGAACGTATTTAACCATTGGAATTAGCTTGTTGTGAGTGAATTCGGCCAAGGCCATGGAGGTAAGTGAGCTTAATGTTGAAGTTAGCTTACTACGTGTTGTATGATGGTGCGTGCCTAGTGGCGCCCTGCATGCACCATATTTTATGTGATATGACTATATGATGTATGAATTATGTGACTGTTTACGTTATGAAAAGTTATGGATTATGTTGACTGTTGACTGTTTACGCTACGAAAAGTTATGGATGATGTTGTCTGTTGACTGTTATGCTGTGAAAATATTGTTGATCTACACGTATCATATGCCATGAAAGTGTTGATCGATGCCATGGATACACGTAGTATTATCGAGTCATGTCATGAGATGCTTATGCAACTAGAATGTATTTTCATGTTATGTAATATGCCATGTAATGTAAGAAACGTACATGTGATGTTGGCAATGCTTTTGTAATGCCATGTAAGGTATGTTAAGGGACCTCATGCATATATGTATGTCACTTGCATCGGGATAATTCTCATTTATGTTACGGAAGAATGAATTACGATATTTATGTTTGTCATGATATCATGCAGGCCCTTTTCTATTCTATGGTGTCCGGCGAAGTGTAACACGTTGTGCCCGACCAAGACAGGCCCAGGGGGTATGTATATGAGCCCGCCTTGTGGGTCCATGTACGAGTAGATGGGCCGTGTGTGAAGGAGTATCGCACATCCAACCCTACCCGAAATAGAAAAGTGCCTAAGGTCATGTAAAGTTTATAAAAAGTTAGGTCCCGCTCATATGTTGCATGTGTTTGCATTTCAACCCCAACAGTGGGGTGACTTACTGAGTATTTCATAAAATACTCAAGCCACGTGCTACCTACATTTTTCAGGTAAAGGCAAGGCGCCAATGTACGGTTGACGGTGGAGCTGAGGACACCATGGAAGTGGACGAGGGGCATTTTTAGTAGTTTATGTTTATTTGACTGATTTAAGTTAAAGCATTGAACATTGTTTTATTTAGATTTGTTTTGACTTCAGTTACGGAAGGTTTTATTTACGGAGATATGTTTGTTCGAATTTTTGGATCTTTATGAAAGACTTTATTGTGTTTTCCAAGGTTATTTATGATGAGCTTCCGCATAATGAGTTATGTATGCATGGGTGACGTCACTAATTAGGTTTAGAAAATTAGGGGCGTTACAGTTGGTATAAAATCTCTAGGTTATAGGTCTTGTAGACTGGCTTACAATGTAGGCCTAACGTACTTCTATGGTCCTCCAGCAAATGCACCGTCACTGTCAGATATGCCTTTTTAAGAATTAAAGTTTCTTAGTTAAATGATGCATGTAGTAGTGAATATGTATTTTGTAATGAATGATATGATGTACATGTGTTATATGTTGGCATGATTTATGATATGTTATGTACTATCGAATGGTTATGTTAATGCTATAGCTGTATGTACGAGTGATTTGCATAATTACGAATGTTTATAGAATCTATTAGATGAGTATGTGACTTAGTAGTTATGTGCACTATTTAGATGCACCTAGAACTCGAGGAGGAGGTCGTAGGAGACGACCCCAGCTTAGGGGTAGAGGAAGGGGTGGAAGGGGATGTAGTTGGGGACGTGAGGGTTCTATAGATCAGCCTCTTTCGTCACCAGCGACACCTCAGGCCACACCAAACCCTACAACTGCTCTAGTAGAGGCATTGCAAGCCGTGATACAAAATCTGACGGCCAACCAGCAAACAAATATGCATCTACATCAACCTTGGAAGCTAAGTACTTGCGAGATTTCAAGAGGGGTGACCCTCAAATTTTTAAGGGGACATCTGACGATCCAACTGTGCATTGATGTGGCTGAGATCCATTGAGACTGTATTTGGGTTGTATGGAGTCGTTTCTGTAACTTGATACCCAGCACTGAAAACCATCTTTACATTGGATGGTTTGGTGTTTTGATGATCCCTAACTTATTGACCGCAACTTCTGTATTTATTATTGCCTTCATTGCTACTCCTCCAGTAGATATTGATGGTATTCGTGAACCTGTTTCTGGATCTCTACTTTACGGAAACAATATTATTTCTGGTGCCGTAATTAAAGGCTCTATGTGTTGTCAAAGACGTAAAACAAGTATTTGCAAACAGCTTCAAGTAAATGTATGTTCTTATCTTTTTCTTCACAGACAAGCCAAAGATGTTTTGTCTTCTTTTGATATTCCTAGGATAATAGAAATGCTTTTTAAACCTTGGATATGGAAAAACACAGAATTGACGATTTCAGATAATACATAGGAAAAGCCAAAGGAAAATGAAACAAATGATAAGAAGATCCAAGGAGGAAGAGAAACAAACATGTATAGAAAGATCAGAAGCCTGGGATAAGGCACTACTTTCCTTTGACTCGTACCGATCAGAAACTGACCCCACAAGAAATTGAGCAATTTTGTGTGTACCAATTGAAATTTTTTGAAAAATGAAGTATCAGAATCTGACCCCACGAGAAATTGAGCAATCTTGCGTGTACCAATTGTGTACCAATTGAAGTTTTTTGAAAAATGAAGTATCAAAATCTGACCCCACAAGAAATTGAGCAATCTTACGTGTAACAATTGTGTACTTGTAAACAAAGATATATTCTGTTTTCAATAAAGTTATTATTGATGTTTATTCAGTAAAAATTGTTATTGAATAAAGTGAACTTTACGATCATTAATCTAAATTTAATAAACTAAGAACACTCTGGCTATAGTATGATTACTTGAACTATATGTAGAGACATAAGAGGGGATCAAGTTCAAGTATATAGTCAAAATGATCTATAGTATAAGGATAAGGCTGAGTACCTTATTCTGGGGATACTGTGGATGCGGCCCACTTTTGTATATGATATAAACAATGTGATCACTAAATTGTACATGTGGAGACATGTGAGTGGGGGCGTCCTATGCAATGAGTATTGCATAAGATCGGACCATGAAGAAAACCACTCTCACTTTATAATGTCGTTTACTGTTGAGACTGATTTTCTTTTCATTCGATAACCTAGGTAACTCGGTTTTAATCCTGAGCTAACCATGATCTCCTGTTTATTCGGAATTATCCTTAGATTTGCATGGGTGAGAGTGGCTCTAGTTCGCCGACTTAACAGGCCTCCCATTTCAGGGGTAAGACTGGGTGAATGGCTGGGGACGTGGGGTGCAAGACGAAATTCACTCCTACCCACTTTTAGGGATAGAAGAAAGGTAGTTCCCTTAAGCACTGACTCTAGGTCTTAAACAAGGGGCCCCACACTCTCAATGGCCTGAGAGGGATTCGGTTTACTGGTTGGACCACAAACCAATTGTTCATTAGAGGATCAGTGAGACATAAGGAACAAGAAGTAACTTCAAGGGTAAAACGGTAAATTGACCCAGCTCTAGTTACGAACAACCTGTGAAGGATCGACTTACTAATTAGGGTTACATCAGATGGACAGAAATATATCTATAGTGAGGGGAGTGCAACTACTAGGCTATAGTGGAGTGTCCTAGTAGTTAACGAATGTTGGTTAACCAGGTTAATGAGTTTAACCGGTTAATCTTGGATCGTTGGAGCCCATGATCTATAGGTCCATTAGGTCCCTCTGCTAGCTCATATCAGACTAAACCATAGAACAGTGTGACGAGTGAGTTCGAAGTATTCGAATTCAAATGAGGGAATATGCGTTACATATATACGATATATTTAACCGCAATTTTGTTTTATTTACGAATTAAACAAAAAGAGAGAATATGAGATATTTAAATAAGATTTAAATATCTTAATCAATTATGTGTCGGAATTGATTGGGATTGGCATTTGAATTAATATTAAATATTAAATAAATAGTTTAATTAATCATTTAATGTTACTTTAATTTGAAATTCATTATTCAAATTAATTGTTGAATTAAAATGAAGAAAGTCAAAATGTTGACTTTCATCTAATGGAAAAATCCATGTTAGTGGAATTTTGAGGTGTCAAAATTTGGTTTAACCAAACTTGCATGTTTGCCAAATAAACTCCACAAGTTTGAGTTAAATTTTGAGTGTCAAAATTTGGTTAACTCAAACATGCATGCTTGCCACATAATCCCAAACATTTGAGTGGAATTTTAAGTGTCAAAATTTGGTGATCTCAAATTTGCATGAACATGCAAACATGACTCTGTAAATAGAGTGATCATGATACATGGAAGGTCTTCTTCATCTTGGTAGAAAACCTTGAGAAAAACCTCTCACAAACACTCTCTTCACATATACAAAATCCCTCCCAAGTTTAGTCACTCACCGGATTCCACAATCCCGTTCTAAGGCCGGAGGATAGTGGAGAAGACACTAGTGATGGTTCGAAACCGGTTCGTGAGGCAAAAGAAGTTTGAACTACAAAAGGTTAGTATTTAAACTCATTAAGTTTTAATACTTATAAACATGCTAGTTATTTACAATAATTGATGTTCTAAAAGTGCATAAGATCCAAATGAAGTTCAGAATGAATGCTTTCTTAGTTGGTAGCATTGGGTTGACAACTGCCCTAAGGTCCATAGGGTGGAGTGTGCTACGTTTATGCTGCGTGAGGATGCGGAATTGTGGTGGCAGGCCACAGATTCATAACACTGTTGAGGTGATTGTGCCTACCACTTACGCTGCGACATTCGAGGATTTGTTAATCTATTGGCACGGCTAAGTTTAGGGCATGGTTCTGATACCATGTTAGACGAACACGACTCTCCATAGTGGTATGATATTGTCCACTTTGAGCTCATGGCTTTGCTTTGGGCTTCTCCAAAAGGCCTCATACCAATGGAGTTAGCATTCCTCACTTATAAACCCAGGATCATTCCCTAAATTAGCCGTGGGACTTTCATCATCCAACGCCTCCCCTCGAACAAAGTGCGCCTCCCCTTAATCGAGGCTCAACTCCTAAGGGTAATGTAGAAAAATCACTGGGTCAATGTTTGAGCCAAGTTAGGGCCTGTTTTCAGTTAAGTCTATTTATGATATTCGCGGGTAAAGGATTTTTAATTTCTTTTTACAATTATCTATATTCTTTCTTTTAATTTGTCTATTTATGATAAAGGATTTTTAATTTCTTTTTACAATTATCTATATTCTTTCTTTTAATTTTTCTTGCCTTAATCCACCCGATTATCCCTCCCACCCAGAATTCTTTTTTATTTTTTTTTCAATTTTACTCCTTTTTAGATTCTTTTTCAATGTTTAATTCATTTACTTTGTGTTATGTACCGCTCATCTTGTCCCCTTATTTGCGCATATTTATAATAATAAATTATATACTATCAAATATAATGTATGGAACAATGTGTACTTAAATATATACCATACAAATATCGATACTTTTTCATTATGATAAATATATCATATATCATGCATAAAATATACACATTAACATATACCACTTTTGGTATAAATTCAATATAGAATAAGATAAAAGACATCCTATAGAATATAACATTCACCGAGATCAATTCACGGATGTTACTACCATATTATATTTTATAAAAACGTTTCATATTTTATATTATTTTAAATTCATAAAAACTCGAATCTAGGTAAGATTTTTAAGTCTACAATTCATCCACGTGCTCAATCACATTATGCATTATGTTTTGTCTATCTAAAAAAATAAAAAAGTAATTAATTTTGCTCGTAAGTTATTAATAAACTTTATTAATTATTTTTCTAACATAGTTTAAGTAATTTAGTAATTTATTAATAGCCTACTATAAGTAATTTAGTAATTTATTAATAGCCTACTATAAGTAATTTAGTCATTTATTAATAGCCTACTATAAGTAATTTAGTCATTTATTAATAGCCTACCATATAAGTAATTTAGTAATTTATTAATTGCCTACTATAAGTAATCTTTCTAGCATAGTATAAGTAATTTTTAATAAATTATTGATAGATTTTTTTGTCGCGGATCTGTACTTAGATATATGATAAAATAGGGTATATAATCATTGTGTTTTTTGTTTACACAATAATCTATACATGATCTATGATAGGGGTATGAATGAAACAGACCCACACCGCCTACTTCGGCTCATCAGCGGATAAGTAACATATAAGAGCATACATGCCCGGGGGGCATGCCTTTTCCGATCAGGGCATGTAGAGCTTGTTCCCACATTTGCATCTCCAGACTTCTGGGAAATCATCACTGATGCCTGGAGGCCCCGACGTCACCGACACAAGAACCGTAGTGCAGGGCGTGCAGCTCCCACACTTTGAGGCGCAGTTTGGTGGCGACGATCCCGGCCCACCCAATCCTCTTCTTGGCAAGGTCAACTCCTGATCTTCATGATTAGCGATGGGCTGGCATAGTATAATGCATTAAATTTTTTTAGTTAGAACACTAGATTTGGGTGCAAAAATAGAATAGGTATTTGTAAGAAAATATATGAGGAAGGTGATGAATCATCCATTATAATATTGGAACTAAAATAAATTTACCTGAGGATGTGCATGGCCGGATTCAGCAGATGAGCAACGCCTAGTGTTGTCCGAGGACAATATGAAGATAATGAAAAACAAGAAGAAGAAGATGGGTTTAGGTTCATTGGTTCTATTGAACTTCATCCTTCTTCCTATGTTTTCCAAATTAAGAAATAATACAAGAGCGCTCCTGGTGACACTACAAGAAAAATGTCTTTTTATAGCGTTTGAATATTGTATTTATTATTTTTTTTAGAAAATATGCTATAAAAAGTAAAGGAAATTTTTAGAAAAGCTTTTTATAGCATTTGAGTATTGCATTTTTTTAAATATGCTATAAAAAGGAAGGAAATTTTTAGAAAATGACATTTTCCCTATTATTTATCTTTTATTAAAAAAAAAATTATTCCATTTGTTTTCTCTCCCTTTCTTATTCGGTTCTTTTTTCTCCCTTCTTCCATCCCTTCCTTTTTCTTTCTCCTTTATTTATATGATTCAGTTAAGTATTGAAATGATCCTGTTATTAAAATTTGGTAATTTTACTTTATTTTCTTGCACAAAAATTATATGCCTCCACTACAGACGGACTAAAGTAAAAAAAAATGTACTAAGCTTTCTTTTAAGGGAAAAAAATGTAATAAGCTTTCTTTATACGTTATATTTGGATTAATGTTCTAAGTTTCCTCCTCTAGTCAGGAACAAATTGTTCTAATGTTAAATATGGTTTAGGTGGAATGACAAAAAAAAATGTGATATATTAATAGTTCGAATTTTTTTATGACTTCGCACACCATTCTTTTCACTTCCATATACTCAGTTAGTGATGTGGAACACATATTCATGTATCAATCAACAGAAAAATATCTTTTTAATATTTTTTAACCATGTGGATAGTAATGTTTTTATAAATTGCATGACACATGGATAAATTTTAAAGGGAATGATTGATGGCCGATGGTCTTTCGTTGTGTCCCTCACGTTACTCCATCAAAATCGGCGATCCTCAAGTGGTGCTCATCCAACCACGTGTGTAACGGATAAAAAAAAAATTCACGGTCCTCGGCCCACAAGCCTCGCCAAACTTCGAGGGTCACCACAATAACAGACCCCAACCCTCAGCGAAACCGCCTACAAGGAAGAAAACGAAAAACGTAAGAGTGAGGAAGAAACCAACGACACTCCGGCAAAGCCAAACCATACGAAATCGACTTCGAAACCTCCAATCTACACCACAAAAATGATCCCAATGACCTTTACACAATCTCAGATAGATTTCGACGTTGCTTACACGTCGTACTCCGTCGGGTAAGGGAGACAGAACGTCGGATTTTCGAACCCTCTCAAATCCTTGAGTGTTAGGCCCTTACGAAACAAACAAACACCATAAACGGGATTAGGGGAAGGAGGAGACTCAGAAACGGAGGAAAAAGGACGTCAGAACGACGTGACTGAGGAGAGAAAGAGAGTCGTTGAAAAAAACTCTCTGGCAATCAGGCGAGGAAGACGAAGTCCGACCCGATCTCCGACCTATGATCCAAAACCCTCTCGGCCCAATGATTCAACCCTCGTCCCACCTAAACAAACCGCAGCCCAACAATTAAGTTCAGCCTAGCCCACCACAACCAAAACCCTGCAGCCCATCACAACCAAAGCCCACGTCTAGAGTCCGACTCGCCTGACAACCCGCATGCTCGACCCGATGACTCGTGCCTCGACCCAATACTACTGCACATGCATCGCCCTCTGGTTGTGCCACGTGGCACATCTGCAGCGTGACACCCCTTTGGCTTCGGCAGCTTGATCGGCTCGACAGCGGCTTCTCGGCTCTGACGGCTTATTCGACTCGAGAAACTTGGTTCTGACCTGTTTGGCACCGTTTCGACCCTCCCGGACTTGATTTCGACCCCGTTTAAGGTAAAATAGATCATTTTAAGGCCGTATTTCACAAATTCAAGTTGTCGAATGATCCAATAGGAACCAACCACCAACGGAAGTGCAGGACGTATACGAGGAGCGAGGAGCTTACGTTTATATTTTAGGGAGTACTTCGGCTAAGGCCTACCAAGTAAGTGCCTCACCCGTCGTAGGTTATGCGCTGTATGTTGTATGTTGGCACGTGCCCATGGATTCGAAGATGTCATTAATTTGTATGCTAGACTGTTATACTTGATTAAGTACGCTTGCGAAATGTGAATGTATGTTGTTTAGTATGATGTGATGTGCTATGCTTATGACGTTTATGATGTGTTTAGATGATTCTGGCATGAATGGTACTATAATTTTGAATGTAAAAAGCAAGTAATGTATGACATGAAAATCACGATAAATTAAATGAAATTTAACCCCGCTAGGATTATGTATGATACGTAGACTAAAAAATAAGAAATGACATGTTAAGCATGCAAGATGATAGCGGGGTTATATTCATTTATGATAAAAGTAGAAATATTGGGGATTTCATGCATTATGTGTGCTCATGCATTGAGGGGATACCCCTATTCCATCACGAGGGTACGAACACGTACACCCAATGGTAGGGGTACGATCGTTATGTTTTGCATAGCGCTGCCGTGACGGTTACTAGTTCTAACAGGTGTCCGGCCTAAGGAGCTCCTAGAGTATGCTCGCCCAACAAGGAAAGTGCCCAGCGGTGTGCGAACTGACTGGTGAGCCAGTACTTGCACGTATGGGCTGTGTGTAGAGTATATGGTATACGTCCAAATTACCCGTTAGGACAGCATCGTACGAAGATAGATTGAAGATAGGTCCCATCATCTCATTTGCATGTGATTATTGTATAACCCCGATAGGGGGTCACTTACTGAGTATTCTAGAAATATTCAAGCCTCGTTCTACCACATTTTAAGATAAAGGCAAGGCACCCATGTGAGACCGACGGCAGCATCGCACATCTCGGGATCGTGGCACATGCATAGGATAGTTGTTTTCCATTTGTAGTATAGGCTAGTATAGGTTGAATTTCATTTGCATTCATAGTATAGGTTAGTATAGGTTAGTAGTATAGGTTAGTAATATAGGTTAGTATAGGTTGAATTCCCATTATCATCATTAGTATAGGTTAATATAGGTTGAATTGTAATCGCATTAATAAATCATAGGTTAGTATAGAACATTTATTTCAAAGTTGTTTTCCCTTTCTTTCCCTTGTATTCGTTATTCATTGGGTAATAAAAAACAAACTTATGTAGTAGTTATGATAAGAGCCCATTTAAAATAAATTCCGCATTTCAAGTATAGTAATGACTTTAGATTAAATAAGTAAAAATTTAGGGTCGTTACAGTTGGTATTAGAGCCCTAGGTTATAAATCTTATAGACTAGCCTACGAAGTAGGCTTGGCATGTTCCACGGTCCAATCGTCGATGCTTCGTCGCTGTCAGGTACACCTTGCGTAGGATGAGAGATGAATGGACATTTTTGTGATATATTTAATGTGATTGGCTTTAAACATTGAGTGTCATGATACCGTATGGTTTTATGCTATGATCTGATCTTGTGTCAATGCATGTCTTTATGTTACGACATTTATGTTTTCTTTTCCTTGAATGATATAGTAGAATGTAAGTAATGTTATAAGTAAATCATAGACTTAAATAGAATTATTTTATTGGTTTCTAGAACCATGCCGCACAAAGGGCATAGAAGAGGTAGGGGAAGGAGAGGACGACCTCCCATTAAGAGATGGGGAAGAAGAGAAGCCAAAAGAACCTCTTCCCAAGAAGGGTCGACTACTGAACCCTATGCACTCGAACTACCACCGAGGGAACCTCCCTTACAAGTTGCACCCCTCTTAAAAACACACTCGTCCTACAAGCTGCAACCCCTCCTAAAAACGCACCTCCCCCACAGGCTACACTACCTCCTGAAAACACACTACCCCCTCAAACTGCACTATAGGCTGGGTTGGACCCTGGCACACGAATGGTTTTGGAGTCACTCTAAACGACGATGCAAACAATGTTGGCCACACAACAGGCCACATTGTTAGCTACACAACAAGTTGCAGCAATGGCCATGCAACCAGCCAATGCGATGGCCGCGCAACCGGTCGATGCGGCAGTCACACAACCAGCCAAAAACCCACAACCGAAAAGACTTCAGACGGTATGACCACTATCAATTCATCGGTTCAAAGGAAGATCCCACAACAGCTTAGATGTGGATCGCAACCATGGAAACGATCTTTGAATCAATGAGATGCCCTGATGACCATAAAGTAGCTTGCGCGGCATATGTACTGCAAAAAGACACAAAAGTGTGGTGGGCGGATAATAAACAGAATATCAACCAGAGAACGGGGATCAAAATGTGGGAAACCTTCAAGGAAACCTTCCTGAAATACTACTATCCAAAGGAAACCCGTATAAAGAAACAACAAGAATTTAACCACCTGACCCAAGATGAACGCACGATGGATCAGTATGATCAGGAATTCATGAGATTAAGAAGGTTCACACCGTCACTAGCAGACACTCAACAGAAACAGACAGAGAAATTTGTGTTGGGGTTGAACCAAAAGGCCCGCCGCATGTTGGAGGCATTTAACCTGAAAACTTACGAAGAGGCCCTGAGGACGACCAAGGCTCTAGAGGAACCTCCAATGCAGAAAAACCCGGAGCCAACGGTTGTCGTAGGAAAGAAACGCCCCGTCGAGGTCAGACCCACAGAATTTCAACTGTCACTCTAGAGACCTCGACATCAGAATAGGCCACCTACTCCGGTCCTAGTAGCCCGATACCTAGTACCGATAAAACCCCTGTGCCGCGACTATGGAAAACAACAACATGGCAGATGTTGTTAGATAAAACCTGATTTTTTTTCCATATTTAGATTCACACGATTACATTAATTCCCCGTTTGACCATTTGACAAACACGTCGAATGGATTAACTAAGTTTTAGACGCCAATTTTGTAGATAGTGGCACAGATTCAGTTGCCACTCTCCAGCCATTTTTAGGATAGGCTTTATTTAAATAGGAAATCTGTTCAGAAGATTTCACAACGAGATTTGAAGCGCAGTCAAAATTTCATCGTTCTCTCTCTGTGTTATTTTAAGCATTTTATTTTTCTTCCAACAACCTCCCGTTGACAATTTCCTCTCACCGAAAAGAAAGGATTTCCCTGGCGATTATCGAAATCCAACAGATGTATGGTAGGCTCCAGTGTGTGTTATAGGTGCTGTCGTGCAGGTCATTTGACTAGAGCTTGTTGGATTTCAATAATCGGCTAGGAAAATCCTTTTCTTTTCGGTGAGAGGAAATCGTCGACCGGAGGTTGTTGAAAGAAAAATAAAATGTGTAAAATAACAAAGAGAGAGAATGACTAAAATTTTGACTGCCCTTAAAATCAGGTTATTTGATATTCTTTCTTATTTAAATATAAATTATCCTAAAAATGGCTGGAGAGTGGCCATCTGTGTCACTCCCTACAAAATTGCCGTCTAAAACTTTGGTGATCCATTTGACGTGTTTGTCAAATGGTCAAACAGAGGTATTCTGAAATCGTGTGAATCTAAATACAGAAAAATTGATAAAACTCAGGTTTTATCTAACAATCTCCTCCTAAAACCTGTGGTATATCTACCTTATTTTGTTTGAACTCCAATTTGAGCCCTATGGCTCGGTGTCCCTGGCGGCATGTCCTCCAGACTCCACGTCTTGTTCGGCCGCCTCTTCTTCGAGTTGGCGCGTCGCCAGTCTAGGTGGTTCACCTCTTCCTAATAGGTCTTCCATCTTCCAATACCTGGCCGAGAGGTTGACTGGTTGCTCTATCTCCAGCTTTAGGATGTAAAGGCGGTTTGCCGTGCACCGAACTTGCGTGAGCAACCTTCGTCGATCATCCTGGATCCTAAGTAGCCCGCGCTTGATGGAAATGTGGCAGCCGACCTTATCGAGTTGACCCAGGCTCACAATATTAGCCTTGAGTCTCGGGATGAAGTAGACGCCGGTCAGCTTGTGATGATTATCTCCTTTGCCGAAGAACAGGATGGTGCCGTGCCCTTTGATCTCGACGACGGAGCCGTCGTCGAAATTCAACATCCCGCGAATCCTCGAGTCAAGCTCGGAGAACGCAGACTTGGCCCCGATCATATGGTTTGTTGCCCCCGTGTCGAGGACCCATCATCGATGCTCTTGCTGCTCACCTCTTTCACTGATTTAAGCGAACACTCGTTCCTCCTTCAGTTGAATTGGCTCCCCAGCCGGTGCCTTTGTTATGCACAATTGGAGCTCTTCCTCGGGTTCGACGCTCACTGGAGCAGTTATGCCGTCGTCGATTACCTCTGTGGATTTGGGGAGCTCTTCCTCGGGTTCGACGCTCACCGGAGCAGTTATGCCATCGTCGAGTACCTCTGTGGATTTGGGGAGCTCTTCCTCGGGTTCGATGCTCACTGGAGCAGTTATGCAGTCGTCGATTACCTCTGTGGATTTGTGGAGCTCTTCCTCGAGTTCGACGCTCACTGGAGCAGTTATGCCATCGTCGATTACCTCTATGGATTTAGGGAGCTCTTCCTCGGGTTCGACGCTCACCGAAGCAGTTATGCCGTCGTCGATTACCTCTGTAGATTTGGGGAGCTCTTCCTCAGGTTCGACGCTCACCAGAGCAGTTATGCCGTCGTCGATTACCTCTGTGGATTTGGGGAGCTCTTCCTCGGGTTCGACGCTCACTGGAGTAGTTATGTCGTCGTCGATTACCTCTGTGGATTTGGAGAGCTCTTCCTCGGGATTAGGGAGGTCAGGTAGGACTGATGCAGTCACCATGAAAAGGGCCAGCTCGTCCTCCTCGGATTGAGCCACATGGGCCTTCTCGGTCGTCTCCTTTTTCCTGAGCTTGCTTCAACAATTCTTGCTCAGGTGACCTCTCTTCCCACAGTACGAGCACTCGATTGGCCCGTCATCATTTGGCTCCTCCTTCTTTTGATCTGCCTCTTTCCCGTGCATGCGCCGGCGAGAGTTCCATGGCTTCTTACCGCTTTTGCGGCTGGAGGGCCCATTGCTCTCGCCGGTGTCGTCACGGAGCTTTAGGCGTGCAAGCCATTCCTCCTCAGTGAGGAGTAGACGACCCTCCTTGTCGACAGCTGAAATGGTATTTTTCTTCCGCTGCTTGACGTTACGCAGTCTTCCGGTCACTTCTTCCACCGTTAGATCGTTCACGTCAAGCAATGTCTCGATTAAAATTGCGACTTCCCCGAGGTGATCGGGGACGACCTGCAACATCTTCTTCACGATTTCTGTCTCACTGATGTTGCCACCGAGTGTGGTGATGCTGTTGGCGAGCCCCGTGATCTGCATTGAAAAATCATCGACGGATTCGTCGTCCTTAAAGTGAATCTCTGAGAGCTCCTTCCGCAGCTGCTCGATGTTGGATTCCCGCACTCGCTGTACACCGACCCAACAGGATTTGATTCCCTCCCAGGCCGATCTCGCGGTGCGCTTGGTAAAGAGAGATGCCAGCATCTCTGGGGGCACAAATTGTAATATGGCGGCGAACGCCAGCCGATCCTCCCGGTACTTAATCGTTTCTCCTTCCTCTAGCTTGACAGCATGCCATAGTTGGACCTTGTCAATATCGGATACTGAACGACGACGGTCGTTGTCTCCCTGATCACTCGCTCAACGACAACTCGACGCCCGTCATCACGGTGTCGGCCTCTTCGTGGTGGTGATTGAGATGCTGGCACTTGGCGGCGGCGTGGAGGAGTGAGCGAGGTTGCTCGAGATGGACCCCACGATGTGTTTATTTTCGACCTGTGTGTTGTTTGGTCGATGCTCTAACCACTTGAGCTATTCAACTTGATTGTTGATAGGTTGGCTCCTCCGCAATGATATAACCGATGGCTTCAACCGAGCTCTGATACCACTTGTTGGATTTCAATAATCGGCCAGGGAAATCCTTTTCTTTTCGGTGAGAGGAAATCGTCGACGGGAGGTTGTTGGAAGAAAAAATAAAATGCATAAAATAACAAAGAGAGAGAATGGCTGAAATTTTGACTACGCTTAAAATCAGGTTATTTGATATTCTGAACGAAAGACCATTATTTTCAACAAATTGAGAAGTTAGAACACAGACTCTCTGGCGGGAGTTTGAAGCGTTGAGGATGGGTGATTCAGAAAGTATTGATGAGTATTCTGGAAAACTCACCATTATTTTCAACAAATTGAGAGGCCTCGGTAATACTGTGGATGATATCCAAGTAGTTAAGAAACTTCTACGATCCACCTCTGCAAAGTTTCTTCAAATTACCTCAACGATTGAGGAGTTCAGTGATCTCAAAACGAAATCCGTTGATGAGATTATTGGATCACTCAAGGCACATGAAGAAAGGTTGCAAGGGTTTGGAGAAAAAGATGAAGCCGTTCTCCTCACTCATGCAGAATGAAAGGAACGAGAGACTGCAAAATCTTCAAAGAAAGAATGGAAGGATCAAGACAGTTCCAGAGGAGGCAGGGGACGGGGTCACGGAAAATGGAGAGGCTGTGGGAGAAGTGATTGACATCGAGGAGATGAAGAAGAGTCGCAAACTCAAAAGTAGAGATTTGACAAGAGTAAAATTAAATGTTTCAGGTGTCAGAAAATGGGACACTTCGCATAGGAGTGTTCCACAAAAGACAAACAACTCAACCTGATAGAGATGCAAAAGGATGAGGAGTCTTCACTGCTGATGATAGAGGTGTGTGAAATTAAAACCACACATGACAAAGAGCCTAATTTTGTGATGTTGAATGAAACTATAGTGCCGCCACCAGACAATATTGGAGCTGAAAATTCCTGGTTCCTAGATACTGGAGCAAGCAACCACACGTCAGGAGAAAGGAGGGTGCTTCGTGAGCTTGACATATCTGTTGTTGGAAAGTTACGCTTCGATGATAACTCTGTAATAGACATTTGTGGTCGAGGAATAGTGCTCTTCAAATGCAAAACGGATGAGCACTTGATCTTATCGCAAGTCTATTACATACCTAAATTCAAGAGCAATATTATAAGTTTGGGACAACTGGATGAGAGTGAAAATAAAATTGTCATAGAGAACAGTGTGATGAAGATATATGACAGAGCTAGGAGCCTGATTATTATGGTGACCAGACAATCCAACAGATTGTATGTAGTAAAGCTGAAGCTTGCGGATCAGGTGTGTTTAATGACAAATATCAGTAACAGTGGTTGGCTCTGGCACGTGAGGTATAGGCACCTAAATTTTCACTCTTTAAAGCAATTAGATGACAAGAGAATGGTTGAAGGGTTGCTGAGAATCAGCCAGGTCAATCAATTATGCGATGGGTGTTTAATTGGAAAGCAGCATTATAACTCTCTAAATGTAGAGTAATATCAAGTCTTTTTGTAGTTAATATTGCACTCTTATTCACCATTTTCTCATTTATTTCCCATTTATTCTACTTAGTGAGCATTAAATCGTTTATTGCGGTCCAACATGAAAAAAATATGATTTGGCATAAATCGATCTTAACTGTATATTTAATTGAGTTATGTGGTAAAATTTCAGACATTTATGCTAAACCATGTGGGAGTAGCAAATTTGGAAACAAATGGGGGATGACATGTAAATTTTAAATCCACGTCAGCAGTCCAAGTGGGTCATTGACTACCCAATGAGGAACATCTTATGTGGACAACTTATTCCTTTTCAGCCCTAAAGCCCAATGAGGAAATGGACAACTTATTCCTTTTAAGCCCTAAAGGGGAACTCATGTTCAATATAAAAGGAAAAGGAAGACCAAGAGGGGGAGCCACATTTTTTTGGGAGAAAATCAAATTACACAACAGCTTCTGCTGCAATGAACTGCTGTGAAACCAGAGAAGAAGAAGAAAACCCTAATCCAGCAACTGTTGACAGCAGAAGGAAAAAGAGACCAACAAGGATTGATTAGGGCAAAGAGGTGGACGTGAGAGCTCAAGAGAAGGGAACTTCCATTGACCAACGACAATAAACCGGGATAACTCTCTATTTCCTTATTCTCTTTCCTTATTCCATCAATTTTACATGATGAAGATGCAGATTCCTCTGTTTAATTCAGTTTGTATGGAGAGATAAACTTAATAGGGGAGGTGAGAGAGTTTTATTTAGTTTAAGTATGTTGACGGTATGATTTTAGTTTATTAAAGAGTTGTTGTTAATGATTTACATGTATGTTTAATTAGCTACTTTACATACATAGTTGTTCTCTTATTTGGGAGAAGAGAGGGAGCAATGGAATCCTCTTTAATACTCTAGTTCCATAGCAAGGAGACTTGAGGGGTAATAGAAGGGTTAGGAATAATTCTTCTCCTAGAGCCTTGTTAATAGAAATTACAACGATTATGGAAATAATCACCATTCATGACCCTCGGAAGTGGGCTTGAGAATCTACTAAAAGGAACTAAAATCTACCACAAAACTCAACAACTTATCTATTTAATCTCTCTTAGCCGAACCTTCCTCATTAGAGTTGATTTTCTCATCATTTTCTGTTTTTTGACAGCAGTGGCACTCTGTTTTAGTTTTGTTTAAATAGTTAAAATCTCCAACACCCATTTGAATGTTACCCAAAAACTCACTTAAATTTCTAGCGATAAAATTAACAAAAAAGATAGGTTCCCTGTGGAATCGATAATTTACTTATTACTTGCTACTTGTGATAGTGTATACTTGCACTTATTCTTGTGAATTTTACATCATTTTATTATATACATCCACAAGCGATCACAGCATAGGACTCCTTTTCCCCGAACAACAACATATCGTCCGAAGGAGTCATTGGATCTTATCCATGGAGATCTATGTGGACCTATTTCGCCAATGACGTATGGAGGTAACAAATATTTTATGTTACTAGTGGATGATTGTTCACGATTTATGTGGGTGTTTATGTTGAAAAACAAGAATGAAACACTGCTGGTGTTTAAAAAATTCAAGATCAGTGTGGAGGTAGAGAGAGGCAGGAAGATTAAGAGCTTTAGAACGGACCGTGGAGGAGAGTTTGTATCTACTGCTTTTAAAGACTATTGCGAGAACGAAGGCATGAAGAGACTTCTTACTGCACTATTTTCACCACAACCAAATGGCGTAGTAGAAAGGCGTAATCGAACGGTGGTAGAGATGACCAGATGTATGTTAAAGAGCAAAGAGATGCCTGCAAAATTTTGGGGAGAGGCTATCAAAACTGCCATGTATATTCTGAACAGATCGCCAACAAAAGGAGTCGCAGATGGTACACCGTATCAAGCTTGGTTTGACAAGATACCAAAGGTTCATCACTTTAAAATCTTCGGGTGTCTTGCTCATGCCAAGAATACATATTCACACCTTCTTAAACTTGCTGATAGGAGTGTGAAGACAATTATGTTGGGATATGAAGATGGAACCAAAGCTTACCGACTATTGGATCCACAAAAGAACATAATTATGGTGAGCAGGGATGTGGTGTTCGAAGAGGAGAAAATGTGGTGTTGGGAAGAAATCACAAACGGTGATGATGAACAAAGAGGAACTTTCACCGTTCAAATTTCAAAAAAACAGAGTAGAACAGAGGAGAGGAATATTGAAAATATTGAAGTTGATCCAGACGAAAGACAAAGGGAAAATTCGTCCTCAACTTTATCAACGTCGGAAAGTACCTCAAATGCATCATCATCAAGCTCATCAACGCCGAAAAAATTCAGGTTTCTAGAAGATATTTATAGAGAACTGAACGAAGCAGAGGAGGAAGCAATGAACCTTTGTTAGAGGAGCCAACCTCATATGAGGAAGCTACTAAGAATGAAAACTGGAGGAATGCCATGATGTCTGAAATTCTCTCCATCGAAAAGAACAGAACGTGGGAACTCACAGACTTGCCGAAGAATCATAAAACAGTCGGCATCAAATGGATTTTCAAATTAAAAAAAAAATCCAGATGGAGAAATCATGAAACACAAGGCAAGACTCGTGGCAAAGGGATATGCACAGTAGTTCGGTGTAGATTACAGTGAAGTATTCGCACTAGTGGCCAGGTTGGAAACAGTGAGATTAATTCTTGCCTATGCAGCCATTAAGAACTGGGAAGTACATCATATGGATGTAAAGACAGCTTTTCTGAATGGCGAGTTAGAAGAGGAGGTGTATGTTGTTCAACCAGAAGGGTTCGTTAACAAAGAAAATCCAAACATGGTGTTAAAACTACGTAAGGCCTTGTATGGATTAAAACAAGCTCCGAGGGCCTGGAATTTTAAACTTGATCAATGTTTGCAGTCACTTGGTTTTGTTAGATGTCCACAGGAATATGCTATGTACAAGAAAATTAATGAAATTGAAGCAATGATAATCGGCACATATGTGGATGACTTAATCATAGCCGGCTCAAACAAACAAGTTATAGCTGAGTTCAAGGAAGAGATGCACCAGAAATTTGAGATGAACGATCTTGGACTTTTGAGCTATTACTTGGGTATTGAGGTATGACAAAGCAGTGAATCAATCACTTTATGTCAGGCCGGATATGCAAGAAAAATCCTAGAGAAGCTAGGAATGGGGGAGTGCAATCCTTGTTCGATTCCCATGGAACCAAGAATGAAGATGAGCAAACATGGAAATGGAGAACCTGCGGTTGACAAAACACTTTACAGAAGTGTTATTGGAAGCTTACGCTATCTAGTTAATACCCGGCCAGACATAGCCTACTCAGTTTGTGTGATGAGTAGATACATGGAGACACCAACAACTTCACATCTCACAGCAGTAAAACAAATATTGAGGTATGTGAAAGGTACTCTAAGTTTTGACTGCGTTTATAAGAAGCTATCGAATGTGGAGCTGGTAGGATTTAGCGACAGTGATATGGCTGGGGATATTGATGATAGGAAGAGTACAACTGGAGTGTTGTACTATTTGGGAGTAAATTCAATAACCTGGATATCACAGAAGCAAAAGGTGGTGGCTTTGTCATCATGCGAGGCTGAGTATATAGTCGCAACTTCTGGAACATGTCAAGGAGTATGGTTGGTCAGGATTTTGAGTAACATCAGTCAACTTCCAGTAAAACCCAATCTTAATGTTGACAACAAGTCAGCTATAGCGTTGGCGAAAAATCCTGTTTACCATGATCGAAGTAAACACATTGATACCAGATTCCATTTTATTCGCCAATGTGTACAAACTGAAGCTATTAAATTGGAATATGTGAACACAGATGAACAATTGGCGGATATTCTGACAAAGCCATTAGCAAGACAACGGTTTCTAGAGTTAAGAGAGAAGATTGGCTTGAAGAAAGTCGTTTCAACGTAGTTAAACAAGTTTAGAGGAGTGATTGTTGGTTATAAACTTGTTTTTATTATTTATTTTTTTTATTATTTTATTTCTGGTGTTTATTTCTCCATGAAAAAAGGTCGGAAATATTGTAAGAAGGGGAAGGAACTAGTTTGTATGGAGTGGAATAGTAGAAGTGGAAGGAGTGGTTGCTGATTTGTAGCAGAAATAGGTAAAATTTTTTAGTATATAAAGAAAATGGTGCCAAGTTCTAAAGACACCACAAAAAAGAAGAAATAATTTGTGTCTTTGTTTATTCTCCCCTTCTGTTGCGTTTTTTTTCTTACAAACCCACGCACAGACCAAGGCATATGCAACGACTAGTAAAGAGGCGGAAATGTTTGGCACCATGGTGACAGGTACGCTGTAACCATTCAGTCCATTTTTCCTTATATTGTTAAGATTTTTATTTTTATTTCCATATATGACAGATATTATATTGTATCAATTATTCCACCGGAAAATATGCATGATTTGCAACAAGGAAGGTATTACCTTAATGAAAATGTTATGAGACCCTTATATTCCTATATTCAACCCTTCTCTTTCCTTGAAAATGATTTTTGCTCTCCAAACTTGTTTCTATTTTTGAGGGTGTCTGAGAGTACGAAAAAATCGTGTGTTACCTGGGAAAACGTGTGGGTTGGTTCGCTGAGTGGTTTTCTTGTTTGGTGAGTACTCGAAATCGATTGCGTTGCTGTTTTGGAGGAAGAGTCGAGTGGAAGTTAGCGTCAACGTCGGAATCGCTGCATCGAAGAAGGCAAACCATTGGAAGCAAAGGAGGAGGACGCCACGTAACCATCATCGAAAACGGAGGTGATTGTGTCGTCGGCAGCGGCGGCACATCAGATTAGGGTTTTCGTGAGGGTTTGGGCGAAGAAGACGTAGAGTCGAGTCGGGTTTCGGCCTCTGAACCAGCCCACGGACAAACATGGGCCCTGTGCATTTCGGGCCAACATGGACGCATGCATGCAGCCTCGGTCTCGGCTTCGCACGCGTGCTCTCAGCTCGGATTGACGTGTACGGCGGCTCGGCTCCGTTAAATCCCGTGGCTCGGCTTGGCAGCTTAGTTGGTCGGCTCAGTAGTTCGGCTTATCGGTTTGGTATCACTATAATATATCGATTCCAAGTGATATGAACCAAGAGACATCAATCATACAATATGCTTCAATGAAGATGTGAAGAAAAGGTTGTCAAAATTATCAAAAGATGTTTCAATTCATGCTACATTGAAGAAGAATAAAGTTTGATTGTTGTAAATTTTGGGTGGGTTACAATTTGGAGTTATTGTATTTCATTATTGTATTTTAAGACTTTTAATTTACTTTAGGTTTAGGTTACAATTACATAATGGTCAATTATGGGCATTAAGTATGAATGTTACAACTCTTTGAAATATCTTTAGTAGTTTCATTTTGAGGCTATATAAAGCCATGTATGTTGTATTTGTAAGAAGACTTAGAAGATATATCAAAAGAAGCATTTGTGCTTTTCTTTAGCCAATGGCTAAGTTTCTTTGCAATTCTATGTAGTTTAGATTGCATGTAGAATCATTCAAGCTCGACATGATCAATCTTGCTTGTGGAGTGATTCGAATCTCAAACAAGTGTTCTTGTCTTGAGATATTTGATCAACAAGAATCATTGAAGCTAGACATGATCGATCTTGCTTCTGGAGTGATTCGAATCTCAAACAAAATGTTCTTTGCTTGAGATATTCGATCAACAAGGTAATCCGAATCTTATTCCCCTTGTATTGATTCCTTATCTTATCACCAAGGTTTTCAACCCTTCCGATGCTGTTTCTGCCCTTAGTTTTACCATCTGAGGTCAGTATGGTTCCTAACCATCAAAGACAGATTGTGTTGGGAGTTCATTTTGATAAATACATCAGATTTAGCTAGGGTATGTTATGAAAGGTTCCTAAGTTTTTATGTGGTTATTATAGGACGTATTTAACCGTTGGAATTAGCTTGTTGTGAATGACTTCGGCCAAGGCCATCGAGGTAAGTGCCCTTACTGTTGAAGTTAGCTTACTACATGTTGTATGACGGTGCGTGCCCTGTGGCCCCCTGCATGCACCATATTTTATGTGATATGATTATATGATGTATGAATTATGTGACTGTTTACACTATGAAAAGTTTTGGATTATGTTGACGGTTGACTGTTTACCATATGAAAAGTTCTGGATGATGTTGACTGTTGATTGTTATGTTGTGAAAACATTGTTGATCTGCTCGTATCATATGCCATGAAAATGTTGATTGATGTCATGGATACACGTAGTATTATCGAGTCATGTCATGAGATACTTATGCAACTGGAATGTATTTTCATGTTATGTAATATGTCATGTAATGTAAGTCATGTGAGATGCCATGTAATGTAAGAAACGTATATGCGATGTTAGCAATGCTTATGTAATGCCATGTTAGGTATTTTTAGGGACCTCATGCATTTATGTATGTCACTTGCATCGGGATAATTCCCCTTTACGAAAGAATGAATTACGATATTTATGTTCGTCATGATATCATGCGGGGCCTTTTCTGTTCTGTGGTGTCCGACGACGTGTAACACGTTGTGCCCGACCAAGCCAGGACTAGGGGGTATGTATATGAGCTCGCCTGGTGGGTCCATGTACACGTACATGGGCCGTGCGTGAAGGAGTACCACACATCCAACCCTACCCGGAATAGAAAAGCGCCTAACGCCATGGAAGTGGAGGAGGGGCAGTTTTAGTAGTTTATGTTTATTTGATAGATTTTTAAGTTAAAGCATTGAACATTGTTTTATTTAGATTTGTTTTGAATTCAGTTACGGAAGGTTTTATTTTCGGAGATATGTTTGTTTGGATTTTTGGATCTTTACGAAAGACTTTGTTGTACTTTCCAAGGTTATTTATGATGAGCTTCCGCGTAATGAGTTGTGTATGCATGGGTGACGTCACTAATTAGGTTTAGAAAATTAGGGGCGTTACAGTTGATATCAGAGCTCTAGGTTATAGGTCTTGTTGACTGGCTTACAATGTAGGCCTAACGTATTTCCATGGTCCTCCAGCAAACGCACCATCACTATCAGGTATGCCTTTTTAAGAATTAAAGTTTCTTAGTTAAATGATGCATGTAGTAGTGAATATGTATTTTGTAATGAATGATATGATGTACATGTGTTATATGTTGGCATGATTTATGATATGTTATGTACTATCAGATGGTTATGTTAATGCTATAGTTGTATGTACGAGTGATTTGCATAATTACGAAGGTTTATAGAATCTATTAGAAGAGTATGTGATTTAGTAGTTATGTGCACTATTTAGATGCCACCTAGAACTCGAGGAGGAGGTCGTAGGGGACGACCCCCGCTTAGGGGGGTAAAGGAAGGGGTCGAAGGGGACGTAGTTGGGGACGTGAGGGTTCTGTAGATCAGCCTCTTCCGTCACCAGCGACACCTCAGGCCACACCAAACCCTACAACTGCCTTAGTAGAGGCATTGCAAGTTGTGAAACAAAAATCTGACTGCCAACCAGCAAACAAATGCTTCTACATCAACCATGGAAACTAAGTACTTGCGAGATTTCAAGAGGGGTGACCCTCGAACTTTTAAGGGGACATCTGACGATCCAACTGTGGCACAGATGTGGTTGAGATCCATTTAGACTGTGTTTGGGTTGACCAATTGCCTTGAGGGCTATAGGGTGGAGTGTGCTACGTTTATGCAAGCCATGTGGTTGAGATCCATTTAGACTGTTTGGGTTGACCAACTGCCTTGAGGCCCATAGGGTGGAGTGTGTGCTACGTTTATTCAAGCCACCCGTGACATTATTAGTCCTAAGGGAGGTGCAGTCTTAGAATTCAAGAGCGCCTTTACTGAAGAATATTATAGTCCTGAGGGAGGTGCAGTCTTAGAATTCAAGAGCGCCTTTACTGAAGAATATTATCCCGAGGATGTTCAGCTGCGAAAACCCAGTTCACTCAATTGAGTCGGGGCGTAGTGTTGCTACTTATGCTAGAAAATTTTCTAAACTAAAGCGATTTGCCCCAGAGTTGGTAGACACGGACTACAGGATAGCAAGACGGTTTGTGCTGGGGTTAGACACGAAGATTCATAACAACTGTTGAGGCGATTGCACCTCTCACTTACGTGGGCGCCTTGAGAGTAGCTGAGTCTATAGAAGGACTTGATAGTTCGCTTAAAACCCCTTCATCGTCAATGCTGGGAAAAAAGTGTCGTTGGGATTAGATGACAAACCTAAAGGTAATGAATGTGAAAAATCACTCGATCAATGTTTGAGCTAAGGCCTATTTTCAACCAAGTCTATTTATGGTGTGCAAGAAATTTCTATATATATTGGCTGTTTTAAAGGATTTTTAATTTCTTTTTACAATTATCTATATTCTTTCTTTTAATTTTTTTTTCAATTTTACTCCTTTTTGGATTCTTTTTTCATTGCCCTAATCCAACATATTATCCCTCCCACCCATAATTCTTTTTTATTTTTTTTTCAAGTTTACTCTTTTTGGATTCTTTTTTCAATGTTTAATTCATTTACTTTTTCTGTTATGTATTTTTCTGCTCATCTTGTCCTCTTATTTGCGCATATATTATAATAATAAATTATATACTATCGGGTATAATGTACGGAACAATGTGTACTTAAATATATACAATACAAATATCGATACTTTTTCCATAAAGCTCGAAATACATTATGATAAATATATATCATGCATAAAATATACACATTAACATATACCACTTTTGGTATAAATTCAATATAGAATAAGATAAAAGACATCTTATAGAATATAACATTCACGGGGAGCTCAATTCACGGATGTTACTACCATATTATATTTTATAAAAACGTTTCATATTTTATATTATTTTAAATTCATAAAAACTCGAATCTAGGTAAGATTTTTAAGTCTACAATTCATCCACGTCCTCAATCAAATTATGAGTTATGTTTTATCTATCTAAAAAAAATAGAAAAGTAATTAATTTCCATCTAAGTTATTAATAAATTTTATTAATTATCTTTCTAGCATAGTTTTAGTTGTATTTTTAATAGGTTATTGATAGATTTTTCTAGCATAGTTTAAGTTGTATTTTTAATAGGTTATTGATAGATTTTTTGTCGCGGATCTGTACTTAGATATATGATAAAATAGAGTATATAATCATTGTGTTTTTTGTTTACACAATAATCTATACATGATCTATGATAGGGGTATAAATGAAACAGACCCACACCGCCTACTTCGGCTCATCGGCGGATAAGTAACATATAAGAGTATACATGCCCGGGGGGCATACCTTTTCCGATCAGGGCATGTAGAGCTTGTTCCCACATTTGCATCTCCAGACTTCTGGGAAATCATCACCGACGCCTGGAGGTCCCGGCGTCACCGACACAAGAACCGTAGTGCAGGGCGTGCAGCTCCCACACTTTGAGGCGCAGTTTGGTGGCGACGATCCCGGCCCACCCAATCCTCTTCTTGGCAAGGTCAACTCCTGATCTTCATGATTAGCGATGGGCTGGCATAGTATAATGCATTAAATTTTTTTAGTTAGAACACTAGATTTGGGTGTAAAAATAGAATAGGTATTTGTAAGAAAATATATGAGGAAGGTGATGAATCATCCATTATAATATTGGAACTAAAATAAATGTACGTGAGTATGTGCATGGCCGGATTCAGCAGATGAGCAGCGCCTAGTGTTGTCCGAGGACAATATGAAGATAATGAAAAACAAAAAGAAGAAGATGGGTTTAGGTTCATTGGTTCTATTGAACTTCATCCTTCTTCCTATGCTTTTCAAATTAAGAAATAATACAAGAGCGCTCCTGGTGACACTATAAGAAAAATGTCTTTTTTATAGCGTTTGAATATTGTATTTATTATTTTTTTTTTTAGAAAATATGCTATAAAAAGTAAAGGAAATTTTTAGAAAAGCTTTTTATAGCATTTGAGTATTGCATTTTTCCCTATTATTTATCTTTTATTAAAAAAAATTTATTCCATTTGTTTTCTCTCCCTTTCTTATTCGTTCTTTTTTCTCCCTTCTTCCATCCCTTCCTTTTTCTTTCTCCTTTATTTGTATGCAATCAGTTAAGTAGTGAAATGATCATGTTATTACTATTTGGTAATTTTACTTTATTTTCTTGCACAAAAATTATATGCCTCCACTACAGGCTAAGGACAAAAAAAAATGTACTAAGCTTTTTTTAAAGGAAAAAAATGTACTAAGCTTTCTTTATGCATTATATCTGGATTGATGTTCTAAGTTTCCTCCTCTAGTCAATAACAAATTGTTCTAGTGTTAGATATGGTTTAGATGGGATGACAAAAAAAAATGTGATATATTAATAGTCTAAATTTTTTTATGACTTCCATATTCATGTATCAATCAACAGGAAAATATCTTTTTAATGTTTTTTAACCATGTGGATAGTAATGTTTTTATAAATTGCATGACACATGGATAAATTTTAGAGGGAATGATTGATGGTAGATGGTCTTTCGTTGTGTCCCTCACATTACGCCATCAAAATCGGTGATCCTTAAGTGGTGCTCATCCAACCACGTGTGTAACGGATAAAAAAAAAATCCACGGTCGTCGGCCCACGAGCCTCGCCAAACTTCGAGGGTCACCACAATAACAGACCCCAACCCTCAGCGAAACCGCCTACAAGGAAGAAAACGAAAAAACGTGAGAGTGAGGAAGAAACCGACGACACTCCGGCAAAGCCAAACCATATGAAATCGACTTCGAAACCTCCAATCTACACCACAAAAATGATCCCAATGACCTTTACACAATCTCAGATAGATTTCGATGTTGCTTACACGTCGTACTCCATCGGGTAAGGGAGACAGAACGTCGGATTTTCGAACCCTCTCAAATCTTTGAGTGTTAGGCCCTTACGAAACAAACAAACACCATAAACGGGATTAGGGGAAGGAGGAGACTCAGAAACGGAGGAAAAAGGACGTCAGAACGACGTGACCGAGGAGAGAGATAGAGTCATAAAAAAAAAACTCTCTGGCAATCAGGCGAGGAAGACAAAGTCCGACTCGATCTCCGACCTGTGATCCAAAACCCTCTCGGCCCAATGATTCAACCCTCTTCCCACCTAAACAAACCGCGGCCTAACAGACAATGGCAGGGGTACGATCGTTATGTTTTGCATAGCGCTGCCGTGACGGTTATTAGTTCTAACGGGTGTCCGGCCTAAGGAGCTCTCAGAGTATGCTCGCCCGACAAGGAAAGTGCCCAGTGGTGTGCGAACTGACTGGTGAGCCAGTACTTGCACATATGGGCTGTGTTTTGAGTATATGGTATACGTCCAAATTACCCGTTAGGACAGCACCGTACGAAGATAGATTGAAAGATAGGTCTCATCATCTCATTTGCATGTGATTGTTGCATAACCCCGATAGGGGGTCACTTGCTGAGTATTCTAGAAATACTCAAGCCTCGTTCTACCACATTTTAAGATAAAGGCAAGGCACCTATGTGAAACCGATGGCAGCATCGCACATCCTGGGATCGTGGCACATGCATAAGATAGTTGTTTTCCATGCATAGTATAGGCTAGTATAGGTTGAATTTCATTTGCATTCATAGTATAGATTAGTATAGGTTGAATTCCCATTTGCATCATTAGTATAGGTTAATATAAGTTGAATTGTAATCGCATTAATAAATCATAGGTTATATGTTAATATAGGTTGAATTGTAATCGCATTAATAAATCATAGGTTATATGTTAATATAGGTTGAATTGTAATCGCATTAATAAATCATAGGCTAGTATAGAACCGTTATTTCAGAGTTGTTTTCCCTTTCTTTCCCTTGTATTCATTATTCATGAGGTAATAAAAGACAAACTTATGTCGCAATTATGATAAGAGCCCATTTAAAGTAAATTCCGTGTTTCAAGTATAGTAATGACCCTAGAGTAAATTAGTAAAGATGTAGGGTCATACAGTTGGTACTAGAGCCCTTGGTTATAAATCTTATAGACTAGCTGTCATGACCCAATATTTTACTACGGGTCGGGACTAACGACAAGACACAAATGCACAAAGTGATTTAAATATGAAATAAAGAAAATCCTTAAATTCGAATAAAGTTTTTGGACGACAAACAACAGATTTCAAAAGAATGCAAATAAAAAAATAAAGACTGGACTGACACCCCGAGACAACCCGTTCCTCTGTGACAATCCCCATCTCCATCACACCCACCCTTGACTGACGCCTCGCGCTCCTGAAAAAAAAAAAGGAAAACATAGCAAGGATGAGTATAAAAATTATACTGAGTAAGCCACCTACTTGTAGGCTCTCTTCGCATCTTAATTTAACAGATTCCCACGGTTTCCTAATTCGGTTCTAGGACATCTGGTTCTAATCTTAGTCCCTTGAGGCTTGCCCCTTGGGTTTCACCGGTTCATCGTCCTTTCATTAAATGCCTAGAGGTTCCTTATGTCAAGCTAATATGGTCGGTATCTTTCTATGAGGTGCTACCTTTACATAGCTATCTGGGACTACGTGATACCTAGCCTAGGGGTGTGCTGAATACCCCTACGCTCATATAGTCCCCCTTATGGGGGGCGCGACCCAACCCATTCCCATGCAGCTAATGGGCTGTGCGACGTGGGGACACATTTCCCATGTGAAATGGCTAAGAGTAGTAAGGACTGATCAGGGATCCTTCGTCCTCCCACGAAGGTATAGATACTGTTCTCATGCTAGCAATCTATGAACACTAGATACTGTTCTCATGCTAGCAATCTATGAACACTCCAAGGTACCTTCTTGCCGTGGTAAACCGTTAAGTTCTTAGAGGAAAATTAAGTATGGCTGGAGCGGCACATCGCTCCTAACAGTAATTCCCTAAGTTTATCATAGAAATAGGCCCTAGCAATTAACAGAGTGTGCATGCAACCTTCTTCTAACATCATAGTATGTAATTCATGCAAACTAGGCATACCAACTCAACGGGGCGATGACCTCCATCAAGCACCCAGAGCACGAAGTTCGCGCTCAATGGGGCTAATACGTCCATCAAGCACTCAGAACACGGCATAGATAATTCTAACATAAATTAAACGCATGCATACATACGGCGGAAGCTTAAAGCATACAGCAACACTCATGTAATTCACGCAATACAATCATAACAATTAATCTTACTAATAATTTACATGGAGAGCTAATCTGAAGCAAAACTACTAACATGCATGCAATCCAAGCGAATCCTACAAGTATTTCTTCCTAAATACCGGGTGGTGACTTACCTGGTTGACGTGTGCCTTTTTGCTAGCGTTTCTTTGCCCGTGAGGTATCCAAAAATACTGATTTCTTTATATTAGGTCCCTATTCACGTAAAAACAGTATTAGAACTAGAATCGGGATAAAAATCGGGCAAACAGAGAGCAACTGGGCCAAAACGGCCGTTTTACGCGCGCTCACGCGCCAGTAGTGCACTGGGAGTGCGAGGGCCACGTGCACGGAAAGGCGCCAGTTGCAAGCCGCACGCACAGCAGCTTCTGCGTTGTCACAGTCGGTCGGTTCGGTTCGGCTTGGCTCAACTTTGTAGGTGACACGTGTCGTCACCTCGTTGGAGCTGCGTTGCTCCAGCCGAAGGTAGACGCGTGTCCGACGCTTGTCACCACCCTCCGCCACTCGCCGGCCGACCTTTTTTTTTCATTTCTTTTCTTCTTTCTTCTCTGTCCTCTGAAAAATATGTAACACAGTCCCCTTTTCCGATTTTCATATCTTTTGATACATAGATCGGATCGATATGGTTTCTTCGGCAAAGTTCTAGATCGTGTTACAGGCTATGCCCTAGTATTTTTTTTTTTTTGTAATTTTTACTTGACTATGGACGAGTTAAGAACGTCGAAAGTTCGCTCACCGTTCTTGGATGATTCTCGGATCTCCGCCTTCGGGTTGAGGTCTCGGCCAAACTTTTTCACAGATCGTGCGTAGAGTTGTTCCTAGGTGAATATTTCAGCATTTTAGGATTGATTCACATAGAAAAAACTCAGATCTGAGAAATGTCATTAAGAACTTTACCTCGCGAAATGTTCTTGGGTCTTGACGGAGCGTCAGCCTCGCTAACCTCTCAATCCTTGTACAAGTCTCGTCTGAAGATGGATTCCGACGGTGGTCCCTTAACCTTCACGGCTGACTTCTCTCCAATTTCTCTCTAACTACTTCTTTCTTTTGCAGGGATCTGACGGGGTTATCCTTGGACCTCTATTAGGCTAGGAATGTTCATGGTCCAATTGTCGATGCTTCGTCGCTGTCAGGTACACCTTGCGTAGGATGAGAGATGAATGGACATTTTTGTGATATATTTAATGTGATTGGCTTTAAACATTGAGTGTCATGATACCGTATGATTTTATGCTATTATGTGATCTTGTGTCAATGCATGTCTTTATGTTACGACATTTATGTTTTCTTTTCCTTGAATGATATAGTAGAATATAAGTAATGTTATAAGGAAATCATAGACTTAAATAGAATTATTTTCTTGGTTTCTAGAACCATGCTGCACAAAGGGCATATACGAGGTAGGAGAAGGAGAGGACGACCTCCCATTAAGAGATGGGGAAGAAGAGAAGCCAAAAGAACCTCTTCCCAAGAAGGGTCGACTACTGGACCCTATGCACTCGAACTACCACCGAGGGAACCTCCCCTACAAGTTGCACCCCTCTTGAAAACGCACCTCCCCCACAAGCTACACTACCTCCTGAAAACGCACCGCCCCCTCAAACTGCACCACAGGCTGGGTTGGACCCCGCCACATGAATGGTTTTGGAGTCACTGTAGACGACGATGCAAATAATGTTGGCCACACAACAGGCCACATTGTTAGCTACGCAACAAGTCGCAGCAATGGCCATGCAACCAGCCAATGCGACGGCCACACAACCGGTCGATGCGGCGGTCACACAACCGGCCAAAAACCCAACACCGGACAGGGGGCGAGTTGGTTAAAAGACTTCAGACGGTATGACCACTGTCCATTCATTGGTTCAAAGGAAGATCCCACAACAGCTCAGATGTGGATCACAACCATGGAAACGACCTTTGAATCATTGAGATGCCCTGATGACCATAAAGTAGCGTGCGCGACATATGTACTGCAAAGAGACACAGAAGTGTGGTGGGCGGATAATAAATAGAATATCAACCAGGGAGAGGGGATCACAATGTGGGAAACCTTTAAGGAAGTGGTCGCTTGTGGATGTATATAATAAAATGACGTAAAATTCACAAGAATAAGTGCAAGTATACACTATCACAAGTAGCAAGTAATAAGTAAATTATCGATTCCACAGAGAACCTATCTTTTCGGTTAATTTTATCGCTGGAAATTTAAGTGAGTTTTTGGGTAATATTCAAATGGGTGTTGGAGATTTTAACTATTTAAACAAAACTAAAACAGAGTGCCACTGCTGTCGAAAAAAGAAAATGATGAGAAAATCAACTATAATGAGGAAGGTTCGGCTAAGAGAGATTAAATAGATAAGTTGCTGAGTTTTGTGGTAGATTTTAGTTCCTTTTAATAGATTCTCAAGCCCACTTCCGAGGGTCATGAATGGTGATTATTTCCATAATCGTTGTAATTTCTATTAACAAGGCTTTAGGAGAAGAATTATTCCTAACCCTTCTATTACCCTTCAAGTCTCCTTGCTATGGAACTAAAGTATTAAAGAGGATTTTATTGCTCCCTCTCTTCTTCCGAATAAGAGAACAACTATGTATGTAAAGTAGTTAATTAAACATACATGTAAATCATTAACAACAACTCTTTAATAAACTAAAATCATACCCTCAACATACTTAAACTATATAAAAATCTCTTGCCTCCCCTATTACGTTTAGCTCTCCATACAAACTGAATTAAACAGAGGAATCTGCATCTTCATCATGTAAAATTGATGGAATAAGGAAAGAGAATAAGGAAATAGAGAGTTATCCCGGTTTGTTGCCGTTTGTCAATGAAAGTTCCCTTCTCTTGAGCTCTCACGTCCACCTCTTTGCCCTAATCAATCCTTGTTGGTCTTCTTTTCCTTCTGCTGTCAACAGCTGCTGGGTTAGGGTTTTCTTCTTCTTCTCTGGTTTCACAGCAGTTCACTGGAGCAGAAGCTGCTGTTGTGTAATTCGATTTTCTCCAAAAAAATGTGTCCCCTCCTCTTGGTCTTCCTTTTCCTTTTATATTGAGCATGAGTTTCTCTTTAGGGCTGAAAAGGAATAAGTTGTCCACATAAGATGTTCTTCATTGGTAGTCAATGGCTCACTTGGACTGCTGACGTGGATTTAAAATTTCCATGTCCTCCCTCATTTGTTTCCAAATTTGCTACTCCCACATGGTTTAGCATAAATGTCTGAAATTTTACCGCATAACTCAATTAAATATACAATTAAGATCGATTTATGCAAAATCATATTTTTTTTTCATGTTGGACCGCAATAAACAATTTCATGATCACTAAGTAGAATAAATGGGGAATAAATGAGAAAATGGTGAATAAGAGTGTAATATTAACTACAAAAAGACTTGATATGACTCTACATTTAGACAGTTATCAGGAAGCCTTCCTGAAATACTACTATCCAAAGGAAACCCGTATAAAGAAACAGCAAGAATTTAACCACCTGACCCAAGGCGAACGCACGATGGATCAATATGATCAAGAATTCATGAGATTAAGAAGGTTCGCACCGTCACTAGCAGACACTTAAGAGAAACAGACGGAGAAATTTGTGTTGGGGTTGAACCAGAAGGCCTGCCGCATGTTGGTGGCATTTAACCCAAAAACTTACGAAGAGGCCCTGAGGACAGTCAAGGCTCTAAAGGAACCTCCAGAGGAGAAAAAGTCGAAGCCAACGGTTGCCATAGGAAAGAAACGCTCCATCAAGGTCAGACCTATGAAATTTCAACCGCCACTCCAGAGACCTCGACATCAGAACAGGCCACCTACTTCGCCCAAAGTAGCCCGATACCTAGTACCGAAAAAACCCCTGTGTCGCGACTGTGGAAAATAACATCATGGCAGATGTATGGTAGACTCCAGTGTGTGTTATTGGTGCAGTCGTGCAGGTCATTTGACTAGAGATTGCTCTACAAGGGACACGGGAAACCCAAGGGAACCCTTTAGAGGTCCGGTCATTCGAGAACCCGCCATGCAAACCCACACACAAACCAGGGCATATGCAACGACCAGTAAAGAGGCGGGAACGTTTGGCACCATGGTGACAGGTACGCTGTAACAATTCAGATTTTCCATTTTTCCTTATATTGTTAAGATTTTTATTTTTATTTTTATTTCCATATATGACAAATATTATATTGTAGCAATTATTCCCATCGGAAAATATGCATGAAATTCTTATATTCCTATATTCAACCCTTCTCTTCCTTGAAAATGACTTTTGCTCTCCAAACTTGTTTCTATTTTCGAGGGTGTCTGAGAGTACGAAAAATTCGAGAGTGTTACCTTAAAAAACGTGTGGGTTGGTTCGCTGGGTGGTTTTCTTATTCGGCGAGTACTCAAAATCGATTGCATTGCTGTTTTGGAGGAAGAGTCGAGTGGAAGTTAGCATCAATGTCGGAATCGCTGCGTTGAAGAAGGCAAACAATTGGAAGCGAAGGAGGAGGACGCCACATAACCATCGTCAGAAATGGAGGAGATTGTGTTGTCGGCAGCGGTGGCACATCAGATTGGGGTTTTCGTGAGGGTTCGGGCGAAGGAGACACAGAGTCGGGTTGGGTTTCGGCCTCTGAACAAGCCCACGAACGTACGTGGGCTCTGTGCATTTCGGCCCAACATGGACACGCCCATGCAGCCTCGATCTCGGCTCTGCACGCGTGCTCTCGACTCGGCTTGACGTGTACGGTAGCTCGGCTCCGTTAAATCACGCGGCTCGGCTTGGCGGCTTAGTTGGTTGGCTCGGTAGCTCGGCTTATCAGCTCGGTATCACTATAATATATCAATTTCAAGGTTTTCAACCATTCCGAAGCGGTTTCTACCCTTGGTTTTACATCTGAGGTCAGTAGGGTTCCTAACCATCAAAGACAGATTGTGTTGGGAGTTTATTTTAAATAACATGAGATTTAGCTAGGGTATGTTATGAAAGGTTCCTAAGTTTTTATGTGGTTATTATAGGACGTATTTAACTGTTGGAATTAGCTTGTTGTGAATGACTTCGACCAAGGCCATCGAGCTAAGTGACCTTACTATTGAAGTTAGCTTACTACGTGTTGTATGATGGTGCGTGCCCTGTGGCCCCCTACATGCATCATATTTTATGTGATATGACTATATGATGTATGAATTATGTGACTGTTTACGTTATGAAAAGTTATGGATTATGTTGACTGTTGACTGTTGATTGTTTACGCTATGAAAAGTTATGGATGATGTTGACTGTTGACTGTTATGCTGTGAAAATATTGTTGATTTTCTCGTATCATATGCCATGAAAGTGTTGATCGATGCCATGGATACACGTAGTATTATCGAGTCATGTCATGAGATGCTTATGCAACTAGAATGTATTTTCATGTTATGTAATATGCCATGTAATGTAAGTCATGTGAGATGCCATGTAATGTAAGAAACGTATATGCGATGTTAGCAATGCTTTTGTAATGCCATGTTAGGTATGTTAAGGGACCTCATGCACTTATGTATGTCACTTGCATTGGGATAATTCCCCTTTCTGTTACAAAAGAATGAATTACGATATTTATGTTCACCATGATATCATGAGGGCCTTTTCTATTCTATGGTGTCCGACGACGTGTAACACGTTGTGCCCGACCAAGCCAGGCCTAGGGAGTATGTGTTGGCTTTTTGGCCCTTAATCTCAAATTAATTAATTTTAATTAATTAATTGATGTTGATGATAACAAACCTACCTTCAATTATTAACCATTCTCAGTATTTTGTCCACAGTGTAAGGTTGGGAATAACGATTTCAACGTCTTTTTTGGTTCACTCAAATTAGAGATAAAACGAGTTTCAGTCAAAACAAGATACCCGACGTGATGATGTGGCGGAAAAATTGACATCATGGACCAATCAAATTCAAAACAAGATACGGATGATGTGGTGACAAAATTGACATCACGAACCAGCGGCAAATTGACATCATAAACCAATCAAAGTATGACATTTATAAATTTGGTAGAGTAACAAATGGTGGAGTTTTCAATTACATTTATAAAAGTTTTCGGTTACTTTTAAATGGAAAGAAATTATAATGATTTCATTTACATTTATAAAAACTATTTAGGTACTTTTAAATAAAAAAATTATAATGATTTCATTTACATATATGAAAACTAATGTTACTTTTAAATGGAAAGAAATTATAATGATTTTATTTACATTATGAAAACTAGTTTTGAGAAAGAAAATTATTTGAATTACAAAATCATTTCAATTACATTTATAATGATTTCAATTAGATTTATAAAACTTTTCGATTACTTATTTAAAATGTTATCTACCTTGTTTTCATTAATTTTTTTTTATTATTATATTATTACATCTGAATATATATATATATATATATAAATAAATGAAATATATGGTTTATAATTTTTTATGATAAATTTAAAAATAAATAAATATTATTTTTCGTGGTCCACGTTTCGGTTCACGTTTTAGTGGTCCGTATCAATTCCTATTTTTACAACTTGATCGCTATTTAAACTCATCACCTCTTCGTATTTGTTAGAATACAACACAGAACATTTCACAATACATAAGTTTTTTTAGAACACAACACATAACATTTCACAATACACAAGTTCGATAGTTTCCTCTATCTAAACTTTTTTTTTTAAAGCCTCCATTGTTGCTCTCTCCAAGTTTCCAATTTTATTTCTTGTTTATCTTATTCTGAGAGAGATGTCTATTGTAGTGTGAGAAAATTGTAAATCTACTCTTTCACAGAGTTGTGGTGTGTGGTGTGTTTCTATAAAGTTCATCTTATTCTGAGAGAGACTATTGTAGTGTGAGAAAATTGTAAATCTACTCTTTCACAGAGTTGTGGTGTGTGGTGTGTTTCTATAAAGTTCATCTTATCCCGAGAGAGATGTCTATTGTAGTGTGAGAAAATTGTAAATCTACTCTTTCACAGAGTTGTGGTGTGTGGTATGTTTCTATAAAGTTCAGATAGTTGTACCAGTTTGATTCTGAGCCGTGGAAAGGATTGAGTTTGCTCTTGAACTCATAAAAAGAGCGGTGTACCAATTTGATCCTGAGCCGTGGAAAGGATTGAGTTTGCTCTTGCACTCGTAAAAGGAGTGGTGTAGCGGTTGGGCTCTGATCCGAGAAAAGAGTAAGTTTTATTCAAATTCTCAAGAAGCGCATGGGGAGTGAGTAGGTCGAGTTTGACTGAACCACTATAAAACTACAGTGTTATATTTTCTAACGATTTTCCTATTTAAGGTTCTAAATTATTGTTAAGTTTTATTGCATGGTAGGAAGTTTGATTGTTCTTAAAAAAAAAATTAATAATTACATTGTTGAAACCCTATTCACCCCCCTCTAGGGCTGTCATATCGATCTAACAGTATGTATATGAGCCCGTCTGGTGGGTCCATGTACACGTACATGGGCCGTGTGTGAAGGAGTACCACACATCCAACCCTACCCGAAATAGAAAAGCGCCCAAGGCTATGAAAAGTTAGGACGTCATGGAAGTGGATGAGGGGCATTTTTAGTAGTTTATGTTTATTGGACAGATTTAAGTTAAAGCATTGAACAATTTTTTATTTAGATTTGTTTTGAGGAAGGTTTTATTTTCAGAGATATGTTTGTTTGGATTTTTGGATCTTTATGAAAGACTTTGTTGTGTTTTCCAAGGTTATTTATAATGAACTTTCGCGTAATGAGTTATGTATGCATGGGTGATGTCACTAATTAGGTTTAGAAAATTAGGGGCGTTACAGTTAGTATCAGAGCTCTAGGTTATAGGTCATGTAGACTGGCTTACAATGTAGGCCTAACGTACTTCCATGGTTCTCCAGCAAACGCACCGTCACCGTCAAATATGCCTTTTTAAGAATTAAAGTTTCTTAGTTAAATGATGCATGTAGTAGAGAATATGTATTTTGTAGTGAATGATATGATGTACATGTGTTATATGTTGGTATGATTTATGATATGTTATGTACTATCGGATGGTTATGTTAATGCTATAGTTGTATGTACGAGTTATTTGCATAATTACGAATGTTTATAGAATCTAGTAGATGAGTATGTGACTTAGTAGTTACATGCACTATTTAGATGTCACCTAGAACTCGAAGAGGAGGTCATAGGGGACGACCCCGCTTAGGGGTAGAGGAAGGGGTGGAAGGTGACGTATTTGGAGACAAGAGGGTTCTGTAGATCATCCTCTTCTGTCACCAGCGACACCTCAGACCACACCAAACCCTACAACTGCTAGTAAAGGCATTGCAAGCTATGATACAAAATCTGATTGCCAACAGCAAACAAATGCTTCTACATCAACCATGGAAACTAAGTACTTTTAAGAGGGGTGACCCTCGAACTTTTAAGGGGGCATGGAAACTAAGTACTTTTAAGAGGGGTGACCCTCAACTTTTAAGGGGATCCAACTGTGGCACAGATGTGGTTGAGATCCAGACTGGGTTTGGGTTGACCAACTGCCCTGAGGCCCATAGGGTGGAGTGTGCTACGTTTATGCTGTGTGAGAATGCGGAATTGTGGTGGCAAGCCACCTGTGACATTATTAGTCGAGGGAGGTGCAGTCTCAGAATTCAAGAGTACATTTACTGAAGAATATTACCCAGAGGATGTTCAGCTGAGAATTTTTTAAACTAAAGCGATTTGCCCGAGAGTTGGTGGACACAAACTACAGGACAGCAAGACAGTTTGTGCTGGAGTTAGACACAAAGATTTGTAACACTTTTAAGGCGATTGCACCTACTACTTACGCTGCCGCCCTGAGAATATGTGCTGGAGTTAGACACAAAGATTTGTAACACTGTTAAGGCGATTGCACCTACTACTTACGCTGCCGCCCTGAGAATAGTAAGTCTGTGGAAGGACTTGATAGTTCACGTGAAACCCCTTCATCGTCATGGGTCAAAAGTGTCGTCATGAATGTGAAAGCAGATTGGGTAATGAATGTGGGAAAAATCATTGGGGTCAATGTTTGGGCCACGGGCCTGTTTTCAGCTCAGTCTATTTATGGTGTGCAATAAATTTCTATATGATATTGGCGGGATTTTTAATTTCTTTTTATCTATATTCTCTCCTTTAATTTTTCTTTAAATTCTTTTTACAATTATTTATATTCTCTCCTTTAATTTTTCTTGTCCTAATCCACCAGATTATCCCTCCCCCCATAATTCTTTTTTATTATTTTCAATTTTACTCCTTTTTGGATTCTTTTTTCAATGTTTAATTCACTTATTTTTTCTGTTTTCTTGTCATCTTATTTGTACAAATATTGTAATAATAAATTATATACTACTAGGTATAATGTACGGAACAATGTATACTTAAATATATACGATACGTATATCAATACTTTTTCCATAAAGCTCGACATACATTATGATAAATATATATCATACATTAAAATATACACATTAACATGTACTCAACATTACCACTTTTGGTATAAATACAATATAGAGGATAAAAGACATCCTATAGAATATAACATTCACGGGGAGCTCAATTCACGGATGTTACTAACATATTATATTTTATAAAAACGTTTCATATTTTATATTATTTTAAATTCATAAAAACTCGAATCTAGGTAAAATTTTTAAGTCTACAATTCATCCACGTCCTCAATCACATTATGCATTATATTTTGTCTATCTAAAAAAATAGAAAAGTAATTAATTTCCCTCATAAGTTATTAATAAACTTTATTAATTATTTTTAGCATAGTATAAGTAATTTATTAATATCTTTCTAGTATAGTATAAGTAATTTATTAATATCTTTCTAGCATAGTATAAGTAATTTATTAATATCTTTCTAGCATAGTATAAGTAATTTATTAATATCTTTCTAGCATAGTATAAGTAATTTATTAATATCTTTCTAGCATAGTATAAATTATATTTTTAATAGGTTATTGATAGATTTTTGGTCCCGGATCCGTACTTAGATATATGATAAAATAGAGTATATAATCATTGTGTTTTTTGTGTACACAATAATCTATACATGATCTATGATAGGGGTATGAATGAAACAGACCCACACCGCCTACTTCGGCTCATTGGCGGATAAGTAACATATAAGAGTATACATGCCCGGGGGGCATGCCTTTTCCGATCAGGGCATGTAGAGCTTGTTCCCACATTTGCATCTCCAGACTTCTGGGAAATCATCACCGACGCCTGGAGGTCCCGGCGTCACCGACACAAGAACCGTAGTGCAGGGCGTGCAACTCCCACACTTTGAGGCGCAGTTTGGTGGTGACGACCCCGGCCCACCCAATCCTCTTCTTGGCAAGGTCAACTCCTGATCTTCATGATTAGCGATGGGCTGGCATAGTATAATGTATTAAATTTTTTTAGTTAGAACACTAGATTTGGGTGCAAAAATAGAATAGGTATTTGTAAGAAAATATATGAGGAAGGTGATGAATCATCCATTATAATACTGGAACTAAAATAAATTTACCTGAGTATGTGCATGGCCGGATTCAACAGATGAGCAGTGCCTAGTGTTGTCCGAGGACAATATGAAGATAATGAAAAACAAGAAGAAGAAGATGGGTTTAGGTTCATTGGTTCTATTGAACTTCATCCTTCTTCCTATGCTTTCCAAATTAAGAAATAATACAAGAGCACTCCTGCTGACACTACAAGAAAAATGTCTTTTTATAGCGTTTGAATATTGTATTTTTTTTTTTTTTTAAGAAAATATGCTATAAAAAGTAAATGGAAATTTTTAGAAAAGCTTTTTATAGCATTTGAGTATTGCATTTTTTTAAATATGCTATAAAAAGGAAGGAAATTTTTAGAAAATGACATTTTCCCCTATTATTTATCTTTTATTAAAAAAAATTTATTCCATTTGTTTTCTCTCCCTTTCTTATTCGGTTCTTTTTTCTCCTTTCTTCCATCCCTTCCTTTTTCTTTCCCCTTTTCCATGCTCCACCTAATTTACAATGTTTGTTATATGTGATGACATGATGTCCAATTATTTGTATGCAATCAGTTAAGTATTAAAATGATCATGTTATTAATATTCGGTAATTTTACTTTGTTTTCTTGCACAAAAATTATATGCTTCTACTACAGACTAAGACAAAAAATGTACTAAGCTTTTTTTATGCGTTATATCTAGATTGATGTTCTAAGTTTCCTCCTCTAGTCAGTAACAAATTGTTCTAATGTTTAATATGGTTTGATGTTTTAAGTTTCCTCCTCTAGTCAGTAACAAATTGTTCTAATATTTCATATGGTTTGATGCTCTAAGTTTCATCCTCTAGTCAGTAACAAATTGTTCTAATGTTTAATATGGTTTAGGTGGAAGGAAAAAAAAAAAAAAAAGTGATATATTAATAGTCTTAATTTTTTTATGACTTCGCAAACCATTCTTGGAAGTGCATGTGGAACACATTCATGTATCAATCTAATAGTAAAATATCTTGTTAATGTTTTTTAACCATGTGGATAGTAATATTTTTATAAATTGCATGACACAGATAAATTTTAAAGGGAATGATTCATGGTCAATGGTCTTTCGAAACCTGCGCTCAGTGTCACAATCATACTATGAAAAGAGTAGGTTGTGACCCTTACGTTGCGACAATAAAATCAGCGATCCTCAAGTGGTGCCCATCCAACCACGTGAGGGGTTAGATGAGTGTCATGACGCGACCGAGAAGGATGCTGCAACATCTAACACACACTACACAGAGTAGACATGAGTGTCAAAGATAGGCTTGTTGAAGGGTCACAGACTTTAACCTCAAAAGTCAGTGTTACAAAGAGAAATTGGGCATGCAACTTTCAAGTAGTCTGTCCATATGAAATATAAATGCTTGCCAAATTTGGTGTCAATTAGATACCGGACGACCGCTCCACAATATTGTATGACCATTTGCCAAAATGACGTCTACACGAAAATGATTGGAAATGTCTCAAAATGTACCTTAAGGGGATGGCATGGTGTCAACTCTCCACCACCCTTGGACCCTATGGCCTAAGCAAGCTACCTTGTGGCACATGCGTATGTCACAATGAGGGTACGCGTTGCAAGACGAGTGTCTCAAACGACTTCCTTCGAAATAGGTCTTTCAAGGACAGTACTGGGTGGCACGGGTGTGCTGATATTGTGCCCTAGCCCAAGTGTCGGAGGTTTGATTATGCACCTGTTATCTAGTACGATGTCCGTAAATGAAATGACATATGCACAAGAGGGTCAACGTCTCGATGGAGCCCAAATGGATGGATGTTCGAGATGTCCCGATGTTATGAACGACACGTGGGCCCATTTTGATGGCATGACTGAGTGAGTCGCAATAGCCAACGACACCATGTGACTTGGGATGACGTCAAGACATATGGACCATGTTGATCCAAAACCAAGATGATGTTAGATGCGACGTAGCACATGATAGACCTTGAGCCCGAGTAAAGGTAAGGTCAAGCCAAATGACTTGACCTAGTGTAGAGGCAAGTCAGTTGTGTCACAAATGATTGAAAATGTACGCACAGACGGCATGTGTGGCCGAACAAGCTTGAATTCTACATAAGTAATGTTTGATTGGCAAAGACAAGCCTAGCCTAAAGTCTGACGAAGCCACAAAGTCGGACGAAAAAAAAAATATGCGTCATACTAATGCAAGCAATCACATAGTTTCGTTGCCAAGTTTTTCTTCTGGTCCCCATATCTTTTTTTTCCTTGGCCTCTGACAAACCAAAGCCTTGTCTTGTGTTCATATAGGGAAGGAAAAGCAGCAACTTGAGTAGGAAATAGAAAGGTTTTAGAGAAGAGTTGGGTTGGCTGAACTTCATAACTGAAAGCATCTCACGTTATGACATACGTGAAGGACGTATATTCTAGCTGACTAAAATAAGGTTGAGTATCAACCCACAACCCTACGTAAAAGAAACAAAAAGAAACATGAACTGAAAACGATATAACTGGGAAAAAGAAGTGGCCTCATGCATTCGTCATCTGCTCTAATGAAGTACTTTAAAAAGATGCATTTCACCTCATCACAAGGCTTAAACCACCTATGCATACGAGGCTGCTCATTATTCAATATTCAACACACACACCTTATAGAAGATTCAACAAAGAGACTCTTAACGACTCTCAACAACGCCAGCTTCTTTTGCAAAAATCTCTCCACCATATTTCCAATTTATAACCTTCCATATGTTCTTCAGATAGTCTGGTCGGACGTTTTTGTACTGCACAATGGTAAGGTTCAAAACATTGAATAAGCAGGCAGCAATATATACTCGGAGTACATGATCTTATCCAGATAGACAACCGAGAAAAGCAAGACCAAATCGTACTACAAATGGGAAGAAAATGGAAAACATTTACCTGCAAATAATATGCATGCTCCCAAACATCTATCCCAAGCAGAGGAACTAAAGCAGATCCTTTAGTCACAAGAGGATCCTACAAAGAGTTGCATCACCCACATCACTTTCAAATTTCAACCTCTCATTTTAATTATAACCCAACAACAAGCTACAAATCTACAAGCAAGTGATAAAAATTAACCTAACTCCATAAAACGCTGGAGTAAGGCGCAATAATTGGGCAAATCAATAAGAGATCAACAAAAGGCATCAACAAGAACAGAAATAGTACAAGATTGCTTCAGCACATGAATATGTAAGGGACAACGAACCTCTGCAATAGTATTATATTGTCCACTTTGAGCATAAGGCATCATATCAATAGAGATAATATCCCTTACTTACATACCTACGATCTTCTCTTTAATGTTAGCCAATGTGTAACTTCTACAATCCTCCCTTCGATCAAAGGACCATTGAGTCTCCCCTTAAATAACCATTTTTTCTGTCTAGTACTATCCAGATAACTTATTTCTCTAGAGCACATTGCTAGTCCAATAGAGCTCTACCACAAATCTTCACTATGATTACACCTTCGAGACTCACAACTTTTTTGTTCAACACATAAGAATTCTATGTACATGGTTAAGTCAAGAGTATGACTCTGATAATGGTATGACATGACTAAGTTAAGAGCATGATTTTGATATCACCATCACCTAAGCTCTTATTGCTTTGCTTTCGGTTTCCCAAAAGGCCCCATACCAATTAAAGTAATGTTATTTACTTATATACTCATGATCTTCCACTTAATTAGTCAAGGTGGGATTCCAACATGATATAGCTTTTAGACGAATAAACCTAGAGATATACCTGATTGGCCGTGGTTTCAACAGATAGCCTCTTCAGTTCTTTATCCAGAGCAAGCCACTAGAAAGCATTCGAAAAAGCTTCAGTGTTATATAACGTGGTAGACAAAAATGAAAATGCAAATCAATGCGCGGAAGAAAATATACCACCCATCCAGAGCCCTGTAAAGCAGCACCTTCTGCGTTGACTCTCTGAATTAAGGCTTCAAGAGAACCGAACTGGGAGTCGATCGCCCATCCTAGAGATCCCTTTGGAGGCTCACCACCCCCTTCCTGCAAATATATTACAGAAAATATTCGAATAGATAGATGGAACATCAAGAAATGGAGAATTAACCGAGAAATCGAACCAAAGACGCAAGGATTAGACTTACATGAATGGGAGCGAGATTGTTCCAGAAAATCGAATGATTAATGTGACCTTAAAAAGAAAATGATCGGTTATCAGTTGAGAGATGATATATATCTTAATTGATTCAATAAGTATCCAACGATACCCTAATTAAGCGTCTCGATCTGGTTTGAAGTATGACATAAATGATAAAGTAAACACGTATCATAGTCTTAAAATCGAAAGACATTGAGAAATAAAAGAAAACCTCCGCCATTGAATTTGATGGCACTCTGTAATTTGGCAACGGTGGAGGCGTGGCCTTTGTTAATGGCGTCGTGAAGTTGCTCAAGAGCCTTGTTGTAGTTGGTGATATAGGCTTGATGGTGCTTCTGATGATGAAGCAGCATAATTTCGGCGTTGATGAAGGGCTCAAGAGCGCCATAGTCATAAGGGAGGTCGGGCAAGGAGAAGGTTTGCAGGCCGCGGAAATGTCCAGACCCTAACAATCCAGAAATTGAAGGCGTTGCGGTTTTCCTGCTTAGAATTCGAAGCGCCATTGTCGATAATCTCACTCTCACACAGACCACAGTATGGATCTCAGCTCCAGTCGCCCACAGAAATTCATCCACCGGTGGCTTCAATTAGTAGTAATCAAGCAGTGCACCCTTTTTTTTTTTTTTTCTTTTTTCTCCCTGCGCTTTTTTTAAAAGATTATTTTCCATTATTTGTTGTGGAGCGTAAATGTAGCTAGGCGCATGGTTAAGAATGAAAAAAATAACATTAAAACTTGCAAAAATAAATAAAAGTTTATTATATATATTTTACTTTTAATTAAGAAAAAAAAAAACTAAAATGATTGTGAATGGAATATTGAAACAACTAAATAGGTATGATATCTTGACAACTTGATTGAGTGAAAATTTACTATTCTTCAGCTACATTTTTTAACATATAGTTAATAAATTATTTTTATTCAACTCAAGAATTCAAAAATCCAACCCAAACGGACCAGATTATATGGGTTGGATTGGGGTAAATAAAATTTCAAGTTAAGTTGGAGTTTTTTTTTTTACTCGATCTAATTTAGATTGGGTAAGGTTTTAGTGTGCAAAGGATCAAATCAAATCAACCTAATTTAATGTAGAGTAAAAGTAATTATGAAACTCCTTCCTCTAGTAATTATACTGCAACTAAGTCATGTTAACTATCTGATTTAAATCTAGAAAGAAGAAACCTAGTAAATGATTTTAAATACAGAGTTTTGTAAAAAAAAATAAATGCTCAAGATGTTTTTGCCGTCTTAATGTCGACAGTAACTTACGAATCAACATTTAGTTTGGGTGAGAGGATTCTTAATTCTTTTATAATTTGTGACAGCTAAAACAGTTAAAACTTTGATGCGTACACAAAATTAGATTGGTAAGAAATAAGCATCATTAGATCTTTCACATTTATATTTTCTATAAATGTAAATATGTATATATAGTAGTTTTTATTCTTGTTGTGCTAATTCCTTAATTATTTTATTTTTATCGATATTTGTATCATATAGTGTGTAGGCTAGTTTGTAAAGATTAAGTACTTGCCATTTACAAAAAAAAAAAAAAAAAAAAAAAAAAAAAAAAAAAAAAAAAAAAAAAAAA
>NW_019268547.1:51427-58387 GCF_002738365.1 Cucurbita moschata | reverse complement strand
AAAAAAAAAAAAAAAAAAAAAAAAAAAAAAAAAAAAAAAAAAAAAAAAAAAAAAAACTTTTAGGTTTTTTTTTTTGAATGATTAGATATTCTAAATGTGAATAATTAATTATATGTAGCGCAAGTAGTTAATCTTTATCAACTTGAACCCCATGATACTATCCATAGATGTTTATAGGTGACAATATCCATGAAGGGTTGTAAATAGCAAGTAGTTAATCTTTACACCCTCTTTTGCATGGATATTTATTGTATGGAGGTTAGGTCATAGTATTCATGCAAGATTGGGTACTTTTAAACTAAAAGTTTAGGTACTAATTGTCATCGTAACTTTTAGTTACTTCAAAATGGTTTTTGCACAATTGTACCGTGATAATAATTTAAAATTTAAACTTTCAAGTGATAATATTCCAACTAAAATAGAAGGTTGGATTGGGTTGAGTTACCAATTCAAACGTTCGGGCTGGTTCAAAAAATTACCTCAATCAAATCAAATCCAACTTTAACCTGTTATCATTTGATACTGGACATCCTATTTGTTGATATTGAAAAATATATAACTTTGGGTGGCATTGTTTTCATTGGAAAAAAAAAATGATAATTGAGGTTAATTTTTCTTTAAAAAAATATAATAAATAATGCTCATGAAATATAATAAATTCAGTACCGTTACAATTATCCATGTATCTCTCTACCTGTTGCAATTCGCTTGATTCTCCTGCACGCTTCATCCTCCACTACTAGTAGTTCGCCGATGAATAAGGAACACTACATTGACAGCGAAACGAGGATATAGCTATTATGAAATTGTTTTCAAGACAGACTATGTTCTCTGATCTTCAAATATTTGATATGGCGTCAATAATCTGACAGAATCGTTACTTTAGCAATACTCGTTAACTGCTGAAGGAGAAAGAGTTTGTTCTACCTCTCTAATTTTATACTTCAATAGGTGTCGCACTCTTGATACACAGAAATCAGCATGAGAAGGCGTCTTGCCAGCAATCTCTTCATTGCTGGGGGGATAACTTGACCCACCGCTCTGGGCAAACAACAAAATTCGTCACCAAAGACGGCGACTCCCTTTTATGCATGCAGGTCCTTGTTTGAACTCCACGCTGGAGCTTTAGGGCCCACACCATCGCCTAAGATTGCAACTCCATTTTCAACACTTAATAGGGGATCGGATTCACTTTCCTTCACCTATAAATAACAACATGTACATTGTGTTTCAGTTCAATGGCGGTAGAGCAAGAGATAACATGTCAATCGTAGAACCACTTATGGTACCTGGGATAGTTGTGCTGAAGATACTTCATTACACTTCTGTTGGCTCTCGAGGGAGCAATAATAAGAATAAAGAACCATTCCAACTATGGCAACCAGGATTCCCAAAATGTTCCGCCAGCTAAATGGATCATGAAGCAGAACATAGCCAAACCCCAAAACTAAACATGTCTTTAGATGTCCGAGGACCTGATATGTAACTGCAGAAGTCTTTCCAATAACTAGAAACGTACTGAAGTTGACTGAGACAGAAATAAGGCAGGAGAGTACAATAAAGAACTGTACACAGAAGCACAAAAAAAAAAATCATGTCAGAAGTAATATAGTTAGGAAGGGGGAAGAGGAAAGGGCTCAGCAGGAAGCATAATTGTTAAGCTCTTACCAGCACTTGGGGAGTGTATTTGAAAGCAAAAACATTTAGATCAGTCAGACACCAATCCAGAAATGGGCCAGCGACAAACAGAGTTAATGCCTGATAGGGACAAGACTGGTATAGAAGTTGTGTTGAAGAAACTTTGAACTTTTTCTGAATGGTGTTTGTCATCTACGTTTTACTGGTCAAGGACTTGAACGGAAAGGGGAAAATGCAGAAAAACTTGAGCAATAAGTGAGTGCCTAGACACTCACTCACTCAGATAATTAAATCAAGTAAAAAATAAATAAATCCTGATATTCACGTTAACTAGAAAGGGAGAAAGGTGCTAGCAAGTAATTATACGCTTGCCAATAAAAATAAATAATAAATAACTGGTTAAAGAGATAGTAGGTCTGGTGGTCTCGTGAAAAACAATCTCTCCACTCTGCAAATAGATAATCGATCACTCAGACCAGAAAGAGAGCAAATTAAATCAGTACATCCCACAAGACATGTTTTAGCCTACACATGAAAACTAATCATCAAAAGGCATGCAAAGTAAATACCAATAGTAAAAGTAACTCAGCTACGGATACAATCTGTGCAACACATGTGGTAAGAACTGCAAGAAGAGACAAGAAAGAGCCGAGGGCATTTAATTGTAGATCTGTCACAGTTGCAATTCCAACACCCAGGAGGAGGATCGTGAGTGAAAACTGGATGCTTTTACTGCAAGAGTAGTATAAAGGTCAATATGCTGCGAGGTAGTATATTCAGACAGGACAATATAACAAAAACCAAAAACGCTCGCAGCTATACCACCCATCTGATAGATATATTTGAAAAATAAAATCATCATCATTTAAGGCGCTCACAGTTGACCAACAAACAAGAGAAGATTACTAAAATTATCGTACAACTAAGAAAACACATCAATATTTAAAAGAAACTCAGTCTAAGTGGGTTATCTTGGCCTAAATATGGTTTATTTCCCAGTCCATGTTTCCATCCAAATCAAGTCTTGTCTTTTTTTTTTTTTTTTTCTTTTTTAACAATTTCATTGCCGAATGTAATATAGGAGGTGAACCACTCGTAGACATCCAAAAGGAAAATTACATACAAGATTTTCAATTAGTAATTAAAGATGAAAGACTATAATCTGAAAAAGAGTGTTTACATTTACACCAATACTGAGTTAAGAAATAATCAATTCCAGAAAGCTGTCAAAATTGGAGGAACCATCTCTGAAAATTCTACAATTTGTTCCACACCAAAAATACCAATAAAACGTACGGTTGAAGGCCAGCCATAAACACTTTTTTGGTCCATGAAAAGGATGACCCAACAAATCAAAGCAATGAGATAAATCACATTATATGGTAGAGCCAAACTCCAACCAAAAGCACCTAAACTCTGTGACCAGTAAAAAAAGGCAAAAGAACAACCAAAAAGATGAGCTAGAGTCCCATTCGCCAATAAACACATGACAAAGCAAGAAACGGAAAGAAGGAGATAAAGAGATATTAGGCGTTCTGCAATGTACACGATCAGCTGTATTAATGCCTCTATGACTAAGCTCACATAAAAATACCTTTATGTTTTTTTTAGGATAATGATCTTTCCAAAGAACCGAATAAAGGTTATTTGATGTTGAGCCCCTTCAATGAATTAAATCTGCCATTACAGAACTGATAGTAAAACAATGGGAAGGGTCGAAAGGCCAAACGCAAACGTCATGTGCATTTCTCAAGTTAATGGAAAATAAAAGATTAGAAAGATGAACCCATTCAAAAGCTTTATTAAGGTTCCTCTAAAAGTCTCTGCATTAGTGTCCCTACTCAAGTCAGTATATACACTAGTTCAAAATAAAGGATGTAGTTTGGAGGAACTTCACTTTTCTGGTTGAAACATTCAAGGCTGAAGGAGAATCCTTCTTTTGAAATAAACAAAACGGGTATTCTAATTGCATCCATCAGATTTCGTTCTCATTCACCATTTTTTCTTGTCAGAAGTACCCTTCTCTCTACTGTTATTCCTCTTTATAATCTTTCTTTGCTTATTTAATGGAAAAACCATTAGAAAGAGGTGAAATGGAGGAAAAAATATACCAAAAGTGAAACGAAATATGGACACAAATAGTTCACTCTTCAGTAAATGTATATTTTTATTTATGAATTTGTATTAATCCAATTTTACCTCAAGTCCCAACTGATTTGAAATAACCATAATTCAACCCCAGACAAACTAGTTCAGTTTAAGGTTGGGTTGGGCACTCAAGTTTACTGAACAGGCCAAGATCAAAGCGTTCAGGTAGGATCCACTTTGTGACTTCTTTATGGCCATCAATGAGAAAAAAAGTTCGGTAACTCTATTATTTTTAACCCAAGAAGAAGTTTTAGAGCTTTTCATACTCTCCAATATCCTTTTAAAGACAAGTAGATCTTTTAGGTCCCTGACAAAAAAAATTAAATACCATGCATAGTAAGTTATCAGATTATCAAAAAGGCTTATTAAAATATCAAGAAAAGGTGTACAAGACCCGCAAGCATGTGAAATCATTAGTTTCTGCATTTCCGGGTGTCACTGTTTCTTGTATATCATAAGAAACAAGAGCTTTGATAAGAAAAAGTTATAAACAATAGAAGTCGGATGCAAAATACAACAAATATATCTATCTAAACAATACATAACATGAGACGAAATCCAAAACATTGATCATGCTGAAAAAGAACAACGGGGGCACCTACAACAATCATACAAATAGCAAACCACTAAAAGATCAACCAGGTAAGATTTGTTAAAAAGACATCGGTCCAAGTAAAATGCTTGTGCGTCCCAAGTCCAAGGCCACTTTAGCCAAAGAAGTGGAGTGATTTTGGTAGCTAATGGGTCTAACTGGAGTTTTATAATAATTAAGTTAGTTCTTAACTTTTACTAATTTTCCAGGGTAATCAGAGTGTGACCTTCGACCAGAGGTAAACGGATCAAGTTACTGGGGAAGGTTTTCATATCTAAATTGATATTAAGAGTTACATTTGAATTAGGAATTAAGCATTTACAAATTAAGATATGGATCAACAGCCATTTGCAATAAGCTTAAGATTTAGCAATATTTTGTGCATCAATATGGGTAATATGAGTAAAACGCTTGTGCATTCCAAGTTCAAGGCCACTTTAGCCTGAGAAGTAGAGTGCTTGATAGCTAATGAGTCTAATTGGAGTTTGATAATATTTAAGTTAGTTGAAGAGTAAGTAATTTTCCTGGGTAATCATGGTGTCACCTTCGATCAGAGGTAAACAGAGCAACTTAAATCAATATTATGAGTTATGGTTGAGTTAGGAATTAGGCATCTGCTGAATTAAGATATTCAAATCAATGGCATTTTGCAATGAGCTTGAGATTTAGCAATATTTTGTGCCTTGGTACAGGTCATACAAAAATCACAACAAAATCTTTATGAACAAAGTACTAATTTCATCTAAAATAGTAACAAGAAAGGTGTGGGGAAACACGCCTGATGATGACAAATTAACACTTACCCATTTCTCATTTCTAAAACATTATAGCTAATCAAGTAAAGATCTTGATACAAAATCATAGAACAAAACTGAATGGAAGCAAATGCCTCTTGCTTAAAAATTGGAAAAAAAAGTTGCTTTGTACATGAAGGATTCAACAGTTACTAGACTCACCTGAACTTTTTCCTGAAGAAAAGGGTCTCCAAAAGAACGGTACAGGGGATGATTGCCAGTTTCGTCATCTGGTATAGCAATCAATATATTCTTTATTCGAAGACTTGGCAGATAAAAATAAATCAATACTTCATTTAATAATTAAAAATGATTCATGAGAAAATAAAATCATTAATATTATTTTTAAGTAAGAACATGCTCAAATGGTCAAGATTTCAGACTTGACATTGCATCTTAGAAAAAGAGGATAAATTATCAAACCATATAGGGATAAAACATTCTGTCCAAAAATGTGATTTTACCTGGTAGAAGCCAACAGAGTTGAAGCCTAAGCTAAGATTTAGAAGCCCAATTGAGATTCCATTTAGTATTCCAAATCCCATAACTGCTCTTGCATCAAAAGGCTTATGCTCAAACAATTTCATCAATAGTGCCACATGAAGGGAACAAAATGTAACAAGCAGATGCCAGCTTGTCAATGTAGTGGCTGTGCATCAACCAAGTTCCATTAATGAACAAGTTCACATACAAAGGACAAAGAGCCAAGTATCAACAGGTAGCTTCTGCTAATAGTTTGGCATAAATAAATAGACGGAAAGGGAAAGTTTCTCTTCGCGTCATAAGATTAATAGAACTATACATTGATCTAGTGTCAGAAGGTTACAATTTTTCTAGAGGCATGTGATAAGTTGATAATGTGAACTCTAGATCGTTTTGTACTGAAAGTTAGTAATGTTATAATCTGACAAAACACATAAGAGAGTAGCTCATAGGCTGAAAGACCTGCACTAAGTTTCTTTTATTACCAAGATATAAGTACGGAAAATTTTAATCCTCACCTCAATCTTTAACACTCCTCACATGTGGTTCCGTGTGTGAATTTTAATACATTAGACCTTACAAATCAATTATTATTGAAATTGAATGTAATGATATTATAAGGATTTGAAACAGGACCTCCTGATTTGATATGACCTCAAATAAAAGCATACATTAGATAAGGATAAATTTGATATTTTCAAATAATTATTTAACACAAAATGAAAGTGAATAATACATGAATTTACATAGAATAAAAGTAAATTAAAGAGTAGTAATGCACTTTGGTGACATGAAAATCGAAAGCACAAATAAATTTCTCTACTCGGCTTGAATTGTTCAGTCAATAATAGATCTAAGACTACCAAATTCAAGCTCTGGTGAGAAATCATGCGATCAATGAAAATTTGATGTAAAATATCCAAGCCTATAATTCTTGTAGATCCAGAAACTAATTCTTAGAAAAGTTCAGTGTTCGTGCCTCGGGAGGGATACGTCGATATTGCTCACAGATTTCAGTCAAAAGAAAAGCAAACAAGAGGGCGTGAAATTAAGATTTTGGAGCCTAGAGTGAAGATATATTTAGCAACTTACCGAACGTGAAACCGAGTGTACTAATGAGTGCCTTGTTGCATATGACAATCGAGACAGACGAGACCACCGACAAACTCAATGCCCCGATAGTCCCAAGCTGGAACTTCTGGCTGTCACTCATTTTCAGGCTGCTCAAGGTCGAGTCCTGCCACGATCTGGATTCTGCAATTCCACTCACCATCGTCAAAAAAAAAAAAAAAAAAAAAAAACAAA
>NW_019268547.1:48713-50840 GCF_002738365.1 Cucurbita moschata | reverse complement strand
AAAAAAAAAAAAAAAAAAAAAAAAACAAAACAAAACAAGCAGGGGGCATGAACTACAATGTGCAAAGAAATATGGCGGTGCTGACGGAACAAAATAATTCATCAAGCATCACCAAATTCGGGCGTAATTCATTCATTACCATGAATTAGACGAAAGCATGAAGCAACAGAATTGGGAGATGAGCAGAAAAAACATTAAAAAAAAAAGAAAAAGAAAAAGAAAAGAAGATAAACAATACACTGAATAAGATCTGCAGAAAAATGGGAGGTGAAAAACGCAGATCTAACTAGGTGGGCAGAAAAGTGAAGAAAAAGAAACGGACATACCGGGGGGAGACAGATGGAGGGAGAGGGGAGCGTAGGTGTATGCGGTGCGCTAAGACAATATCTATAACATACAATGATGCAGAGGAGATTGATCGGAGCAGTGCGCGTAGCCTTTAACGGAGAAGGAAGAACGCTATAACAGTGATGACAAGGGGGATGGAAGGAACGAAGAAAGTGTTTGTGAATCATAATAATAATAAAAAAAAAATACCATAAAATTTAATTGATTTAATTTAATTAATTATCCTTTACTCACCTCATTCGACTGCTTTATAGAATGTAAATGGAGACTGAAAATTCAAATAATAAATAGTTATATATAATTATAATTTTGCAAGTTCCTTATTGAAAAATGTAACACTAATATTTTTTAAACATCAAATAGAATTGGTTATTTAAACCTCTAACATCAAATAGTTGGGTTGAAATATAGTAAACCCATATAAATGAGTTATTAATTCACCAATTAAATTCTTAAACGAAAAAAAAAGTTACTAAATGGTATACTGAAATGGTATGATATTGTCTACTATTGCTACTTTAATAACATTTTTACAGTAACATTTTTACCATCAAGCAAGACATCGACTAAGTTGTCGTAGTTTTGCTTTGGACTTTTCCTAAATGCCTCGTACTAATAAAGGTAATATTTCATACTTATAAATCCATAATCATTCCCTAATTCACTCCCATCAATCCTAATCCTCAACATGTGCATGTGGATTTATGCTTCCCCTTCCCACCGGAGGCTGAATGCACACAATGCAAGTGCAACCTGATCGGTGTAGAGGATGTCTTGTCATTGTACCTGATTCCTGCAAGTAAGCCATACTGTCACCCAGAAGCAGCATTGGCCAGCGCATCCAAACCAAAATGCTCCAGTTCTTGAATACACTTCTGGCTCTTCATGATCTTACATTTCATAAAATTTGGAATGCATAGTGCACAAAAAGACCATCTCATTCTCCACTTCTTGCATCTCAACTTACGTAATCAAGTCATTTGAGGCATTCACTCTTGAACAACTTCTGCTACAAACTTTTATGCAATGCCTACATTCATGCGCCACAAATATACATAAAGTACGGTCAAAATGCACTAAAGCTTTTAATTGAGATATATGAACATTCACCAATAGCATTACAAAATATGTTCCTACTCAATTCTTTGGGATTGCCCCCCAACTATAATGCAACAAAAGCTTGTATGGATGACTACACGGCTTGGTTGGTACCTTTACACTCTCTTAGAAGATGAACAAGTCCATTGTTTCTGTTCCCTGGACTATTCTGGTCTAATCAGAATAATTACTCAACACATAAAAATATAAACTAAGCGAACAATTTACAAGCTATAGACTTCATGACTGCCCACAATTATAACAAGAAGAATTTATCAACAGCAGTAAAACTTGATGACTTGGATAAGCTTAAAGAAGAATTTACAAGTCAAAATCTAAATAAAATATGAATATTTATTGAAGGTTAACACTTTCATTCCTCATAAATATAAAAATATTGAACATATACATTACCCAGTTGATCGGACAGTGAGCATAGTCCGAGGTTCCTAAATGCTTTTACGATAGGGCAATAATAAAATCAGTTGCATAAAGATAATAAGTCACTTACAGACAAATAAATTCTTCCCTCTTGAATTTCAAGAACCAAGGACACAAAATGCATTCCCAACCTTGACCCCTTAATGCAGATTCTTTTTGGGGATCTTTTAGGGTGGAGGGGGCAGACATGCACAGTCAATTCTCTGAAATAGAAAAAAAAAAAAAAAAAAAAAAAAAAAA
>NW_019268547.1:33188-48294 GCF_002738365.1 Cucurbita moschata | reverse complement strand
AAAAAAAAAAAAAAAAAAAAAAAAAAAAAAAAAAAGTTCTATATATAAAGTCACAATTAGAAATGGAGACAAATTGGTACCTACTTACGTACTTACACACAAATATATTCGCTGAGAGAAGGCCCTTAAAACTAAAGGCCATTACCAGTACATTTGCTTACCTTGCCACAAAAACTGCAATCCCTCCAACCAGTTTCCTCTAAGTGATATGTATCACAGAAGACTAAATTTTCATAACCGGATCTAAATCACATACAGTACCAAGAGACTGTGAAGGGATTAGAAGATAGAAAATGAAGTACAGTGCCAACATACAGTACCAATCGCAATGAATATCAAACGTATTCCTCTTCAAATATAGAGTTGTGAATAGAAAATAGAAGAGAATAGGGCCATTCCTCTTCTTCACTGAACGTGTTGCGTCATGATATAACGTTGACAATAAGGCCATCCACTATTAATCAAATTTGTTTCGAAGAATAGTGGCGTTGCAGAACAAAATACGAACCATAGAAGATGGGGCTCATTTGCTTGCGTCTTCCAAATTACAAGTTTTACCCAAGTACAAAAGGTCCTATAAGTGTACATACTTTGAAGTAAGGAGTTGTGTCTCTGGATACTGGACCATTGACATATCATGGCAGAGTTGTGAAAACAAAATCCAGGACATTACCAGCGGCAGGTAGGCGTTAGACAAGCCCCCGCTCATTGTTTACTTCAACAACTACATTTACATCATTAATTTTAATAAACAGAACCGTATCGTGTTCAACTATTTGTTTCACCCCAAAAACAAGCCAACAACTCTTGGACATTCCATATATTCTAAACATGTATGTACTACAGCCATGACTGATTAAGATGCCAACACCGGAACCCGCTTGTGACCGATGAAAACTTCTCTTAGCATGTGATATCCACTCCTGTAGTGCTCAATCGAAAAACATAGCTGTCTTATAGCCTCTCTTTTTTCCTCTGCTCCTTCCATTACCAGTTCTCTTTGCCTCTCCACCTCCCTTTCTAGTTCCTTCTCTCTTAATCTTAACTCCTCTGCCACCTTATCTGCTTTTTCAACGCCTGATACCAGCTCCACACGTTCCCTTTCCAGTTTTTGCACATGCTCCCTAACTTCATCCACCTGCTTCTCTTTACACCTCAAATTATCTTTCAAACTAACAACTTCTGCATGGAGCTCATCACGTTCCCTTTCCAGATTCTCAATGCATTCCACTTTGCCAACAATTGTCGTTTCCAGCCGCCCAATCTCACCACTAAGTCTCTCCTCCAAATCCCCCTTTTCCCCCTTCACTTTTCTGATCTCATCCTCCAAAACACGAGCTTGATGTTCCCCTTCTCTCACTTGTTCCATCAATACAGCTCGTTCCTCAAAAAGCTTAGACATTTCAGCCTTAACCTGTGCTTTCTCAGGAAAAATTTTCAGCTCCGCATCAGATACTGCTAGTTTTAAATCCCTAATCTCGTGCTCTCGATCCGATAAACTAGCTTTCAACCTCGAAACTCTTTCTTGTAGCTTGGAGACCTCTCTTCTCTCCGCACTTAGTTTGGCCTTCCATGTCGTGGCATCTTTTCGGGCAGCTTCAAGCTCATTCTGTAAATGCAAGATTTTCTCAGGTGATCTATTGTTCTCAAGTTCAAGCTTTAATTTAGAAAGTTCTTTCTGCGAGTTATCGAGTTTTTCCTTCGTAATTTTTAGTTCTTCCAACACTCCCTCCACGTTGATGACTTGGTCAACTCCCAAACCTTTATCATGTTCTTCAACCTCTGGTTTCTGATTAATGGCTCCATTCTCGTGCCTCTGGATATCTTCCACTGTAGCACACACAGACTCCGCCTGCAAATCTTTGGACAATTCTGCTTGCCTGTACTTTTGGAGCTCACTTTTCAACTTCATGATCTGTACATCTGAAATCCGGAGCTTCTCATTTGCATTCCTTACTTCTTCCTCGTACACAGACATTCTAGCAAATACATCATCAGAATTTTCATCTGTTGCCCCCTTGAATGGAAATGAACCTTCGGCATTATCCTCTTTCAAGCGGAGCTTTTCTTTAGCCTGACGGAGCTCTATCTCCAATTCAATCATTTTCCTGTTCACAACTTGATCACCACCTGAATAATTATTCACCGAGGAATCATCCGATTCAGGTTCAGAATCTGTCAAGGAAGATGACTCATCTCCTTCCTTTTGGCAAGTATCAGAGTTGCTCCCACCAGATCCAAGGAAGAAATCAAAGCCAGCAGCTCGTGGCCCAGATTTCCGACGTCCAAGCCTTTGGTCAGGAGAGGGCCATGTAGAGGACGGCTCAGAGCCCAGGTCAGAAATACCAGAGCCCTGGGATTGTAGATCTGAAGGAATATTTTTTCGAAGCTCTCCTGTCACATGATCATAGCGCTCAGCAAGGGAACGATACATGCGGTAGAAATCCTCAACATGAGAAATCAACACTGGCCTCTTCTGATAATACATCTCAGCCTTCTTTGCAAATGAATCTGCATCCTCTTCTATTAGCTTCAACATACGTTTGATGCTCCGGTCCATCTCTGTATTCAACGATCGTTTTGTCAATTTTTTGATTATCATTTTGATGATGAATTAACATTGACTTCCACCTATCGTTGAATTACAGAAATAAAACATGGAGCTTACGGAACTAATTCCATGCCAATGTTTGGGTAGTTGAAACACATGCACCATAAGGTTCATGCAGAAAGGAGGAAGAAGCTAAAATTTTGGAACTGCTACCCACATTCCCAAATTTAACCCCACCCCTTTTAGATTATGAATTGAAAATGGGGAGAACTGTTAAATAAAAGGAAAAAAAAAAAATCCTCAACATGAGAATTAGAGGAGAACAATTTCCTTAGTTGTTATTTGGCATTAGTTGGTAAAGGTTACAAGAAACAGCATAAAGACAAATATAGTAAACGAATGGTAGGCCCCTACAAAATTCTCAATATATTGAGGCCCTCCCACTATACCTAATAATACCTTTATCTTTTTTTTAGCACTCCCAGCGGAAAACGAACACAAAAGAGGGGAAGTGCTATCTATATAAGGCCAGCCCAAAGAAGCACTTGTTTCGATTATGCATTACATACGTACTAAATAACGTTCTTCAATCACAACCCTAACATTTCAAAGAGGTCAGGCCCTGATATTTGTTGAAGAAGTAATTGAAACATGAATTTGAAGTTTAAAAGGTTGCTTAAATTTATGGATATAATTTAAATAAAATAAACAAGATTATAAGATCAAATTCCTCCGATCCGAAGTTAAGAGCGTTATGCAGATAGAAGAAAAGTAGTAACTAACCCTCGAGATTGTCCGTGAGCCATCTAGAGTTTTTGGGGCTGACGTGACTATCCCACCACCAAGAATGGGACTTCCGAGATTCCAACCTCTTCAATTTCCGATCACTCCGAGCCTGAGATCAAGAGCAACACACACAGAAGTGATGATTATAAAGCAGGCGAGATATAGTTGGCTAATTGAGCAACTCAGTATGTAGCAGAAGAAGAGCGATAGACGCATACCGATGAGTTATCCATTGAGGCGTGGAGTTGAATGTTCACTCAGAGCCAACGGAGCCTAAACTGAAACTGAAAACGAAAACATACCATCCAAAGAAAAGAACAGAAACCCGCTTTACTTTCTCAACAAAATCAAATCAAGAAAAGAACAGACACCCGATTTACTATCTCAACAAAACCAAACTAAATCAAATCAAATCAAATCAGGTATGGCTGGACTCGCCGGAGGTAGGTAAGTAGGGCGATAGATACAATGGAAATGGGCTTCGAGGCCCATTAAAGACTAATTTGGCGACGTTGAGTGACGGCAATGGCACGCGCATTAATAAATCTACATTACCATTGAACATGTCGCGGCGCGGCAGACGGGAAGCCAGGCCGAGGGTTTGACTATTACAACTGTCAGCGGTTCAAGCTATGCAGTCCACGCGTTCGCTTTTAATTCAATGCACTCCCACCTCACCTCACCTCCCTCTTTAATACAAAATATACACAATCACACGCTAATAATCTTCAAAATAATTAGTTGTTCTACCCTGCTTGAACTTTTTTTTTTTTTTCTGACAAGAAAATAGAACCCATTATGGTGAAGATAAATTGATATGAGGGATTTGAAGGAGAATCAGAGCACTAAGAGCTTTGTGAGTCGAAATTGAAATGGAAATACAAATAAGAAAGGAGAGATCAGGAGAGAGGAAGCTTACTGTAACCAATGGCCGCGCCTCCAGAAGATGAGAGAACAAGCTGGAATGCAATGAACGGAAAGGCCGATCTTAAATTCAATGGCTGTATCGCATATTCTAGTTTTGGAGAGGACGAAGAGGAGCAAAACAGAGTGGAAGTGGTGGAGACGGTCTGATTAAGAACATTCAACAGACACTGCCTGCTCTATTTCCCCCCATTTTCTCAACCATGCTTCCACTTATGTACCCAAATGACCATATTGCCCTTCCCTATTGACTTTCCATGTTTCCACGAAACCTGAATTTCAGACCGACATTTTTTAAATAAAACATGCAGATCACGACACTTTTTCTAATTCTTTATGTTCCAACATTACGAATACGTTGTTTCTTCAATCAAAATAAATCGATAGATTCAGTAGCGTCTAGCGTAAAACGCAGGATAATAATTATTGGTCTCAAGTTAATTTAACATATCATGTAATTGAATGAATTTGCGAGTGTGTGTTCATAACGCCATTTTGGATAGCCTTGTAATTGCCCAAATACAACCCAATCAGTAGCCATCTAGACATCCAAATGGACAGAAAGAAAAGAGAATAAACACGGCCTTGTAACTCGTCATTATCTTAAATTCTAGAACCCCAATTACAATATCGCATTCACTTCAAAATTCACTTGCGACAATTCGATAGTAAACCAAGTTTTAACAAGTGGTTATTACTCAAAAACATCAGGCTTCCATACAAGCAAACAAGTGATAATCATGTCCCAGCGTTCCTCCGGCCGACACGAGCAACAAAACCAGCTTTAATGGGAGCAACTGATCGTCCAGAACCACACTGTTTGATCACACACAAAACAACATAAGACTTGAGGTAAAAACAAGGGAGAGATGACTCCAGAAAGAATACGAAAGCTTGTGAAGTGAAATAGAATACCAAAACCTCCAGTTAATCATATTCCTGATTATGAAAAAGAAGTAATAAATAAATAATGGCTTTTTCACATGAATTTGTCAAACTTCAATTGCTTTTCTAGTAGGAAGAAGCGCAGGGTACATAAAAAATAATCTATTCAATATCAGATCTCAGATAGGCAATCTGGGATATAAAATAAATTTAAGAATGAACGCAAATATCCTGATTCATCATTTCCCCCAACAATGCAATTGAAAGAACCATCGCAAATATATTTAGGTAGAGACCATTATGCCGCTGCTTTCTTAATCCTGGGAGTTTGACCATTGCATCGGTTTGCAAGTGCCAAACAAACTTCACACACAAATCACAACTAGGCAATAAACATGCATCAACTTCTCCAGACTACAGTACTCAGGACTAGAAAACTCAAAAAAAAAAAAAGAAAAAAGCTTACCTTCTCACATCTGAGAAAGAAGAGTCGATTCTCCTTTGAAAGGATAGTGTCTGGACTCTTGCACCCAATGCAAATCACATATTCATCTGAAAGGAATAAATAAATGAGGGAAGGGAGGAAACTATAAAGAAAGGTATAAATTAGAAGTGAATCAAATAACTTATTAGTTGGTAACAAAACGTATCCAGTAGAGACTTGCAACAGTTATTAAGCTTCTTTTTTTTATGAGTAACAGAGTTTACATTGGTTGGAAAGAATTGAAAGAATACAAGGGCTTAACAAAAGAGAGCCAACAAAAAAGAGAGGCAAACTGCAAAAACAAATTCCAATCAAGCAAAGAAGTCCCAAGTAATAATTACTAAAAGGTTATCACATAAGCTCATAAAAACACATTGAATCTAACAAAGGACCAAACTTCACCTCAAGATCTCTCAAGCCCTCCAAAAATTCGTTTTTTTTTCCTCCTCTCCAACCCACGATTAAGCTTTAAACAAGCGTCAACATATTTATCAGTTGAAATTGAAACAAGTCCATTTCTTACAAACTGATTCCCACCCACTCCCCGATGTATAAAGATTGTCACATTTTGTAGACAAATACCATAAGTAAATCAATGAGAGGCCACTTACTGACATATCGACGCAGAATTCCTTCAAAGTTCTTTGGTGCAAACCTTCCTTTAACAACTAATCTCTGCTGTCCATCAAGAGATCCACTGGTTCCCAGTTCGGCTAATAAGAAAGCCATAACATGGTCTGGCTGCCGATGCATCCTATTTTATTTCAGTTTTAGAGAGTCAGTTCCAAAGACCAGCATATAGTTCTAATTATACCATCAAGCATCTACCATAGAAATATAGAGAGAGCAAAGAGTGGGAGAGGCTAAAAGAAATACATAATGCTGCACTTTTATGAGGAAACATAAATACCCCTCTGGACTATTTGTGCAATAGATGAACTTAGATGGATCTGAAACTAAAAATTACAGATCAATTGTCGGATAGAAATTGAGAACAAAACCATGGTACAAAGAGTGATACTCTGCACTGGACATGACTAGATTCACTCGTCAGAATGATAAACAAGCAACTTCCCTCCAATTTTTTTTCCACTCTGTATTAGTAGAGAATGTGCTTAATGTAAAACAACCCGAACTCACTCTTAAAGAATCATATGTACTAGTAGAGAATGTGCATATTGCAATAACAACCCAAACTCGCTCTTACAAGAATCATATAGATCACTAGATCACAGATCTTTATAAACCAATGAAACTCAGAACTAACATGTGACAGGGATACTTGTATCCTACAAGGCAAATGCTAGAGCAAAAAAGATATCTATGAATATGACGTCATTCTTCCATTTAAATAAAAGATCAACTTTCATTGAGAAAAATGAAAGAATACAAGTGCATACAAAAAAGAAGTTAGTATTAGATAGTTTGAAGAAAAAGAAACAACGCCTCTGAGGACAGAAAGATGCAATAGATTACATCAAACTCTAGATAGTGTGCACGCAGCAAACAAGAGTTTAATAACAGACAGCATATTATGGAATAAGCATATTAACTTATTTGTTGAATTGAATAAAAAAAACAGCGGACAAAAAAATTCTGAAGTGCGAACAGCCAAAAATATTTAGGCAGTCTATGATTAAAATCTAGTAAGAACAATACATGGTTATATAAGGCTAATGAACACATACGTTTTACAGAGATCCATGAAATTGACAAAAACAGTTTTCTTTGTGCCTTCACGAAGAACTTGAGGAGGCCTCATAACTGTTCTACGCCTATCGCCTGCAAGCTCTGGATTATTCTCTCTAAGAATGTTGAATACCCGTCCAAGAAGCTGCACAACAAGACAACAAAAAGCATCACTTATCTAATGTTAGCCAAAGTCCACAACGTAACGGTAGCAATAAATTTGTTCTGTCTAAAATAGAAGTCAGAAAATCTTGAGCAATCTTTACTTCTACTATTAGTAATACCAAGCAAAGAATACCATGAATATGAGACTATAAAAAGGAAAAAGAAACAATGACAACAATTGAAATCTTACATTTTAACTCATTTGGGGTGAAGCAATAAATTTCATTACACGACACAACAAAACCTCTTATTTCTTTCTAAGCATGATTCCAGACAAGAACAACAACAAAAACAATTTTCCATAATAAACACTTTATCTTGAAAAGGAGGACTCAACATAACAAAATAGCTCACAAACTCGTGCAATCAATTGTAGAGCACCAAAAGCAAACTCCACACCTTAAAGCAAAAGAGAATAACCACGTCAAATGTAGTTCACTAACAAACATAAAATGCCTAGTCAATTGACAGTTGAACAAAACCCATTATCCAACATTTAACAAAATAAACCTATTTGTAATGTAGTTCACTAACAAACATAAAATGTGTAGTCTGATTTCAGCTGCTAGGGTTTAGGGTGAGAATATATTGAGGAGGCTGGAAGTGGAGTGCTGCCGCCGATCGGTGCCATTGCATGTGAGGCGAGGTGGAGACTGGAGGTAGATGAGAATAAGGAGCCAGAACGACCGTCTGACTCCTGCCTCCTACATTTTAATTTCAGTGTTTGTTATAATAGGCTTGGGCTTTTATATTGGGCTGGTTAATTAAGCTTCATTTTTGCCCCTATATTTTGAATTCAAATTCTTTTCCGTGTCAAATTATAAAAGTAATTAAAAAAAAGGCACTGATTTTTGTGTGTCCAGCACGTGTCCAGAGCATGCCCAGAAGAATCCATGTCCAACATGTGTCTAACATGGACACCCCCTCCCCCTCTAGAGAGCGTTTGTGCTCCGTAGTACACAACTTTACATTAAATCTAATTTATCGGAGTCGCCCAAATTTTGGGCACAACCTAACAACAAAAAGTCATTACCTCCTCATATTCATAATCACGATCGCTTCCTTCCCAAGGATAACGATACTGTAAAGTAATTCCGTCTTGATCTTCGTTCTCCCCCGCTTGATCTGAAAGCTCATGATAAATCACTTTTAAAATAAAGAAAGAGCTACAGATGAAAAGGAGATTGTGAACAACAGAATGTTCTATACAAGCTGCAGGTATAGCACAACGTTTTTTCAATGAGCGACTTTATACAATATATGGACAATTACACTGATTTAAAAAGTGCACCTTTCCAGAAATTATGTCTAATAAAATAATTTTAAGAGTTTTAAATATGTCACCTATTTGATACAAAATTAATAATTCATTGATCTATTAGACATTTTTACCGGGCTCAGTGGACACAATAATTGAAAGTTTAGAGACTAATGAGATAAAAGTTTGAAAATTCAAGAACTAAATCAGTAGGTACATGTAAATATAATTGTAAATGCATTGATACATAATACTTAGATTGAGTAATATCAATCACAAAATTATAATAAACCATTACATAAGTATCCATTTAATTATATAAGCAAAGAATGAAACTTGAAATTTTTGTCAAACATTTCAAAAATAAAATTAAGATTTTTATGAAATTAATATTTAAAAAAAAGTTAATAAATATTATTAAAAAAAAAATATGCTTGTCTCTTTATATATGCACACATTAGAAAGAAAAAAATTGAAATAGAATAAAGATTTTTTTTTTCCTGAGATTGGAAATTGAAAGTGGCGATGGTGATTTTTGAAGTCTCATATGGGTGGGGGTAGAATAATATATAAATATATAAATTAAAGAAATAAAATAAAATAGAACAAACCTGGTAAGAAGATGCACAGCTTTTATGTGCCCACTCTTACAATAAACCACCATGTAAACATATATAAAACCGATTATTTAGGGGTGAGGTGGGGGGAACATGCCACCTCTGGCACTGGCCCCAACGTGGATCCACCCTTGTGTGATAACAAAGTCTTTAATTTCTAAAGCTTTTAGTTATCTTATGATTCATAAAAAAAACTATTGTATTTACTTTTTCTTTGCAGCCCACGTTTAAGCCCCATGATTATAACAATCTAGTGTCCCTAACTCTTCAAAAAATGCTACTTACATGGAAACTATACACCTTTAACTTTTTTCCTAAGCCTTCAAAAAACACTACTTCCATGAAAACTATACACCTTTAACGTTTTTAAAATACAATTATTAGCATGACGTAGAAAGTAGATAGAGATATTCCGAACTTAAAAATAATAATGTGAAAACAAAAAAGAAAAGGAAAAGACAAAACAAAGTTTACATATGTGTTGCTAACCTTCCAAATCCTCCGTAGCATCGGCACCATCGTCAGTCAAGGAAATAGCCTCTACCTAGAATTAAAACAAATGATATCAGTCACGAAATAGAGCCTCACCGAAGAAAAGTAAGAACATACTGGTTTTTTCTTCTTCTTTTTAAGTCCAGAAAATGTGGTAGTCTCCAGACCATCAGAAACTGCAGGACAAAATATGTAAAATTAAACATCAATAAAAAATCCTTATCACCAACAAAATGAAAATAACATGAAACAAAGATGCAGTGTCAACTTTTCATACCTGACAAACTTTCGGTTTTCTCTGCTAACTTGTCAACAGACTCATCAGCCAGATCCTGAAGTACAACCTTCTTCTTCTTCTTCTTCTTAGTTGGATCAAAGGGGGCAATCTGCAAAGAATAAACCGTACACATTCGTCATGGTGTCGCACCAATGCTTGCGCCTGAACAATGGTTTGGAAACTGCACTAGATTGCAATTACTCAGAGATTTGGATAGACACTTAGTAAGATACCAGCCAAAGCAACTCCACATGAAAACAACCGAATAGAAAATACCTCGAGGACTTGATTGGACTGTGCAATCTTAAACAAGACCAGAAAACTATTAGTATAACATTTACGTAAACTGGACTAATCATCAATGACTGCCGCCTCAAGGGTTACAATTTATTCCTTGGACTTCCAAAATGCTTGGTAATCAAGACCTTACAACTAATAGCACAACACTGGGTTACAGTATATCCTTCAGCTGTACATGACAGAATTTAATTCCCACCCCCTCCCTCCCATGTGTAGAAACACCCACTGAATTACAACTCAAAGATTTAGGTTTCCTTTGGGGAATACTTTTTTTTTATAAGAGATAGTTTTATTGGTGATTGATTACGAAAGGGATGTAATATCCATGATGTTTACAAAAGACCTTCCCCATTTACAATGAGGGAGGTATAACTACAGAAAAAAAATATTCGACAGTTTAGAAAAAACCTTTAGGGAATACTTGTAAAGAAAAAAAAAAAACAAAAAATGAAAAGATCAGCCATATGAGAAAATTTTGAATGAAAATATGTGCTTGGAGATAACAGATAAGAAACAGAAAAACTCACATCTGCCACCTGATCATTCACATCATTCTGAACTTCGTCTGCCATGATTCCTGCAAGATGGTATAGGAGGATTAATTTAACTGAGTTAAAACATAAACACCAGCAAGCAACCATAAATCACATTCAAATGGAGCCTTGGATCACCGGTGAACACAAACATATTTGTACTTTGCCTTTATGCTTCTTCCACCACTCATCTAAAGGAGAGTGCTCAAACTTACAAAGTTTGAACATGTCTCCAAGAGAAACTCACCACACTTGTACCAGAATAAAATTTTGATCATACCCACTCTCGTGCTGAAGGATCTTATCCCATGGCTCCTCTATGACCATCCCAAGTTTTTTCTCATTGAACCTGTCAAATATGCCACATCCAAGGACAACGACTCTATCTTGATGGATGGAAACAATTTGCAGCAATCTCTAGTACCTTTGTTGCAAACAACAAATACAGAAGGAAATGTGGCAGCCATGATCCAAAATGGATTATTCATACTGCAGTGCTAAAGCACAGATAACAACAATAACAAACGAATGCCTTTTTAATAGGCATTGAGAACAAATAAGAGAGAAAATAGGAGCTACCAGAGAAGGTGGCCATGCCTATGACTACTAGCTAATTGTGTGAACCTAAAAAACTACTAACTATTGCTGAAAGAACCTTCTACCATTTCAAATACAACAAGAAATGAGAGTGAAAAAACACACTTTCCGTCCTGAGGTTTGAGAAGTGACTCAACTTCCCCACGTTTAAATGGGACATTCTAAGCCTTGAAAGCTAGGGGGAAAAAGTAATAATCTTGACAACGTTGCTCAATTGATACAAATTAGACGCTCGCCTTAGCAATTATATGTCTGTATATCACATTGTAGATTTTTTGTAACCTGGCAAGAAAAATAACGTCCACTCTCTCTTTTCTTTCCATTTCTTTCCCCTCTGCTTTGCCCAATCCGAAGCTTAACCCTCAAAATCGTAGAAGCAATTACCCAATTCCAAACTTGAAACATGGGAAAATAAACTTAACCCGGGAACCACTCCGCATCCCCTCCCAATTTCATCCATAATACCACAGATATTTTGAATCGAAAGACGGAGAACCTGCTAAAATTATGTGATGAGCTTGAAATTTCCACCCAATGCCTCTTAAATAATCTAAATAGATAAGTTCAATCTGTGTACAAACGATCCAGCTGAATCAAACACAAATACAAACTAAAACGACTCCAAGATAGTCATAATTTAACAAATTATGATCATTGAGCAATTTTCCCAATAATCTGTCATAAGAACGAGACACTGAAACTAACCCCTTGTTTGAACCCCTCAGGATTTGGAAGGACTTGAAATCAAAATGGATTTCAAATCATTTTCAAAAGCAATTTGATTTGAAATCCAGTCTTGAGTTTAAAAAAAATAATCAGTCCAAAATTGGTTGGATTTGGCAGGATTTTAAATAGTATTTCACCTCGCTCCAATTTTACCCAATTTTCATAAATGATAAACCGAAGGAAACACGATGAACAGAAAATGAAAAAAAAAAAAAAAAAAAAAAAACCTTGCGAACTATGATCCACTGAGAGAACGGGGTTACGGAAGATGAGAGTGTAAACGAACCTCGACGATTGGCTGTTGTACAAGAATGCTGCACAGGGGCCGGTTTGAGTTGTGGAAGGGAGGGTATATGAAAGACGAAGGAAAGAGCTAAAAGAAAGGGTGCAGATGTGCGGCTACTGCAGTGAGAGGGAGAAGAAAAAAACCGGGGAAAATAGAATTTAGGGTTTTGTTTTTCTTTTAAGAATATTTTATATATACCTCATTTCAAAAGGTTTTTAAGAATATTTTATATATACCATGCAGATCAAATTCTTCAACTCACGATAAAAATAAGGAAGAAACAAGGACCAAATAAGAAGAAATGAAGAACAGAAAAACAACAGCTCCTCTGGATGTGGGCAAATTTTGTAAGGATGGTGTTGAATGAAAAAGTCAAAATTGTGGGCGATTAAATTTGCACGCAAAGCAACCAGACAGTTGGGGGCAGGTATGAGCAGGACGAACTCAATCCACCGGCACCCACCGCCACCAATCGAGGACCAATTCTACATTTCGGCAACGCCATAGCCATCATACCCATTAGCTTGTTGAATTGAGTGGGTCCGGGTCTTCACCTACTACATTTTTTTTTTATACCTCCATCAATTACAATCGATTATAGTTGAGTTGACTGGCTTCCATCGTCTGACCAAAACTACAAGTAAAACACCAACAATGTGTTCAACAACTGCTTTGGTGATCGGTCCATCCACAGCCACCACCATCTCCCTTTCCTCTTTTCAACTATTATCTTCCTCTTCAATCCCCTTTTTCATCCTTCCTAAATCTTTCATTTCAACGCCTCAGAAACACTTCCACTCCGGGAATGTGTCGATCACAGGAGTGGGCATATGTAGCCCTTCTCCTCCTGTGCTTCTCGTCGTCCATACTGCTTGTCGGTGCCGCAGAGCCGGTTACCCACCCCTCTGAAGGTAATTCCTCTTCTCCCTTCATTTCATTCCAATCGTCCAAAATATCTGACGCATCGCGTAAGGGTAAAGGAGATTTCGATAAGAAAAAGAGACTTCTCTCTCAATTCTTATGATCTAACATTCTATCTTCCTTGAAATTTTGGTTACTCTTTCTTTTTATTGTCAGTGGACGCTTTGCGAGACATCAAGAGAAGTTTGTTCGATCCTAATGGGAATCTGAGCAACTGGAACAGAGGAGATCCTTGTATTTCAAACTGGACTGGTGTTCTGTGCGACAATACCACATTGGATGATAACTATCGGCATGTTACTGAATTGTATGATTTCAAGAATTAGTGGACTCTTATAACTTACGTTAAGACGTATCTCCATCCATCCTTTGATACCAGTTTTAAAACAACAAATTGTAATTGTTATTCTGGAAATAGTTCTTAATTTTATTAGATAGTCACCGACTTAACTTTGGGACTTGAACATCTATGAAAGGGCTTGTTGTTCAAATAATCGACTGCATGCTCCAAATTTGTTAATGATTGCGTATGATGGTCATGTGTGCATCTCATATTTTGGTTACTCATATATTAGGTGTTAAATTCTATCTTTCTCCTTATACTTTTTCATGAAGAAGAAGCTAAATCATCGGTCCTTGTAATCCCTTGCAGGCAACTTCTAAATATGAGCTTATCGGGAAATTTGTCCCCTGCGCTTGGCCGTTTATCTTACCTGAAAGTTTTGTAAGTTACTAATGAACTGGAAACGGATGAACTAGAATTTGATTTACCCATGTGATTTTCTATCTGCTAACGCACTTTTTCATATTTTGTGAAAAGGGACTTCATGTGGAATGAGATCAATGGGGAAATACCAGGAGAGATAGGCAATCTTACGTCCTTAGAACTGTTGTAAGTTGATTTACTTGATTCACTTTGACAAAGGTTGTCTGGTTTATCTAAAACTATGCTGACGCATCATCATATCTTCACTAAATTTTTTAGTATGCAATCCATGAGTAAGTTCTCAAAGTGTTAGTATATAAACTACTCGATGTGTCTGAATATTTAGTATTACAGGGGAAAATCTGATACTTCCTATTTCATCTCCTGCACTGCTTTACTTTCTATAAGATGTTTTACAGGCTTCTGAATGGGAACCAGTTGTCAGGTTCATTGCCTGAAGAGCTTGGGAATCTTCTACGTTTAGACAGAATACAGATTGACCAGAACCATATATCAGGACCCATACCTAAGTCATTTGCAAACTTAAAAGCAGCAAAGCATTTGTAAGCACGTTTCTGATTCTGATAGTATAGAATATTTCTGCAACTTACTTTTCATCTTGGAAGTTTATTTAATACTCCCTTTCCTTTTTGACTCAGTCACATGAATAACAACTCTATCAGTGGTGAAATCCCATCTGAGCTATCTAGATTGCCTAATCTTGTCCACATGTAAGTTTCTCCGTCCGCCCTCACCACCACCCCTCGCATATACTTTTTGATGCAACATATGTTTCCTGCCAGTTTGTTGACTTCTTCAGGCATTTCTATTGTGTGCTACACTCTACTTTTTTTTTTTTTTTTTTTTTTTTTTTTTTTTTTTTTTTTTTTTTTTTTTTTTTTTTTTTTT
>NW_019268547.1:0-32808 GCF_002738365.1 Cucurbita moschata | reverse complement strand
TTTTTTTTTTTTTTTTTTTTTTTTTTTAATGAAAGCTATTTAAATGCTTATACTTTTGGCTAATTACATATTTTTCCACTCTTTGCAGCCTTCTTGACAATAACAACTTATCGGGGAAGCTTCCACCAGAGTTGTTTCAATTGCCCAACTTAGAAATACTGTATGCACTCATTTCCTGCTACCTTAAATGCTTCAAATATATGAACACCCCCCTCCCTCCCTCCCCGGCTCAATCTTCTACCAGTTTATTTATTTTCATATACCTTTTTCTTTTTGATTTCTTGGGGGAAAGGATAATATATATTATAAACTACGTAATAAAACACAGCCACAAGCACAATCATGGAATCAACTACTAGCTTTCTCACTCTTCTAACCTACCAAGAGTATGAGTCGCAATGTTTGCATGTCTGTTGATGTCAGATATTTACAAAAAGAAAAAAGAAAAATAAAACTGGGATTGATAAGGACTCAATTTTAGGTGACTTCTGTGAGTATTTCAATTCCCTCTTCCAAGGTACACGAACCATATTCGAACTCGTTAATGGGTGACATAAAGAGAGAATTGTAGTAGTATGAAGGATATACACGTTTGGCCACGAAACCTTTGCACCTTTGTCGAACACTAGGATTCAAACTCATCCATTTTCATCATTTTGGTATCACAATGCGTGCAAGAAAATATTCTGCTTGCTTCTGGCTTTGGGATCTATTCTCTTTAGCTTGCTTGCACTGGGGAGATGAGTATTGTTCTTGAGGAGGAGATAATTTCCTACATTTGATAATTACAAAGTTACCCTGACTTTGAACATAAAATACAATAGAAGGGTAGGATGTTAGAATGGTGGATGGATCTCTCGAAATTTTATGATCTCTTGTCAGTTTCCAATGAGTTTTTTAATGTTAGTTTTATTTTTATTATTCTCTGGATTTCTGTTTATTTTCTTTCCCAGTTTCATTCATATGCCTTTCGTTTAGAATTTATTCTGCACAAGTGATCTTCTGAATTTCTCCTTTTCAAATAATTTTGAGTTTCTTACTAGCCCAATTTCATTTGACTTGCAGTCAACTTGACAATAACAACTTCAGTGGGTCCACAATACCAGACTCTTATGGAAATATGACTAAATTGCTGAAATTGTAAGTTATTTTTAAATTCTTGGTTTTAGTTGACCATTGAAACAATGGAGACGTAACCTTCTGTTTTATTTGTAAGCTCGATATGGCTAGTATTTATTTAAATAACCTAAGCAACTTTCATTAACTAACACACATGAAGGCTAAAATATTAGATATATATATATATATATATATAATTTCCATTTATGTTAAAGTTAGAATGCGAGGGATGGTATTACAATGGTCAGTGTAGTACCTACGTCTTAGATTAATTTATCTTGAATTACATGTGTCTAAGGAGAGCTCAATTCACAGACGGAATCATATACATTTGTTAAAAATAGCATAATTTTTAACTGGTGCTTTATTTGTAAGCTCAATATGGTTATGTATTTATTTAAATAACCTAACCAACTTTCATTAATTAACTCACTTAAAGGCTACAAAAATCTAATTTCCATTTTAGTTAAAGTTAGAATGAGAGGGATGGTATTACACTCGTCAGTACAGTACCTACGTCGAAGAACAATTTATCTTGAAATATGTGTCTAAGGAGAACTCAATTGACAGACAGAATTATATGTTTGTTAAACATAGCATAATTTTAAACTAGTGAATTTATTTGCTTAAAGGAGATGTGATTATTGTTATTGTGGCAAGTGGAGATCTATTAAATAGGACAGTGCATGATAAGAAGATCTTATTCCGTTCTATGGTTGGCTATCTTATTCTAATACCATATGGTTAATTTGGATAGTTGAGGTTCTTCTCATGATTTACAACTAATAATACACTAAATTAAATACAAGAGAGAAAGTCTAAAAGATAGTAAAATTATCTAGTCAAATCAAATCCCCTGAACTTTTAGGCCTAGAAGATTACAAGATAAAGTATAGATAATTTTCTAATTTTTCATTTATCTTTCTGGGACATCCAATCAGAGAAGAAAGAAAGGCCCTTGGTTGGCGGTCAATAGGGCTTATAGCTGGGTCCGTTGGTATGAGAGAATCAGTCGCGTTTAAAACAACTCTTGTTACTGGGGGAGGGTGTTTTTTGGACCCACCATAGGTGGTTTGGAAGCCTCCCCTATTGTATATTCCTTTCATCAAAGAAATCACTTCTTTTTTCTTTTCTTCTTCTTCTTCTTTTTTTATTTTTTATTTTTTAAAGAAAAGTGCTTAGTCCATCATAGAGTTCTTGGTTAACACAGTGAAATTGTATGTCCTCAAGAGTCAGATCTGAAAGAATCATTAGTATCTAACAACTGCTAATGGCCTTGTAGCATCCAACTAATAAGCTTGTCACTAGAGTTACCGAGCTGTTTTTCTACATTTAGTGTATAATGTGTACCAAAACCTCGCATGTCTATAAGCTTTACATGCTCTTAAATTTGAAATAACAGGGTGAAGTTGTTGTACTGTTTTTATAAAGTAAATGTACTGTATTGTTTTTATAAAGTAAATGTATTGGTTGTCTTTGTAAATGATTTTGCACAGGAGTCTAAGGAACTGTACCTTGCAAGGACCAATTCCTGATCTGAGCAGAATAAATAACCTCGGTTATCTGTAAGTCTAAATTAGGTTTCTCTAGTATATTCAGAAGTATAGATGTGGGACTCCTTTATTATGTTGGCTTCATGAATAAAGAGGTACATGCCTTCAGAGTTGACCCTAGTATCTTTACTGTTTCTTCGTATTTCAGAGATCTAAGTTCCAATCAACTTAGTGGATTCCTACCACAAAATAAACTCTCTGTGAATATCACAACCATGTAAGAGTCTCATCTTTATCTTTGGCAAATAAAACTTCACTATTCGATTAAAGAACTTCAAAGATTTAAAACCTGCAATAAAAATATGATGTTGAATGTCTGTTTGATATTCTTCTCGTCTGTATATAAACTGCAGCATCTTATCCAACAACCATCTTTCTGGCACCATACCATCCAGTTTTTCGAATCTACCGCATCTTCAGAAATTGTGAGTAGATTATGTCTTCAATTCTGTGTTTTGGTGTTGGATTTGGCTTGATAGAATATATGATGTTGTACATTTTCAAGAATAAAAACCTAATGTTAGAGGAAACTGAATTATATAGAAAATGAAAGTAAGAAATTACAGGAATCAAACATAAATGACCCAACTTCTAGAGTTATGGAATCAGATATGCTCTATGATGCATGAATATCATGTTCTTTTTCGGTTACCAGTTGTTGGCTTTTGTAGCCATTAAAATATGATCGTTGGTATACATAACCCACGTGGTTTAGGTTGTTAACATACTGCCACAGGCTACTTTGCTGGTCGGAATTTGGGGTTCTTTAAATCGGAAGATGGGCTCTCCTCTTGGGATAGGTGGTGACAAAAAGGACGAAAAGATATGACCAAGTTTATGGCGGCAGGTGAAGCTGGTGATGGACACTGACATTAATGGTGACGACAGTGGGTTTAGATGCAGATGTGACAACAAGCTCACAAAACCTAAGGTGGAAAACAAAAGGGTCCTAAATCCCAAACCCAAATATTCACAAAACCCTAACGAGCAAACAAAACTGTAATTGCTCTGGGAAAAGATCTAGTGCTCTGATACCATGTTATCGTGAGACCAAAATACAGAAGAATTCTACATATTTTATACATTAGATCAATATATATATATAAGCATACATGGAAGCCCTAAACTAAGAATAGTAAAATTACAATAAAGGACAAAAGACTAATCAGCTCCTATATACACATATATACTATAATGTGAAGCATCGTTTTCCCTTGAGGAGATTCAAGAGGTTGTTTTTGGATTTGAAGTGAATAAGGCTCTAAGGACTGATGGATTTATGATGGCTTTCTATCAAGATAATTTGGAGAATTTGAAGGGAGATTTATCAGAAGTCTTCTGTGAGTTTCATGTGAGGAAAATTATTGTTTTCCATATGAATGAGACCTATATGTGCTTGATTCCCAAGAAAGAAAGAGACAACAAAGTGAAAAATTTTCGGCTTTAAAACTTGGTGGCTAGCTTTTATAAGATTATATAAAAAACTTTGACTGATAGGCTTAGAAAGGTGCTCCATAGTACAATTTCCAATTCCCAAGGAGTCTTTATCGCTGGTAGATAAATTCTAGATCAAGTGTTGAGTGCTAATGAGGTGATTGAGGACTGTAGAAAGAATATGAGAGAAGGAGGGATCATCAAAATTGGCTTTGAGAAGACCTATTATCATGCTGATTAAAATTTCTTAAGTAAAATTCTCTAGAATAAAGGGCTTGGTTGCAAGTAGAGAGCGTGGTTTGGAGTTGTCTTAAGCTAGTGAATTTCTCCATTTTTTTTCAACGGGAGGTCAAAAGGCAATATTTTTGCAACTAGCAGCCTAAGGCAAGGGGACCCCATCTTGCCTTTCCTTTTCAACCTTGTGGATCTTCTGAGCAGGTTAGTGTTGATAGGAGTTGATAAGGGTTTACTTGAAGGGTTTAAGGTGGGTTCTGAGGGCTTTCATCTGTTGCATCTCTTGTTTGCTGATCGTTGATGATGTTGGAAATGACCCACGATCAAAATATGTCGAAACAAATAAAAGAAGCATGAAGAACAACTTGAGGGGATAGAACTTTTAAATAGAGGAATCTTAGGCACTTGGCTTTTCAATTCTCTTTGTTGGTGTGAAAATAACATACATCTCATGAGTATAACTTTTAAATAGAGGAATCTTAGGCACTTGGCTTTTCAATTCTCTTTGTTGGTGTGAAAATAACATACATCTCATGAGTATTTATAGTGGAGAAAGCACAACCGATCTCCTAAACTTTCTCCCCAAGTTAAGCAACTACTAACCATTCTTCCCAAGACTAATAATTTCCCTAAACTAATAATTTCTAAACAATTATCCTAAAATTGCTTAATAACTGAGTCAAGCTTATTAACTCACCGATGATACCCGTTCATCTATTTTGGGAAATGAAGTTTCTTCATTAAGTTGAATTGATTTTTGTCTTTCTTTGAAGTCATTTTGGGACTAAATATTAGTAGATGAAAAAGTTACATCATTGGTTTCAATTGTGACCCATTGAAGCTGAACTTTTGGGCATCTTTGGTGGGTTGTGAGGTTAGTCAACTCATGTGTCAGTATTTGGGACTTTTCTTAGAGGATAATTGAAGGAGTGTCTTTCTAGAACCTTGTGTTGAGAACAACTCTTTCGTGGGAAACACTCACACTTTTATTGAGACCAATCAAGAAGAGATTACAAGACACTAGGTAGAATACTACTACAATTTGCTTTGCTTGGGATGAAAAACGTAGTAGGGTGGAGGGTTTATAGTAGAGACTAGACAAAAACTTAGTTATTTTGTTAAATCACTAATCAACCCAAAAACTTAGTTATGGTAAATTTAATTATATTAATACTTCAACATGTTTCCTTCATGATTTGAGATTTTTTTATGCCCTTCTACATTCTTTCATTTTCCTCAAGGCAAATGATAAAAGTATTAATATAACAAAATTTACCATAACTGGTAGGTTTAAGCTTTTGGGTTAAATGGTGATTTAACCTGGTATCAAAGTAGGAGGTCTTGTCTTCAAACCTCAGTAGTGTCGTTTCTTTCTAATTATTATTGATTTCCACTCATTGGGTTTTCTACAAATTTTTATGCCCGCTAGTGAGAGAGTGTTAAAAGTATTGATATAATTAAATTTATTGTAACCCATAGGTTTAACCTTTTAGGTTAGTTTAAGTGGTGATTTAACAAAATCATTGTATTCCACTATGAGTCTTAGACAATCTCAACGTCACTATGAGTGAATAAAGGTGACCAAGCCCTGTAAGGTTTTGGAAAATAAGTGGATTGATGATTTTTGTTCTTTTTGCAAAGACAACTTTTATATCGAAAATCTGAACAACCAAATAGTGCCTGTCAATTGTGCAAACAATAGCATGGATTAGCTTCATGGTTGAGTGTAGCATGGAATAGACACGACTGCCCAAGGGAAATGTGTGGTCGCAAATCAAACGCTCAAGATGATTGTGGACGTGTCTAAAAGCAGCTCTGGGGGACTCAAACGGTGGGGATAATCAGATGGTAGCGGCAGCCAGGGTTGGGTTAGTTTTAGGGTTTCTAAAAAAGTAGCTAATTTCTATTTTATTATTTATTAGGAGAAGAATTCTAGATAGAAGAAACACTCCTTACATCAGAAGAATATAAGGAAGTAATATTCCAGCAAATATAATTCAATAAATAATTAATAAGAAAAGGAAATAAGAAGCAACTTTCTTAGGATGGGCAAAATAGATTTCTCTCTAAACATTCACTTTGGTTTGAAGTTACTGATTAATCTAACATATAACTCAATGTACAAAGTAATGATTATTTGATCAGTTTCACATGGCAGGTCAATTGCAAATAATTCATTGAACGGCTCTGTTCCATCTACCATATGGCAAAGCAGGACGCTCAATTCTCTGGACAGCCTTACAGTGTAAGATCTGAAGTAAATAAATTGCTATGCTGAGGGGTTGAAGAACTATGGATATATTGTGTCTTGTGTATTTATTTTTTGGCAACAGCTATTAATACACCTTATAGCATGCAATCTTACCAAATATTTATCTTTGCCTCTTCCATACCGCAGAGAGCTGCAGAACAACAATTTTTCAAATATTTTGGGAAGCATTGATCTCCCTCTGAATGTCTCTGTCTGGTTCGCTTCTTTCTCCTAACTTTGGTATATCAAAATTAGTACAATGCGACTTTTATGCAGAGAACTATATCGTCAATGGGCATAATTCATGTGCACAACTTGATACACTGGTGCAGAGTGAACAATAATCCCTTACATTACTTTTTTTAGATTGATTTTTGTTTTTCTGAATTTCTGGCTGCAAGTATATGTGTTTGTAGCGTTACAAGCAAACTTCACAAGCTGACGTTGCATTCTTTATATGAACATTTGTTTTTCTAAATTTCAGGCTTCATGGAAATCCTGTTTGTTCTAATAATAGCCTGCTGGACTTTTGTGGATCTGAGAGTGGGGATATAATTGACATTCCAACAAATAACACTCTTGGCTGTTCTGGCCCAATATGCCCACCTTCTTACGAATGTTACTCAGCAAAATGTCCCTCATCTTGTTTCTGTTCTGCACCTCTTATAATTGGATATCGTTTGAAAAGTCCTGGATTCTCACGTTTTAGTCCATATCAACATATGTTTGAGGAGTACCTGACCAGTGGTCTTAAATTACATCTTGAACAATTGGACATTGGTTCTCCTGTGTGGGAAAAAGGACCTCGATTAAGAATGAGCTTGAAGCTTTTCCCTCTATATATTGCTGATAGCAATAGTTCTCACATGTTCAATGACAGCGAGGTTTTACAAATTGTTTCCAAGTTTACAAATTGGAAAATTCAAGAAAGCGATATATTTGGACCGTATGAACTTCTCAGCTTGACAATATCTGACGTTTATAAAAAGGGTTGGTCTTGAAAACCCTTCTGATGTGTTTTGTTCGGATATTAACTCTTCTATTAAATTATCGGAGACTTAAGATTGTTATAAAAGCTTTTACTTTTACCCTTGGTTTACATGTTACCTGTTGAAGCAATTGGAAAAAATCTGCCTGTACTTGATTTCTAATTATTATAAATTGTATAAAATGGAACCCCTGTCTGTGGCATAGTGTCACCTTTTATGCATTGTTTATTGGGTCATTTGCTATAAAATGCATGTTTTGATTATCTTTGCAAAATAACTTTGCATAAGTGTTCTTTTATATTATTTTTTTAATATAATGGTGACTTTTCTTCCTTATGATGGTTTTGTATTTATGATCTCGTATGCATTTTTAATTAAAGAGGCTTATGTTACTAGTTATTGACTATAGAAAATATTCCTGATGACATGCCATATTCTATGGTTACAACCTTGCTGAGTATAGTTTAATATAAGCTATAAGCTATTTTGGCCATCATAACCAATACTGAGCAAATGACTGCACTTATCCAAATTATAAACTGGAAGATTATTAATGTTATTTTTTAATTGCAGTATTTCTCACACCATCATCTGATTCTACTTTGAGTAAGGGGGCATTGGCTGGAATAATTTTAGGAGCAATTGCTGGCGGAGCAATGCTATCTGCAATTGTTTTCATTTTTATTATAAGATCACGCGTGAGGGGCCACCACATCTTAAGAAAGCGTCATCGTAAGTAGTTTTCTTCCTTACAAATTCGGGTGTGGTATTTTATGTGCCTCGTCCTTAGCATTAGAGGTTCTTGATAAGTGTGATAATATGAATGTGCTTATAACTCATATGAACATGGTTGAGTTGAACCAATGAATTTTTCTGAGGAACTAGGCGGCTGGAATATGGATTTATTTCAACTGAGCCCTTCTGGAAATGTTTTTATATATTTATTTATTTATGTATTTCCCTTGTATTCTTTGATTTTATATTAATGGAAGTGTGTATTTTCATAAAATAATAATAAAAAGAAACCCATTGTTCTTCATTTATATGCAGTGTCAAAAGCCTCCTTAAAGATTGAGGGCGTAAAGGAATTTGGTTACCGTGAAATGGCCCTAGCTACAAGCAATTTTCATGATTCTACGGTAGTTGGTCAAGGTGGTTACGGAAAGGTTTACAGAGGCATTCTATCAGATAACACAGCTGTTGCAATCAAACGTGCACAGGAAGGCTCACTACAGGGTGAAAAAGAGTTCCTTACTGAAATACAGTTATTGTCAAGGTTACACCACCGAAATCTTGTGGCTTTGATTGGATATTGCGATGAAGAAGGGGAGCAGGTAATTTGAGGAATCCTTTATTTATTCATCATTTTAGTAAGGATAATTGCAAAAAAATTCTCCTGAATTACGGGAGTTACAATTACCCTCTTGATTTTGAATTTATATGCAGATGTTGGCTTATGAGTTTATGTCCAATGGCTCGCTGAGGGATCACCTTTCTGGTACAATTCAGCTATTTTTCGTATAAATTATGTTTCAAATATTCTGCTTCAGTTATGCAAATTGTGGACAGTTTTTATATGTTCCATGGTTTTTGTTTGATCATTTTGTTAGCTGTTGTTTTTATCTCTCTTTCAAGCATCGACTTACTATGCGTCCTTGTGTTATTACAGTAAATTCTGCAGAACCTTTGAGCTTTGCCACAAGATTAAAAGCTGCCCTGGGTGCAGCTAAGGGAATTCTGTACCTGCATACAGAAGCTGATCCTCCAATATTCCACCGAGATATCAAGTCCAGCAACATATTATTAGACTCCAAGTATACAGCAAAGGTTGCTGATTTTGGACTTTCACGGCTTGCACCTCCACCAGACGCAGAGGGCAACGTGCCTGCTCATGTATCGACAGTAGTAAAAGGGACACCGGTAAACTTCTGTCAATAATTATGAAATTTTTAGAAGTATAATGAAATAATTTAGTTTATGCTGAGCATGCCATCAAGATTTTAGGAGATTCTTGGTCGAAGCAACAATTGAGGTAGCACAAATATTTCAACATTTCATGGAAATTTGATTTGCACATTCAAATTCAGTTTCAAAGTAGTCCTAATAAGATAATTGAGATAGGATGTTGAAATATAAATGACAATGTTTTCTTTCGTTTATTCTATATATTCCTGTTCTTGGTAAAATAGTTATGAAATGGTGGATTAAGTTTAATTAAAGCGTATTTATGTGGATTTTAATTTGCAGGGTTATCTTGATCCAGAGTACTTCTTGACTCATAAATTGACCGATAAGAGCGATGTTTATAGTCTTGGTGTTGTATTTTTGGAGCTTTTGACTGGGAGGCACCCAATCTCACATGGCAAGAACATTGTTAGGGAGGTATGACGTGCATTTCTTATGGCCTCTTTATTTTGCAATAGTATTAGAAACCTAAACCTTTGAGACAAGTATATCTCCAAGCGCGTAATTTGAATGCGATATTATAGTCATATTGATAATTTGATTCTGAATGCGTAAAGGATATGATAACATGTTTACTTATTTGTCTCTATAGTTTTCCTTTTGGTTGCCCTTGTATCTGTTTTAAACATATATATTATGGACTGTAACAGGTTAAAGTTGCATATGAGTCGGGAAAATTTTTCTCAATAATTGATGGTCGACTGGGATCTTATCCCGCTGAATGCGTGGAAAGATTTGTGACATTGGCTTTGAAGTGTTGCCAAGACGATACAGATGCACGTCCTTCAATGGCAGAGGTTGTTCGTACACTTGAAAGTATTTGGCTTATGTTGCCGGAGTCTGATGTGAAAATTGCAGAGCCTTTAATCTCCGATGTTATAAAAGTGAGCAGTACCCCATCTTCATCAACCAACATGAATAACTATTACATGTCAGAGGTCTCTGGTAGTGACCTTGTAAGTGGAATAACTCCCACTATCACGCCCAGATAGAAAACATTATTGCATGATCGAGACATGATATAACTTTAGGAGACTTGTTTCATACTATTTTAATATCGTTGATATGCTGTGTATGCCATTTGTATAGCTCGATTAAACACATTAACAAGTTGATCTCAGTTTGTATATAGTTTTAGAATATATTACATCAAATTATATCTTCCCGTGTTGGAAAAGCATAAATTTTCATTTTCTATTAGGAAAAATTTTAATGTGGGCCCACACTTGTTGTTTCTTTTTCTTTTGAAATAAGGGCCCCACCCTCGTTATTGTAATTAGAGAGGTAAGATTTATTTTACTTTTTTTTTGTTCGGAAGAACATCATATTGATGATGGTCTATAGAAACTTCCTCGTTCTCTAGGGTATAGGAGTTTAGGGTTTAAGGTTTTAGTTTCGTGGAAAAATATTGATAGAAACTTAGTTTTTTCACCTAATGATTTAAGCGTCTCCATTAGAGTTTTTTCGAGAGGGTTCTATTGGGTTTTATATCTTAAAACTCATAGTTTCATAGTTTGTTGGGTTTTATGTCCTAAAACTCATAGTTTGTTGTGTTTTATGTCCTAAAACTCATAGTTGGTAAACAAAGCATATTCTATTTTCAATAAAATTATTATTGATGTTTATTCAGTAAAGATCGTTATTAAATAAAGTGAATTTTACAATCATTAATCTAGATCCAATAAAATAAGAATGTTATAGTATGATTACTTGAACTATATGTAGAGACATAAGAGTGGATCAAGTTCAAGTATATCATCAAAATGATTTATAGTACAAGGATAAGGGAAAGTACCTTATCCTGGGAACACTATGGATGCGGCCCACTTTTGTGATATAAACAATGTGATCACTAAATTGTACATGTGGAGACATGTGAGTGGAGGCGTCCTATGCAATGAGTATTGCATAAGATCGGACCATGAAGAAAATCACTCTTACTTTAAAATGTCGTTTACTGTTGAGACTGATTTTTTCACTCGATGACCTAGGTAACTCGACCTTAATCCTAAGCTAACTATGAATTCATGTTTATTCAGAATTATCCTTAGATTTACATGGGTGAGAGTGGCCCGAGTTCCCCGACTCAATAAGCCTCCCATTTCAAGGGTAAGACTGGATGAATAGCCGGGGACATAGGGTGCAAGATATAATTCACTTCTACCCGCTTTTAGGGATAGTAGAGAGGTTGTTCCCTTAAGTATTGACTTCAGGTCTTGAACAAGGGGCCCCACCCTCTCATTGGCCCGAGAGGGATTCGGTTTGGTGGTTGGACCACAAACCAATTGTTCATTAGAGGATCAGTGGGACTTAAGGAACAAAAAGTAACTTTAGGGGTAAAAACGGTAAATTGACCCATCTCTAGTTACGAACAACCTGTGAAGGATCGACTTACTAATCATGGTTACATCAAATGGATATAAATATATCTATAGTGAGGGGAGTGCAGTTACTAGACTATAGTGGAGTGTCCTCGTAGTTAACGAATGTTGGTTAAAAGGTTAATGAGTTTAGCCGGTTACTCTCGGATTGTTGGAGCCCATGATTTGTAGGTCCATTAGGTCCTCCTGCTAGCTCATATCGGACTAAACCTTAGAATAGTGTGACGAGTGAGTTTGAAGTGTTCGAACTCAAATCAGGGAATATGTGATATATTTAACCACATTTTGATTTGATTACGAATTAAACAAAGTGAGAGAATTGGAGATATTTAAATAAGATTTAAATATTTTAATTATGAATAGGGATTTATAATCAATATGTGCCGGAATTGATTGGGATTGACATTTGATTTAATGTTAAATATTAATTAAATTGTTTAGTTAATCATTTAATATTATTTTGATTTGAAATTAATTATTGAATTAAAATAAAGAAAGTCAAAATGTTGACTTCACTTAATGGAAAAATCCATGTTTGAGTTGGTGGAATATAGAGTGTCAATATATAGTTTAACAAACTTGCATGTTTGCAGCATAATCTCACACATTTGAGTGGAATTTTGAATGTCAAAATTTGGTTTAACCAAACATGCAATAAACCCTACAAATTTCAATGGAATTTTGAGTGTTAAAATTTGGTTAACTCAAACTTGCATGCTTGCCACATAATCCCACACATTTGAGTGGAATTTTGAATGTCAAAATTTGGTTTAACCAAACATGCAATAAACCCTACAAATTTCAATGGAATTTTGAGTGTTAAAATTTGGTTAACTCAAACTTGCATGCTTGCCACATAATCCCACACATTTGAGTGGAATTTTGAATGTCAAAATTTGGTTTAACCAAACATGCAATAAACCCTACAAATTTCAATGGAATTTTGAGTGTTAAAATTTGGTTAACTCAAACTTGCATGCTTGCCACATAATCCCACACATTTGAGTGGAATTTTGAATGTCAAAATTTGGTTTAACCAAACATGCAATAAACCCTACAAATTTCAATGGAATTTTGAGTGTTAAAAGTTGGTTAACTCAAACTTGCATGTTTGCCACATAATCCCACACATTTGAGTGGAATTTTGAATGTCAAAATTTGGTTTAACCAAACATGCAATAAACCCTACAAATTTCAATGGAATTTTGAGTGTTAAAATTTGGTTAACTCAAACTTGCATGCTTGCCACATAATCCCACACATTTGAGTGGAATTTTGAATGTCAAAATTTGATAATTTCAAATTTGCATAAACATGCAAATATGACTCTATAGAGTGATCAAGGTACATGAAAATTCTTCAAAAACTTTGAGAAAATCTCTCTTTACATATACTAAATTTCTTTCAAATTTTGTCACTCACTGGATTACACAATCTCGTTCTAAGGCCGGAGAATAGTAGGATAGACACTAGTGGTGGTACAAATTTAAAATACAAAAGGTTGGTATTCAAACTCATTGGGTTTTAATGCTTTTGAACATGCTAGCTAATTTATTATAATTAATGTACTCAGAGTGACTAAGATCCAAATTGCTTCTGCATGTGTTATATTTACACCATAAAAAACAAAAGTCTTCTCGATAGGGTTGAGGTTGTGAGATCTTCTAGACACGAGTAAATATTTTTTTTTTTTGTCCATGTTTTAAGGTTAGGACAATCTTTAGTGGATATGATATGATACTAAAACGAGAAAAACTTTTTAGATCGAGTTAACAACCCTTTCTCAAAATGAAAAAAAGTTCCAATGTTAACACCTATGGAATTTGAGTACAAAATGGCCTGGAAGCGAAAGCTCATAAGTTTCGTATTTTAACCCATATGTGTAATATTCATCAAACTTGAGCATTCCTTATAGATTCGTTGAAAATGATTGAAAGGAACTTAGGTTATTCACATAATGATTTAAGTGCCTCCATGAGGGTCTTATCGATAGGGTTGGGGTTGTGAGGTCTTATAAACACAAGTAAATGTTTTTCTTCTTCCATATTTTAAGCTTAGGACAATCTTTAGTGGATATGGTACGATACTAAAATGAGAAAACAACTTTTCAGATCGAGTTAACGACCCTGTCTCAAAGGGAAAAAAAAGTTTCAATGTTAACACCTAGTGAATTTGATTCCAAAATGGCCCAGGAGCGAAAGTGCATAAGATTTGTATTTTAACCCAACATATGTGAATATTCACCAAACTTGAGCATTCCTTATATATTCGTTCAAAAAGATCAAAAGAAACTTAGATTATTCACATAATGATTTAAGTGCCTCATGAGGGTTTTCTTGACAGGGTTGAGGTTGTGAGGTCTTATAGACACGAGTAAATATTTTTTTTCTTCCATATTTTAAGCATAGGACAATCTTTAGTGGATATGGTATAATACTAAAACGAGAAAACAACTTTTCGATCGAGTTAACGACTCTGTCTCAAAATGGAAAAAAGTTCCTCCGTAACACCTATGGAATTTGACTCCAAAATGGCCTATAAGCGAAAGTGCATAAGTTTCGTATTTTAACCTAACATATGTGTAATATTCATCAAACTTGAGCGTTCTTTACAGATTCATTGAAAATGATCGATAGAAACTTAGGTTATTGACATAATGATTTAAGTGCCTCCATGAGGGTCTTCTCGACAGGGTTGACGTTGTGTATTTTAACCCAACATATTTGTAAGATTCATCAAACTTGAGTGTTCCTTAAAAATTTGTTGAAAAAGATCGAAAGAAATTAAGGTTTTTCACATACTGATTTGGGTGCCTCTATGAGGGTCTACTCGACAGGGTTAAGGTTGTGAGGTCTTATCGACCCGAATAAATTTTTTTTTTATTCTATATTTTAAGCTTGGGACAATCTTTAGTGGGTATGGTATGATACTAAAACGAGAAAATAACTTTTCAGATCAAATTAACAACCCTGTCTCCAAGGGGAAAAAAGTTACTATGTTAACACCTATGGAATTTCACTGCAAAATGGTCTGGAAGCGAAAGTGAATAAGTTTCGTATTTTAACCAATCATATGTGTAAGATTCATCAAACTTTTATAGATTCGTTGAAAAAGCTCGGAAGAAACAAAGGTTTTTCACATAATGATTTAGGTGCCTCCGTGTGGGTCTTCTCAAGAGGGTTGGGTTGTGAGTTCTTATCGACATGGGTAAATGTTTTTTTTTTTCTAATATTTTAAGATTAAGACAATCTTTAGTGGATATGGTATGATACTAAAACGAGAAAATAACTTTTTAGATCGAGTTAACGACCCTTTCTTGAAGGGGAAAAAAGTTCCTATGTTAACTTAACACTTATGGAATTTGACTGCAAAATTGCCCGGAAGCGAAAGTGAATAAGTTTCGTATTTTAACCAATCACATATGTAAGATTCATCAAACTTAAGCGTTCCTTACATATTTGTTAAAAAAGATCGAAAGAAATAAAGGTTTTTCACATAAGGATTTAAGTGCCTCCATGTGGGTCTTCTCGACAGAGTTGAGGTTGTGAGGTCTTATCGACACGGGAAATTTTTTTTTTATTCCATATTTTAAGCTTGGGACAATATTTAGTTTATATGGTATGACACTAAAAGGAGAAAAAAAAACTTTACAGATCGAGTTAACGACCCTGTCTCAAAGGGGAAAAATGTAACTATGTTAACACCTATGGAATTTGACTGCAAAATGGCCCGGAAGCGAAAGTGAATAAGTTTCGTATTTTGACCAATCCTATGTGTAAGATTGATCGAACTTGAGTGTTCCTTATAGATTCGTTGAAAAAGATCGAAAGAAACAAAGGTTTTTCACATAATGATTTAGGTTCCTCAATGAGGGTCTACTCGACAGGGTTAAGGTTGTGAGGTCTTATCGACATGAGTAAATGTTTTTTTCTTCCATATTTTAAGCTTCGGACCATTTTAGTGGATATGATATGATACAAAAATTTGAAAACAATTTTTCAGATGGAGTTAACGACCCTATCTAAAAGGGGAAAACAGTTTCTACGTTAACACCTATGGAATTTGACTCCAAAATGGCTCGTGAGCGAAAGTGTATAAGTTTTGTATTTTAACCCAAGATATGTGTAAGATTCTTCAACCTTTAGCGTTCCTTACAGATTCGTTGAAACATATCAAAACAAACGAAGAATTGACACATAATGATTTAGGTACATCCATGATGGTCTTCTCGACAGGGTTGAGGTTGTGAGGTCTTATAGACAAAAGTAAATATTTTTTTTTCTTCCATATTTTAAGCTTAGGACAATCTTTAGTGGATATGATATGATACTAAAATGAGAAAACAACTTTTCAGATCGAGTTAACAACCCTGTCTCAAAGGGGAAAATAGTTCTTACATTAACACTTATGGATGACTCCAAAATAGCACGTGAGCGAAAGTGTATAAGTTTTGTATTTTAACCAAAAATATGTGTAAGATTCATCAAACTCGAGCATTCCTAACAGATTCGTTAAAAAAGATCGAAAGAAACAAAAGTTTTTCACATAATGATTTGGGTGCCTCCATGTCGGTATTCTCGACAGGGTTGAGGTTATGAGGTCTTATCGACATGGGTAAATATTTTTTTTTTCCAATATTTTAAGGTTAGGACAATCTTTAGTTGATATGGTATGATACTAAAATGAGAAAACAACTTTTCAGATCGAGTTAACGACCCTTTCTCAAAGGGGAAAAAAGTTCCTATATTAACATCTATGGAATTTGACTGCAAAGTGGCCCGGAAGTGAAAGTTAATAAGTTTAGTATTTTAACCAATCATATGTGTAGGAGTCATCAAACTTGAGCATTCCTTATATAGGTTAATCACATAATGATTTAGGTGCCAACATGTGGGTTTTCTCGACAGGGTTGAGGTTGTGAGGTCTTATCAACATGAGTAAATGGTTTTTTTCTTCCATATTTAAGCTTAGGACAATCTTTGGTGGATATGGTATGATACTAAAAGGAGAAAACAACTTTTTAGTTCGAGTTAACGACCCTGTCTCAAAGGAGAAATAAGTTCCTATGTTAACACCGATGAAATTTGACTACAAAATGGTTCGAAAGCGAAAGTGAATAAGTTTCGTATTTTAACCCAACATATGTGTAAGATTCATCAAACTTGAGCCTTCCATACATATTCGTTGGTAAAGATCGAAAGAAATTTAGGTTTTTCCCATAATGATTTAGGTGCCTCCATGAGGGTCTTCTCGTCAGGGTTGAGGTTGTGAGGTCTTATTGACACGACTAAATGTTTTTTTTCATGCATATTTTAAGCTCAGGAAAATTTATAATGGATATGGTATAATACTAAAACTTAAGTGCTACTTACTAATTCATTGATAATGATCAAAAGAAACTTAGGTTATTCACATTATGATTTAAGGGCCGCCATGTGGGAAATCTCTACATGTTCAGGTTGGGAGGTTTTATCGAAACGAGTAAATATTTTTTTCTCCAATATTTTGAGCTTAGGACAACCTTTAGTGGACATGGTATGATGCTAAAACGAGAAAATAACTTTTCAAATTATGTTAACGACCCTGTCCTAATGGGGAAAACAGTTCCTATGTTAACATCTATGGAGTTTGACTCCAAAATGTCCCGTGAACGAAAGTGTATAAGTTTTTTATTTTAACCCAACATATGTGTAAGATTCATCAAACTTGAGTGTTCCTTACAGATTTGTTGATAAAGATCGAAAGAAACTTAGGTTATTCACATAATGATTTAAGTGCAAACATGTGGGTCTTCTCGACAGGGTTGAGGTTGTGAGGTCTTATCGACACGAGTAAATGCTCTCTTTCTCCAATATTTTAAGCTTATGACAGTTTTTGGTTGATATTGTATGATACTAAAACAAGAAAACAACTTTTCAGATCGAGTTAACGAACCTGTCCCGAAGGGGAAAAAAGTTTCTACGTTAACACTTGTGGAATTTTACTCCAAAATGGCCCGTGAGAGAAAGTGTATAAGTTTTATATTTTAACCCAACATATTTGTAAGATTCATCAACTTGAGCGTTCTTTACAGATTCATTGAGAAAGATCGAAAGAAACGAAGAATTTACACATAATGATTTAGGTGCCTCCATGAGGGTCTTCTCAACAGTGGTGAGGTTGTGAGGTCTTATCGACACAAGTAAATGTTTTTTTTCTTCCCTATTTTATGTTTAGGACAATCTTTAGTGGATATGGTATGATACCAAAACGAGAAAAAAACTTTTCAGATCGAGTTAACGACCCTGTCTCAAAGGGGAAAAAAGTTCCTAAGTTAGCACCTATGGAATTTGACTCCAAAATGGCCCGTGAGTGAAAGTGTATGAGTTATGTATTTTAACACAACATATGTGTAAGATTCATCAAACTTGAGCGTTCGTTACTGATTCCTTCAAAAAGATCGAAAGAAACGAAGAATTCACACATAATGATTTAGGTGCCTCCATGAGGGTCTTCTCGAGAGGGTTGAGGTTGTGAGGTCTTATCCACACGACTAAATATTTTTTTTCTTCCATATTTTATGCTTAGGACAATCTTTAGTGGATATGGTATGATACTAAAACGAGAAAAAAAACTTTTCAGATGGAGTTAACGACCCTATCTCAAAGGAGAAAAAAGTTCGTCGTTAACACCTATGGAATTTGACTCCAAAATGGCCCGTGAGCGAGAGTGTATGAGTGTTGTATTTTAACCAACGATATGTGTAAGATTCATCAAACTTGAGTGTTCGTTACTGATTCGTTGAAAAAGATCGAAAGAAACGAAGAATTTACACATAATGATTTTAGTGCCTCCATGAGGGTCTTCTCGACATGGTTGAGGTTGTGAGGTCTTATTGACACGAGTAAATATTTTTTTTATTCCATATTTTATGCTTAGGACAATCTTTAGAGGATATGGTATGATACTAAAATGAGAAAATAACTTTTCAGATCGAGTTAACGACTCTGTCTCAAAGGGGAAAAAAGTTCCTACGTTAACACCTATGGAATTTTACTCCAAAATGGCCCTCGAGAGAAAGTATATAAGTTTTGTATTTTAACCCAACATATTCGTAAGATTCATCAAACTTGAGCGTTCCTGACAGATTTGTTGATAAAGATCGAAAGAAACTTAGGTTATTCACATAATGATTTAAGTGCATCTGTGTAGGTCTTCTTGACATGGTTGAGGTTGTAAGGTTTTATCGACACGAGTAAATTCTTTTTTTCTTCCATATTTTAAGCTGAGTACAATCTTTAGTGGATATGGTATGATACTAAAACGGGAAACAACTTTTCAGATCGAGTTAACGACCTTGTCTCACTGGAGAAAAAAGTTCCTACGTTAATACCTATGGAATTTGACTGCAAAGTGGCCCAGAAGTGAAAGGGAATAAGTTTCGTATTTGAACCCAACATATGTGTAAGATTCATCAAACTTTAGTGTTCATTACTGATTCGTTGAAAAAGATCGAAAGAAACAAAGTTTTTTCACATAATTATTTAGGTGCCTCCATGACGATCTTCTCGACAGGGTTGAGGTTGTGAGGTTTTATCGACACGAGTAAATATCTTTTTTCTGGTGGTGTACGTTGAAGATATCTTACTCATTGAAAATGATGTGGGATTTCTGACTGACATTAAACATTGGCTAGGGACACAATTCCAAATGAAAGATTTGGGAGAGGCTCAGTTTGTTCTTGGAATCCAAATTGTTCGGAATCACAAGAACAAACCACTAGCATTGTCTCAGGCATCGTACATCGTCAAAATGTTGATTCGATATAAGATGTAAGACTCCAAGAAAGGATTATTACCTTTCAAGCATGGAGTTTATTTGTCGAAGGAACAAAGTCCTAAGACACCTCATGAAGTTGAGGACATGAGGCACATTATGCATCAGCGGTCGGTAGTCTGATGTATGCCATGCTATGTACCCAACCCGACATATGCTATGCTGTGGGTTTAGGGTTTAGGGTTTAGGGTTTATGCTGTGGGAATTGTCAGCAGATATCAGTCCAATCCGGGACGTGCTCATTGGACTGCCGTTAAGAATATCCTCAAGTATCTTAGGAGAACGAGGGACTATATGCTAATGTACGGTGCTAAAGATCTGATCCTTACAGGGTACACTAACTCAGATTTTTAGACCGATGTAGATTCAAGGAAATCGACATCAAGATCTGTCTTCACTCTGAACGGAGGAGCAATAATTTGGAGAAACATAAAGCAAGGTTGCATTGCTGATTCCACCATGGAGGTTGAGTATGTTGCTGCTTGTGAAGCAGTGAAAGAATCTGTATGGCTTAGGAAGTTCTTAACTGATTTGGAAGTCGTTCCAAATATGCATCTTCCTGTCACTCTTTATTGTGATAACAGTGGAGCAGTTGCAAATTCAAAAGAACCAAGAAGCCATAAGCGAGGAAAGCATATTGAGCGCAAATATCATCTCATAAGGGAGATTGTGCAACGAGGAGATGTGATCGTCACACAGATAGCTTCAGAGCACAACATTGCTGATCCATTTACAAAGTCCCTCACGGCTAAAGTGTTTGAAGGGCACCTAGTAAGTCTAGGACTACGAGTTATGTAATCTAGGGCAAGTGGGAGAAAAGGCATGAGTATGTGATGCCCTAGTTTATTGTATTTATGTCTTTCTCTCTACTCAACGTTATAAAACCCCACTAGAGTTTTAGTTCGAGTGGGAGTTTGTTGGGTTTTATGTCCTAAAACTCATAATTTGTAAACAAAAACATATTTTATTTTCAATAAAGTTATTAGTGTTGTTTATTCAGTAAAGATTGTTATTGAATAAAGTGAACTTTACGATCATTAATCTAAATCCAATAAACTAAGAACACTCTGGCTATAGTATGATTACTTGAACTATATGTAGAGACATAAGAGTGGATCAAGTTCAAGTATATAGTCAAAATGATCTATAGTATAAGGATAAGGCTGAGTACCTTATTCTGGGGACACTATGGATGCGACTCACTTTTGTATATGATATAAACAATGTGATCACTAAATTGTACATGTGGAGACATGTGAGTGGGGGCGTCCTATGCAATGAGTATTGCATAAGATCGGACCATGAAGAAAACCACTCTCACTTTATAATGTCGTTTACTATTGAGACTGATTTTCTTTTCATTCGATGACCTATGTAACTCGATTTTAATCCTGAGCTAGCCCTGAACTCATGTTTATTCGGAATTATCCTAAGATTTTCATGGGTGAGAGTGGCTCGAGTTCGCCGACTCAATAGGCCTCCCATTTTAGGGGTAAGACTGGGTGAATGGCTGGAGACGTGGGGTGCAAGATGGAATTCACTCCTACCCAATTTTAGGGATAGAAGAGAGGCAGTTCCCTTAAGTACTAACTCCAGGTCTTGAACAAGTGGCCCCACCCTCTCATTGGTCTGAGAGGGATTCGGTTTACTGGTTTGACCACAAATCAATTGTTCATTAGAGGATCAGTGAGACATAAGGAACAAGAAGTAACTTTAGGGGTAAAACGGTAAATTGACCCAGCTCTAGTTACGAACAACCTGTGAAGAATCGACTTACTAATCATTGTTATATCAAATGGACATAAATATATCTATAGTGAGGGGAGTGCAACTACTAGGCTATAGTGGAGTGTCTTAGTAGTTAACGAATGTTTGTTAACAAAGTTAATGAGTTTAACCGGTTAATCTTGGATCGTTGGAACCTATGATCTATAGGTCCATTAGGTCCCTCTGTTAGCTCATATCGGACTAAACCATAGAACAGTGTGACGAGTGAGTTCAAAGTGTTCGAATTCAAATTAGGGAATATGCGCTACATATATACGATATATTTATCCGCATTTTTGTTTTATTTACGAATTAAACAAAAAGAGAGAATCTAAGATATTTAAATCTTATTTAAATATCTTAATGAAATATGTGTCCGAATTGATTGGGATTGGCATTTGAATTAATATTAAATATCAATTAAATAGTTTAATTAATCATTTAATATTACTTTAATTTGAAATTAATTATTCAAATTAATTGTTGAATTAAATTGAAGAAAGTCAAAATGTTGACTTGAAAAATCGATGTTAGTGGAATTTTGAGGTGTCAAAATTTGGTTTAACCAAACTTGCATGCTTGCCAAATAAACCCCACAAATTTTAATGGAATTTTGAGTGTCAAAATTTGGTGAACTCAAACATGCATGCTTGCCACATAATCCCAAACCTTTGAGTGGAATTTTGAATGTCAAAATTTGGTGATCTCAAATTTGCATGAACATGCAAACATAACTCTATAAATAAACAAACTAACAAATCATCCCCTTAATCTTGTATTTTGATCTTCACATTTTTACATTCTTCAAACCAATTCTTTCTTGAAGCTCCACAAATTTTTGTCGTCCTAATGGCTTCGTAAGTATATTAGCCAATTGATTCTCAGTTTTACATGATCCACTTCAATCTCTCCTTTTTGCACACATTCACGAATGAAATGGAACCTCATGTCTATATGTTTGTTGCGATCATGATGAACTAGATTTTTCGCTAATGCTATAGCAGATTCGTTATCGATATTTAAACGAACTGGATTTACTTCCTTCCCATACAATTCCTGCAGTAAACATCCTAACCATATTCCTTGACAAGCAGCTGATGTCGCCGGAATATACTCCGCTTCACAAGATGAAAGTGCCACCATTTTTTGTTTCTTTGAAGTCCATGTAATTGGATTGCCATATAAGAAAAACAATGTCCCCGTAGTGCTCTTTTGATCATCTATATCTCTAGCAAGATCACTATCATTATATCCGATTAAGCGATTTTCTACTTGCTTTGCCTTCACATAATGACATCCAATATCAATAGTTCCTTTCACCTACCTGAGTATCTGCTTCACAGCTGCCATATGAACCATAGTCGGAGCTTCCATATAACGACTCATAACTCCAATGGAATATGATAAGTCAGGTCGTGTGTTCACTAAATAATGAAGACTTCCGATAATACTCTTATAAAGAGTGGAATCAACAGATGTACAATTACTCACTTTGCTTAGTTTTGTTTTCGGCTCCATAGGAACATGACACGGATTACAATCCATCATTCCAAGTTTTGCCAAAAGCTTTGCCGCATAACTCGACTGAGATAACTTGATTCCATCAACATCTTGTTTAACTTCTATTCCCAAATAATAAGACAACAATCCTAAGTCACTCATTCCAAACAACTTCTTCATTTGTTGCTTGAAGCTTAAAATATCATCCTTGCTTGACCCGACAATAATTAAAGCATCAACATAAACTCCAACTATCTGAATTTTATTTTCTTTTCAACGTGTATACAAAGCATGCTCTAAAGGACACTTTTGAAATCCAAGAGACTTTAAGCAATTATCCAGTTTTGCATTCCAGGCACGAGGTGCTTGACGTAAGCCATACAATGCTTTCCTGAGTCGTAAAACATTCCCTTCTCGACCTTCCACGGCAAATCCTTCTAGTATTTCTACATAAACCTCTTCCTTCAACTCACCATTAAGAAATGCTGACTTGACATCCATATGATGAATCTCCCAACTCTCCTGCGCTGCTATAGTAATCAAGACTTGCACTGTTTCAAGCCTTGCAACACGTACAAATACCTCATCAAAGTTCACTCCATATTTCTGGACAAAATCCTTTGCGACTAACCGGGCTTTATATCTCACGATCTCCCCATCCGGATTTCTCTTCAACTTATATACTCATTTCAACTCGATTGCTCGATGTCCATTTGGTAGTTTTGCGAACTCCCACGTGCCATTTTTTTCAATAACAGACAACTCTTCTAGCATTGCTTGCTGCCATTTCTCATTATCTCTTGCTTCCATATATGAATTCGGCTCCTCAAGTGAAAGAAAACACATCCCAGCTTCTTCATCCAACTCAATAGAATCAGAGTAAATTTCTCTTAATGTTTGAAATTTTCTTGGACTAGATGAGATGTATGAATCGTCATTTGGTGATGAATTGTCTCTTGGTGATAAATCATTTGCTGGTGATGAATCGTCTCCCAATAGAGTCCCTGATGATTCTCCCCGCTCTTCTAAAATGTCCTCGTCATTCACATAGACCTGTGGATCATAATGAACAGTGAATTTACCACCTTCCTTCTTATTTTCTTATAATTGTTGCACATCCCATTTATATTCTTCTTCTTCTAGAAACTTGACATCACAGCTGATATGAAGTCTTTTCGCTTTAAGATCATACAAACGATAAGCTTTTGAACCTGCTTCATATCCCACGAAAATCATTGGCACACTACGGTCTTGTAATTTGGTTAAATTTTGTGTTGTATTTCTTGCATACGCTAGGCTTTCGAATACTCTAAAATGCTCTACATTAGGCTTTCTTCCTCTTCATTTCTCATAAGGAGTTGCTTCAATTACACTCTTCATAGGGGATCTATTAAGAATGTAGACAGCTGTCTTCACCGCTTTTGCCCAGAAATACATCGGCAAATTTTTGCACTTCAACATGCTTCGCACCATTGCAATAACAGTTTGGTTTCGTCGTTCAACCACACCATTTTGTTGCGGAGAATAGGGTGTTGTTAAATATCTTTTAATCCCACTGCTCTCACAATATTCTTTGAACTCAATACTTGTAAATTCTTCACCTCTATCAGTTCTAAGCGCTTGCAATTTCTTTCCGAATTCAGTTTCAATTTTATTTTTTACACGTTTGAATCCCAAGAATGCATCAGATTTATTTTTGAGCAATTCAATCCACATATATCTACTAAAATCATCTACCAACAGCAAAAAGAATTTATTACCTCCATAAGTGTTTGGAGTAATTGGACCACACAAATCGCCATGCACCAATTGTAGAACACTAACGGCTTGAAAATTCGCTTGTTGTGGGAATGGTGTTCTTCGTTGTTTAGTGATTACACAACTATCACAAACTTGTTTGATCCTTTCAACACGTGGAATTTCTTTCACCATCAGTTTCGTAGACAAGTTTCTTAAAGCCTCAAAATTCCAATGCCCATATCTAGCATGCCACAACCAAGAATCTTCAGACAACTTACCAAGTAGACATGTTGGTTTTGTTGTTTTTAGGCTAATTGTATATAGCCTATTTCTTGACCGCTTCACTTTTGCCAAGAACTCCTTTGCCTTTATGAAATGACAAGTAAACCATGTTCGATCTCAAGTTTACAGCCCTATTCATCCAATTGTCATAAACTTATAATGTTACTTTTAAGTTTAGGAATGAAATATACATCGGAAAGAACAGTGATCTCCATTTTCACATTGCAGCATCACATCTCCACGTCCTTTTATCTCTACAAGTGATCCATCTCTGAACTTCACCGTGCCGGTCGCTGACTCATTCAATTCTGAGAACCAACTTCGACAACCAGTCATGTGATTGTTGGCTCCCGTATGTAGGAACCAAATGTTGTTTTTCTTCTCAATTTCTTTCGGGACAACCTTCTCTTCATAAAGAGCCATCTCTGTCAACTCTGGTGAACCGAGAGTTCGGACTTCACAAACTTATGCCGTAAGTAAGGATGGCTCATCTTCATCACTTTGCGTCTCAGTTAAGTGCGCCTGATTCTCCCTTTTCTTCGATCTATAGTGGGATGCATAATGGCCAATCTTTTAACAGTTATAACACTTCACCTTCCGACATTCTGAGGCATAATGGCCTAGGCCTTGACAATTATAACACTTCACCTTCCGACATTCTGAGGCATAGTGGCCTAGGCCTTGACAATTGTATCATTTTACCTTGCTCTTGTCACCCTTCTTCTCTTGATGTAACGAGTCGTTTCCACATCCATGACCTCTCCCTCTCCAGCGACCACTGCGACCTCGCCCTCGGCTATGGCCTCCATTGTCGCTACGTTTTTTCTCGAACGTTGAACTTTCACCTTTGCCTTTCGATTCTCTATCTTTCCATTCTCCTTGAGTCAATAAGACATGCTCAGCATTCTCTTTGTTGCCACCGATCCATTCATTGTATGCTTTAAGACGGCCGAAGACTTCCTCCATGGTCATCACCTTTAAATTGGCAAATTGCTCTATTGCCAATGCGATATGAAGAAACTTCGGAGAACCATGTCGACGAAAAATTGGCCGAAGGTTTCTTCGAAAGAAAAATTAGCGGAAGTAAAAGGAGAGAGGGAGAGAGATTCGCTGAAATTTTTTGAAGACTCGATATTTTATTTTCCTTCAGTTGAACGGTTTAAATAACAAATCTAATTACAAAAATAGAAAAATCAATTATACAAAAAATAGAAAAATGGACGAAGACTTCGCCCAAATTGGCCAAACAATGACACCTAGAATCACGCTCTTCCATTCGCGTGAATTCAGATGTTTTGAGAAACCTAACTAAATAAGGCACATGGCTTTTATTTAACAATCTCCTCCTAAAAGCTGTACCTTATTATTTGAACTCCGATGTTTGAGCGTAGTTCTTCAAATTTCACCCGCGCTAGGGACTTGGTGAAAATGTCTCCAAGTTGTTCCTCTGTTAAGATGAAATCAATCTTGATGAGCCCTCGATCTGCACATTCTCGAATGTAGTGGAATCTGATTTCTATGTGCTTGCTCCGGTCGTGCAAAACTAGATTTTTGATTAAGAAGATTGTAGCTGTGTTGTCTACGTATAGCATTGGTGGATCACTTTCTCTCCGACGAGTTCTTCCATTAGTCGCGCAAGCCAGATCCCTTGTGTTGTTGCCATCGAAGCGGTGATGTATTTTGCTTCGCAGCAAGATAAAGCAACTACCTTCTGCTTTGTTGATTGCCAGCAGATCGCGCCGCCTGAGAGAAAGTAGATCATTCCGCTGGTGCTCTTACGATCATCAACGTCACCGGCCATGTCACTATCACTGTTGCCGACCAGCTTGAGTTTCTCCTTTCCGCTCCCTGCACAGTATCTTACACCCTAGCCTCTGGTTCCGGCTACATAGCACAGGATGGCTTGACAGCCACTAGATGCTCCTCCCTAGGTGCTTCCATAAACCTGCTCACATATCCAACAGAATAAGCAAGATCAGGACGAGAGTTTACCAGATAGCGCAGACTCCCGACAATGCTGCGGTAATTGGTGGAGTCGACTGTCGTCGTAGTGCCGGCCTTCCTTAGTTGGAGTCGGGCCTCCATTGGCGTCCTCGTAGAATTACTGTCCACAAGCCCAGTTGTGTCCAGCAGCTTCTTCGCGTATGCACTTTGGCAGATGGAGATGCCGGAAGAATTCTATTGCACTTCGATGCCGAGGTAGTAGCTGAGCACGCCGAGATCGCTCATCTCGAAGTTTTTCGACATCTCCTTCTTGAACCTTTCGAGGACTTCTACGTCGCCTCTAGTGATTATGAGGTCGTCGACGTACACTCCCACGATCAGTCGCTTCTCGCCATGGCCGTGCGTGTACATGCAATGCTCAGAGGCACAACGTTTGAATTTCAGTGACAGTAGGGGAGTGCCTTGTACAGGCACAGTACCTTATTGGGGTTGTCGTTAAGGAAAGCAGACTTTACGTCCATATGGTGAACCTCCCAAGAGTAATGTGCCGCAATTGCCAGCAAGAAACGAACGGATTCTAACCTTGCCACTAGTGCAAACACGTCTTCGAATTCCACTCCTTGCTTCTGGGCGTAGCTCTTCACCACCAGACGGGCCTTGTGCTTCACAACTTCTCCTTTTTCGTTGCGCTTTAGTTTGAAGACCCATTTGAGCCCTATGGCTCGGTGTCCCGGCGACATATCCTCTAAACTCCACGTCTGGTTCTCGGTGATGGAACTCATCTCCTCCTGCATTACGTTCAGCCAGCACGGGTTCTTTTCTGCTTCGGCGAAGGTGTTCGGTTCATCTGCACTGATGGCATGTAGTTCGGCCACTTCTTCGAGCTCACGCGTTGCTAGTCCAGGTGGTTCACCTCCTCCCACTAGGTCATCCATCCTCTGGTACCTAGCCTCCAGATCAGTATCGTGATTGGCATCAAGCGTCGAATCCGCAGTCCATGGTGTTGCGAATTCCACTGGTTTAAGGGGTGCACCTGTTGGCAGCGGTGACGGCTCCTAATGCTGGGCTCCTCCTTCTTCCGGCTCGGTGACGAGGTACTCCACCGTGAATTGATTTGGATTATGGTCTGCCTCGATCACATCATTCCACTGCCAGAAGGTGCTTTCGTCGAAGACGATGTCACGAGACACGTGAGCTCGCCCCCTACAGGATCATAGAGTCTGTACACCTCGCTCCCGGGTTCATAACCGATGAAGACGACCTTCAGCCCCCTAGGATCGAGCTTGGCGAGGTGGGGACGTGTTACCTTCATGTATGCGACGCAGCCGAACACGCAGAAATGATGTACCGCTGGTTTTTTATTGTACCAGGCCTCATATGGCGTCTTTTCGTTGAGGCTTCGGGTTGGTGACCGATTAAGGAGATAGACAGCCGTCATTACTGCCTCTCCCTAGAATCTCCCAGGCACCCAGCCGTCACCAACAATGACCTCGCTGTCCTGACGAGGTCTGATTTTGGCGCTCCACCACTCCGTTCTAATTGGGGGAGTAGGGCACCGTTAGGTGCCGTTGTATGACGATCTTGTCGCAATACTTACTGAATCTTGCCGAGGTGAATTCTCTACCTTGGTTTGTGCGCAGCACTCGCATCTTTTTCTCACATTCAGCCTCCGCTCGCGCTTTAATGCGCTTAACCGCCTCTGCCGCCTCACTTTTCGCTTGCAGCAGGGTCAGCCACATGAAGCGGCTTTTGTCATCGACTAACAGGAGGAAGAGACTCTTACCACCTGGGGTCACCGGCTTGATGGGCCCGCAGATATCGCCATGTACAAGCTCCAACGGCTCATCAACTCGGTAGGATGTTCGAGACGGAAAGGGTGTGCGCCTCTGTTTGCCAATGAGGAACCTGTCGCACAGCTTGTTCACGCCTTTAATTGCTGGCAAACCGTGCACCAACTCCTTCTTCTGTAGCTTTTCTAGAGCAGAAAAGTTTAAGTGCCGGTACCTTGGTGCCACCTCCAAGATACCTCTTCGGTCTTAGGCGAGAGGCTGACGGGTTGCACTATCTCTAACTCCAGGATGTAAAGACGGTTTGTGTGCGCCTTGCCTGCATGAGCAGCCGTCGTTGATTATCACAGATTTTGAGTAGTCTGCGCTCGATGGAAATGAAGCAGCCTGTCTCATCGAGTTGACCCAGGCTCACAAGGTTAGCCTTGAGCCTCGGGATGAAGTAGACGTCGGTCAGCTTGCGATGCTCGCCTCCCTTGCTGACGAACAGGATGGTGCAACGCCCTTCGATCTCGACGACGGTGCCGTCGCCGAATTTCACCGTCCCACGGATCCCCGAGTCGAGCTCGAAGAACACAGATCTAGCCCCGGTCATATGGTTTGTTGCCCCTGTGTCGAGGATCCATCGTTGGTGCTCGTGTTGCTCGTCCTTCTCGCTGATCTGAGCGAACACTCGCTCCTCCTCTAGTTGAATTGGCTCCCCAGCTGGTGCCACCTTGGTACGCCCAGCTGGAGCTCTTTCTCGGGTTCAACATCGTCATCGATTACCTCCATCTCCGTGGATTTGGAATCGAAATTGGGGACGCATGCAGTTACCATGAAGAGAGATGGCTCGTCCTGCTATGGTGTCCTCTCTTCCCACAGTTCGAGCACTGGATTGGCCTGGCCATTGGTCGACTCCTTCTTTTGATTCCCATCTTTCCCGCGCGTGCGCCCGTGGGACATCCATGGCTTCTTACCGCCTTTGCGGCTGGAGGAGGACCCGTTGCTCTTGCCGGTGTTGTCGTGGAGCTTTAGGCGTGCAAGCCATTTCTCCTCCGTGAGGAGTAGACGGCCCTCCTTGTCAACAGCTGAAGCGGTATTCTTCTTCCGCTGCTCAATGTTACGTAGTCTTCCGATCACCTCTTCCACTGTTAAGTCGTTCACGTCAAGCAATGTCTCGATTGAAATCGCAACTTGCTCGAGGTGATTGGGGACGACCTGCAACATCTTCTTCACGATTTCTGTCTCGCTGATGTTGCCACTGAGGGTGGTGATGCTGTTGGTGAGCCCCGTGATCCGCATTGAAAAATCATCGACGCCACCCTTAAAGCGGATCTCCGAGAGCTCCTTCCGCAGGTGCTCAATGTTGGATTCCCGCACTCGCTGTACACCGCGACCCGACTGGATTTGATCCCTTCCCAGGGCGATTGTGCGGTACGCCGGGAAAGGCCAGCCGATCCTCCCGATACTCGATTGTTTCTCCTTCTAGCTACCCTTGCGCCTGTAGGCTGCCACCGAGGGTGGTGATGTTGTTGGCGAGCCCCGTGATCCGCATTGAAAAATCATTGACGGATTCGCCGTCCTTAAAGCGGATCTCGGAGAGCTCCTTCCACAGCTGCTCGATGTTGGATTCCCGCACCGCTGTACACCGTGCGACCCGACTTGATTTGATCCCTTCCTAGGCCGATTGTGCGGTATACTTGGTGGAAAGAGACGCTAGCATCTTTGGGGGCACAGATCGTAATATGGCGGCGAAGGCAGCCAATCCTCCCGATACTCGATTGTTTCTCCTTCTTCTAGCTCGACAACGTGCCATAACCCTTGCGTCTGTAGGTTAAGGCGCATCAACAAGGCCCACTCGTTGTAGTTGGAACTTGTCAACATCGAGTAAAATTAGCGGAAGTAAAAGGAGAGAGGAAGAGAGATTCTTTGAGATTTGCTGAAGACTCGATATTTTATTTTCCTTCAGTTGAAGGGTTTAAATAACAAATCTAATTACAAAAATAGAAAAACCAATTATACAAAAATAGGAAGATGGACTAAGACTTCACCCAAATTGGCCAAACAATGACACCTAGAATTACGCTCTTCCATTCGCGTGAATTTTGAGAAACCTAACTAAATAAGGCACATGGCTTTTATTTAAAAGTACTGAGCGGAGAAATTTTTTCACCAAGTATGCCTCTTCAAACTTGTCTCCAAACGTACGTATTTTATTAACAACTCCTATCAACCTTGCTACATAGTCATCAATAGTCTCGGACTCCTTCATATTTATAATTTTGAACTCAATCTTCAGAGTTTGGATCTTTGCCTCCTTTACACGTTCAGCACCGACATGAATAGTTTTTAACGTCTGTCATGCTTCTCTTGCTGTCTCTTTCTTTGCTAACAAAACAACATCTCCTCACGGATTGCTTGATAGATAGCTGCTAAGGCCATTTGATCCTTCCTTTCATCAAGACTATCCAGTGACTCAGTTGATTCGATTGTGTCCCACAACCCTTGAGCATGCAATTAGACCTTCATCTTCATAGCCCATGCTGAGTAGTTGGTTCTCGATAACGTCGGGTATTGGAGTGATACCAGACCTTCCTTTGTTGCAGACTTCGACGACTCTCCTCTCTCTCCAGGGTTGTTACCATTTCTCGACATGATCTTTGGCAAGTAACCACGCTCTGATACCAAATGACAGAAACACACATAGAAGAAAGAGACAATACTCAAGAAAATAAACAAAACAACCTTCCTTATATTCTTCAACTTGTTACACTATACATATGTAGACAGAAAAAACTAAATAACTGCTAATAACGTACAATAACTTCCCAGCAACAATTGCTAATAACTTCCCTTGCTATTAGCCACAAATACTAAAACTGTAATACAAGATTAAACAAACTAACAGTTAACACCTATGGAATTTGACTGCAAAATGGCCCGGAAGCGAAATTGAATAAGTTTCGTATTTTAACCCAACATGTGTATGATTCATCAAACTTGAGCGTTCCTCACAGATTCGTTGAAAAAGATCGAAAGAAACAAAGATTTTTCACCTAATGATTTGGGTGCCTCCATGAGGGTCTACTCGATAGGGTTGACGTCTTAAGGTCTTATCGACAAGAGTAAATGTTTGTTTTTTCTTCCATATTTTAAGTTTAGGACAATCTTTAGTGGATATGGTATGATACTAAAACGAGAAAACAAGTTCTCAGATCAAGTTAACGACCCTGTCTCAAAGGGGAAAAAAGTTCCTACGTTAACACCTATGGAATTTGATTGCAAAATGGCCCGGAAGCGAAACTGAATAAGTTTCGTATTTTAACTAATCATATGTGTACGACATCAAACTTGAGCGTTCCTTATAGATTCGTTGAAAAAGATCGAAAGAAACAAAGGTTTTTCACATAGTGATTTGGGTTTCTTCATGAGCGTCTACTCGACAGGGATGAGGTTGTGAGGTCTTATAGACAAAGTAAATGTTTTTTTCTTCCATATTTTAAGCTTAGGAAAATCTTTAGTGGATATGGTTTGATACTAAAACGAGAAAACAACTTTTCAGATCGAGTAAACGACCCTATCTCAAAGTGGAAAAAAGTTTCTATGTTAACACCTATGAAATTTGTCTACAAAATGGCTTGGAAGCGAAAGTGAATAAGTTTCGTATTTTAACCAAACATATGTGTAAGATTCATCAAACTTGAGCGTTTCTTAAAGATTCGTTGAAAAAAATCGAAAGAAAAAAAGATTTTTCACATAATGATTTGGGTGCCTTCATGAGGGTTTACTCGACAAGGTTCATGTTGTGAGGTCTTATCAACACGAGTAAATGTTTTTTTTTCTTCCATATTTTAAGTTTAGGGTTTAGGGTTTAGGGTTTAGGGTTTAGGGTATAGGGTTTAGGGTTTAGGGTTTAGGGTTTAGGGTATAGGGTTTAGGGTATAGGGTTTAGGGTATAGGGTTTAGGGTTTAGGGTTTAGGGTTTAGGGTTTAGGGTTTAGGGTTTAGGGTTTAGGGTTTAGGGTTTAGGGTTTAGGGTTTAGGGTTTAGGGTTTAGGGTTTAGG
>NW_019268546.1:2841539-2846551 GCF_002738365.1 Cucurbita moschata | reverse complement strand
CACTATGTTTCTTTGAAATTATATCCTAAATCATCAGGCCTAACCATTCCAAACAAAAGTTTCGAAGAACGTCGACCCTGACTCGGTTTTTTGAGTACGTAGTTCAAACGTCCCAGTTTAGGGTTTCAGAATTAGGGTTTCGATTTAAAGGACACTTTCTCTGTTTTATACACTATGTTTCTTTGAAATTATATCCTAAATAATCAGGCCTAATCATTCCAAACAAAAGTTTAGAAGAACGTCGACCCTGACTCAGTTTGTTGAGTACGTAGTTCAAACATCCCAGTTTAGGGTTTCTGAATTAGGGTTCCGATTTAAAGCACACTTTCTCTGTTTTATGCACTATGTTTCTTTGAAATTATATCCTAAATCATCAAGCCTAATCATTGCAAACAAAAGTTTCGAAGAACGTCGACCGTGACTCAGTTTTTTGAGTACGTTGTTCAAACATCCGAGTTTAGGGTTTTCGAATTAGGGTTTCGTCTCAAAGCACACTTTCTCTGTTTTATGCACTATGATTCTTTGAAATTATATCCTAAATCATCAGGCCTAATCCTTCCAAACAAAAGTTTCGAAGAACGTCGACCGTGACTCGGTTTTTTGAGTACGTAGTTCGAACGTGCCAGTTTAGGGTTTCCGAATTAGGGTTTCGATTTAAAGCACACTTTCTCTGTTTTATGCACTATGTTTCTTTGAAATTATATCCTAAATCATCAGGCCTAATCATTCCAAACAAAAGTTTCGAAGAACGTCGACCGTGACTCGGTTTTTTGAGTACGTAGTACAAACGTCCCAGTTTAGGGTTTCGTCTCAAAGCACAATTTCTCTATTTTATGCACTATGTTTCTTTGATATTATATTCTAAATCATCAGGCCTAATCATTCCAAACAAAAGTTTCGAAGAACGTCGACCGTGACTAGGTTTTTTGAGTACTTAGTACAAACTTCCCAGTTTAGGGTTTACGAATTAGGGTTTCGATTTAAAGGACACTTTCTCTGTTTTATGCACTATGTTTCTTTGAAATTATATCCTAAATAATCAGGCCTAATCATTCCAAACAAAAGTTTCGAAGAACGTCGACCGTGACTCGGTTTTTTGAGTACGTAGTTCGAACGTCCCAGTTTAGGGTTTCCGAATTAGGGTTTCGATTTAAAGCACACTTTCTCTATTTTATGCACTATGTTTCTTTGAAATTATATCCTAAATCATCAGGCCTAATCATTTCAAACAAAAGTTTCGAAGAACGTCGACCGTGACTCGGTTTTTTGAGTATGTAGTACAAACGTCCCAGTTTAGGGTTTCGTCTCAAGGCACAATTTCTCTGTTTTATGCACTATGTTTCTTTGATATTATATTCTAAATCATCAGGCCTAATCATTCCAAACAAAAGTTTCGAAGAACGTCGACCGTGACTCGGTTTTTTGAGTACGTAGTACAAACGTCCTAGTTTAGGGTTTCCGAATTAGGTTATCGTCCTAAAGCACAATTTCTCAGTTTTATGCACTATGTTTCTTTGAAACTATATCCTAAATCATCAGGCCAAATCATTCCAAACAAAAGTTTCGAAAAACGTCGACCATGACTCGGTTTTTTGAGTACGTAGTTCAAACGTCCCAGTTTAGGGTTTCTGAATTAGAGTTTCGTCTCAATGCACAATTTCTTTGTTTTATGCACTATGTTTCTTTGAAATTATATTCTAAATCATCAGGCCTAATCATTCCAAACAAAAGTTTCGAAGAACGTCGACCGTGACTCGGTTTTTTGAGTACGTAGTTCAAACGTCCCAGTTTAGGGTTTCTGAATTAGAGTTTCGTCTCAATGCACAATTTCTTTGTTTTATGCACTATGTTTCTTTGAAATTATATTCTAAATCATCAGGCCTCATCATTCCAAACAAAAGTTTCGAAGAACGTCGACCGTGACTCAGTTTTTTGAGTATGTTGTTCAAACATCCCAGTTTAGGGTTTTCGAATTAGGGTTTCGTCTCAAAGCACACTTTCTCTGGTTTATCCACTATGTTTCTTTGAAATTATATCCTAAATCATCAGGCCTAAACATTCCAAACAAAAGTTTCGAAGAACGTCGACCGTGACTCGGTTTTTTGAGTACGTAGTTCATACGTCCCAGTTTAGGGTTTCCGAATTAGGGTTTCGATTTAAAGCACACTTTCTCTGTTTTATGCACTATATTTCTTTGAAATTATATCCTAAATCATCAAGCCTAATCATTGCAAACAAAAGTTTCGAAGAACGTCGACCGTGACTCAGTTTTTTGAGTACGTAGTTCAAACGTCCCAGTTTAGGGTTTCTAAATTAGAGTTTCGTCTCAAAGCACAATTTCTTTGTTTTATGCACTATGTTTCTTTGAAATTATATTCTAAATCATCAGGCCAAATCATTCCAAACAAAAGTTTCGAAGTACGTCGACCGTGACTCGGTTTTTTGAGTACGTAGTACAAACGTCCCAGTTTAGGGTTTCTAAATTAGAGTTTTGTCTCAAAGCACAATTTCTTTGTTTTATGCACTATGTTTCTTTGAAATTATATTCTAAATCATCAGGCCTAATCATTCCAAACAATAGTTTCGAAGAACGTCGACCGTGACTCGGTTTTTTGAGTACGTAGTTCAAACGTCCCAGTTTAGGGTTTCCGAATTAGGGTTTCGATTTAAAGCACACTTTCTCTGTTTTATGCACTATGTTTCTTTGATATTATATTCTAAATCATCAGGCCTAATCATTCCAAACAATAGTTTCGAAGAACGTCGACCGTGACTCGGTTTTTTGAGTACGTAGTTCAAACGTCCCAGTTTAGGGTTTCCGAATTAGGGTTTCGATTTAAAGCACACTTTCTCTGTTTTATGCACTATGTTTCTTTGATATTATATTCTAAATCATCAGGCCTAATCATTCCAAACAATAGTTTCGAAGAACGTCGACCGTGACTCGGTTTTTTGAGTACGTAGTTCATACGTCCCAGTTTAGGGTTTCCGAATTAGGGTTTCGATTTAAAGCACACTTTCTCTGTTTTATGCACTATGTTTCTTTGATATTATATTCTAAATCATCAGGCCTAATCATTCCAAACAATAGTTTCGAAGAACGTCGACCGTGACTCGGTTTTTTGAGTACGTAGTTCATACGTCCCAGTTTAGGGTTTCCGAATTAGGGTTTCGATTTAAAGCACACTTTCTCTGTTTTATGCACTATGTTTCTTTGAAATTATATCCTAAATCATCAGGCCTAATCATTCCAAACAAAAGTTTCGAAGAACGTCGACCGTGACTCGATTTTTTGAGTACGTAGTTCATACGTCCCAGTTTAGGGTTTCCGAATTAGGGTTTCGATTTAAAGCACACTTTCTCTGTTTTATGCACTATGTTTCTTTGATATTATATTCTAAATCATCAGGCCTAATCATTCCAAACAAAAGTTTCGAAGAACGTCGACCGTGACTCGGTTTTTTGAGTACGTAGTTCAAACGTCCCAGTTTAGGGTTTCCGAATTAGGGTTTCGATTTAAAGCACACTTTCTCTGTTTTATGCACTATGTTTCTTTGATATTATATTCTAAATCATCAGGCCTAATCATTCCAAACAATAGTTTCGAAGAACGTCGACCGTGACTCGGTTTTTTGAGTACGTAGTTCAAACGTCCCAGTTTAGGGTTTCCGAATTAGGGTTTCGATTTAAAGCACACTTTCTCTGTTTTATGCACTATGTTTCTTTGATATTATATTCTAAATCATCAGGCCTAATCATTCCAAACAAAAGTTTCGAAGAACGTCGACCGTGACTCGGTTTTTTGAGTACGTAGTACAAACGTCCCAGTTTAGGGTTTCTAAATTAGAGTTTCGTCTCAAAGCACAATTTCTTTGTTTTATGCACTATGTTTCTTTGAAATTATATTCTAATATATCAGGCCTAATCATTCCAAACAAAAGTTTCGAAGAACGTCGACCGTGACTCAGTTTTTTGAGTACGTAGTTCAAACATCCTAGTTTAGAGTTTTCGAATTAGGGTTTCGTCTCAAAGCACAGTTTCTCTGTTTTATCCACTATGTTTCTTTGAATTTATATCCTAAATCATCAGGCCTAATCATTCCAAACAAAACTTTCGAAGAACGTCGACCGTGACTCGGTTTTTTGAGAACGTGGTACAAACGTCCTAGTTTAGGGTTTCCGAATTAGGGTTTCGTCTCAATGCACAATTTCTCTGTTTTATGCACTATGTTTCTTCGAAATTATATTCTAAATCATCAGGCCTAATCATTCGAAACAAAAGTTTCGAAGAACGTCGACCGTGACTCGGATTTTTGAGTACGTAGTACAAACGTCCTAGTTTAGGGTTTCCGAATTAGGGTTTCGCCCTAAAGCACAATTTCTCTTTTTTAGCACTATGTTTCTTTGAAACTATATCCTAAATCATCAGGCCTAATAATTCCAAATCAAAGTTTCGAAGAACGTCGACCGTGACTCGGTTTTTTGAGTACACAGTACAAACCTTTCAGTTTAGGGTTCCGAATTAGGGTTTCGTCTCAAAGCACAATTTCTCTGTTTTATGAACTATGTTTCTTTGAAATTATATCCTAAACCATCAGGCCTAATCATTCCAATAAAAATTTTCGAAGAACGTCGACCCTGACTCGGTTTTTTGAGTACGTAGTTCAAACGTCCCAGTTTAGGGTTTCCGAATTAGGGTTTCGTCTCAAAGCACAATTTCTCTGTTTTATGCACTATGTTTCTTTGAAATTATATCCTAAATCATCAGGCCTAATCATTCCAAACAAAAGTTTCGAAGAACGTCGACCCTGACTCGGTTTTTTGAGTACGTAGTTCAAACGTCCCAGTTTAGGGTTTCCGAATTAGGGTTTCGATTTAAAGGACACTTTCTCTGTTTTATGCACTATGTTTCCTTGAAATTATATCCTAAATAATCAGGCCTAATCATTCCAAACAAAAGTTTAGAAGAACGTCGACCCTGACTCAGTTTGTTGAGTACGTAGTTCAAACATC
>NW_019268546.1:2839864-2840726 GCF_002738365.1 Cucurbita moschata | reverse complement strand
CACTATGTTTCTTTGAAATTTTATCCTAAATAATCAGGCCTAATCATTCCAAACAAAAGTTTCGAAGAACGTCGACCGTGACTCGGTTTTTTGAGTACGTAGTACAAACGTCCCAGTTTAGGGTTTCCGAATTAGGGTTTCGATTTAAAGCACACTTTCTCTGTTTTATGCACTATGTTTCTTTGAAATTATATTCTAAATCATCAGGCCTAATCATTCCAAACAAAAGTTTCGAAGAACGTCGACCGTGACTCGGTTTTTTGAGTACGTAGTTCGAACGTCCCAGTTTAGGTTTTCCGAATTAGGGTTTCGATTTAAAGCACACTTTCTCTGTTTTATGCACTATGTTTCTTTGAAATTATATCCTAAATCATCAGGCCTAATCATTCCAATAAAAGTTTCGAAGAACGTCGACCGTGACTCTGTTTTTTGAGTACGTAGTACAAACGTCCCAGTTTAGGGTTTCCGAATTAGGGTTTCGTCCTAAAGCACAATTTCTCTCTTTTATGCACTATGTTTCTTTGAAATTATATCCTAAATCATCAGGCCAAATCATTCCAAATAAAAGTTTCGAAGAACGTCGACCATGACTCGATTTTTTGAGTACGTAGTTCGAACGTCCCAGTTTAGGGTTTCCGAATTAGGGTTTCGATTTAAAGCACACTTTCTCTGTTTTATTCACTTTGTTTCGTTGAAAATATATCCTAAATCATTAGGCATAATCATTCCAAACAAACTTTTCGAAGAACGTCGAACGTGAATCTGTTTTTTGAGTACGTAGTTCAAACGTCCTAGTTTAGGGTTTTCGAATTAGGGTTTCGTCTCAAAGCACACTTTCTCTGTTTTATGCACTATGTTTCTT
>NW_019268546.1:2839097-2839680 GCF_002738365.1 Cucurbita moschata | reverse complement strand
AAAAGTTTCGAAGAACGTCGACCGTGACTCTGTTTTTTGAGTACGTAGTACAAACGTCCCAGTTTAGGGTTTCCGAATTAGGGTTTCGTCCTAAAGCACAATTTCTCTATTTTAGCACTATGTTTCTTTGAAACTATATCCTAAATCATCAGGCCTAATCATTCCAAACAAAAGTTTCGAAGAACGTCGACCGTGACTCGGTTTTTTGAGTACGTAGTTCAAACGTCCCAGTTTAGGGTTTCCGAATTAGGGTTTCGATTTAAAGCACACTTTCTCTGTTTTATGCACTATGTTTCTTTGAAATTATATCCTAAATCATCAGGCCTAATCATTCCAAACAAAAGTTTCGAAGAACGTCGACCGTGACTCGGTTTTTTGAGTACGTAGTACAAACGTCCCAGTTTGGGGTTTCCGAATTAGGGTTTCGTCCTAAAGCACAATTTCTCTGTTTTATGCACTATGTTTCTTTGAAACTATATCCTAAATCATCAGGCCAAATCATACCAAATAAAAGTTTCGAAGAACGTCGACCATGACTCGATTTTTTGAGTACGTAGTTCAAACGTCCAAGTTTAGGGTTTCC
>NW_019268546.1:2835503-2838826 GCF_002738365.1 Cucurbita moschata | reverse complement strand
CAAACAAACTTTTCGAAGAACGTCGAACGTGAATCTGTTTTTTGAGTACGTAGTTCAAACGTCCTAGTTTAGGGTTTTCGAATTAGGGTTTCGTCTCAAAGCACACTTTCTCTGTTTTATGCACTATGTTTCTTCGAAATTATATCCTAAATCATCAGGCCTAATCATTCCAAACAAAAGTTTCGAAGAACGTCGACCGTGACTCGGTTTTTTGAGTACGTAGTACAAACGTCCCAGTTTGGGGTTTCCGAATTAGGGTTTCGTCTCAAAGCACACTTTCTCTGTTTTATGCACTATGTTTCTTTGAAACTATATCCTAAATCATCAGGCCAAATCATTCCAAATAAAAGTTTCGAAGAACGTCGACCATGACTCGATTTTTTGAGTACGTAGTTCAAACGTCCAAGTTTAGGGTTTCTGAATTAGAGTTTCGTCTCAATGCACAATTTCTTTGTTTTATGCACTATGTTTCTTTGAAATTATATTCTAAATCATCAGGCCTAATCATTCCACACAAAAGTTTCGAAGAACGTCGACCGTGACTCTGTTTTTTGAGTACGTAGTACAAACGTCCCAGTTTAGGGTTTCGTCTCAAAGCACAATTTCTCTGTTTTATGCACTATGTTTCTTTGATATTATATTCTAAATCATCAGGCCTAATCATTCCAATCAAAAGTTTCGAAGAACGTCGACCGTGACTCGGTTTTTTGAGTACGTAGTACAAACGTCCCAGTTTAGGGTTTCCGAATTAGGGTTTCGATTTAAAGTACACTTTCTCTGTTTTATGCACTATGTTTCTTTGATATTATATTCTAAATCATCAGGCCTAATCATTCCAAACAAAAGTTTCGAAGAACGTCGACCGTGACTCCGTTTTTTGAGTACGTAGTTCGAACGTCCCAGTTTAGGTTTTCCGAATTAGGGTTTCGATTTAAAGCACACTTTCTCTATTTTATGCACTATGTTTCTTTGAAATTATATCCTAAATCATCAGGCCTAATCATTCCAAACAAAAGTTTCGAAGAACGTCGACCGTGACTCGGTTTTTTGAGTACGTAGTACAAACGTCCCAGTTTAGGGTTTCCGAATTAGGGTTTCGTCCTAAAGCACAATTTCTCTGTTTTAGCACTATGTTTCTTTGAAACTATATCCTAAATCATCAGGCCTAATCATTCCAAATCAAAGTTTCGAAGAACGTCGACCGTGACTCGGTTTTTTGAGTACATAGTTCAAACCTTCACGTTTAGGGTTCCGAATTAGGGTTTCGATTTAAAGCACACTTTCTCTGTTTTATTCACTTTGTTTCGTTGAAAATATATCCTAAATCATTAGGCATTATCATTCCAAACAAACTTTTCGAAGAACGTCGAACGTGAATCTGTTTTTTGAGTACGTAGTTCAAACGTCCTAGTTTAGGGTTTTCGAATTAGGGTTTCGTCTCAAAGCACAATTTCTCGGTTTTATGCACTATGTTTCTTTGAAATTATATCCTAAATCATCAGGCCTAATCATTCGAAACAAAAGTTTCGAAGAACGTCGACCGTGACTCGGTTTTTTGAGTACGTAGTACAAACGTCCCAGTTTAGGGTTTCCGAATTAGGGTTTCGATTTAAAGCACACTTTCTCTGTTTTATGCACTATGTTTCTTTGAAATTATATCCTAAATCATCAGGCCTAATCATTCCAAACGAAAGTTTCGAAGAACGTCGACCGTGACTCGATTTTTTGAGTACGTAGTTCAAACGTCCCAGTTTAGGGTTTCCGAATTAGGGTTTCGTCCTAAAGCACAATTTCTCTGTTTTATGCACTATGTTTCTTTGATATTATATTCTAAATCATCAGGCCTAATCATTCCAAAGAAAAGTTTCGAAGAACGTCGACCGTGACTCGGTTTTTTGAGTATGTAGTACAAACGTCCCAGTTTAGGGTTTCCGAATTAGGGTTTCGATTTAAAGGACACTTTCTCTGTTTTATGCACTATGTTTCTTTGAAATTATATCCTAAAGAATCAGGCCTAATCATTCCAAACAAAAGTTTCGAAGAACGTCGACCGTGACTCGGTTTTTTGAGTACGTAGTTCGAACGTCCCAGTTTAGGGTTTCCGAATTAGGGTTTCGATTTAAAGCACACTTTCTCTGTTTTATTCACTTTGTTTCGTTGAAAATATATCCTAAATCATTAGGCATAATCATTTCAAACAAACATTTCGAAGAACGTCGAACGTGAATCTGTTTTTTGAGTACGTAGTTCAAACGTCCTAGTTTAGGGTTTTCGAATTAGGGTTTCGTCTCAAAGCACACTTTCTCTGTTTTATGCACTATGTTTCTTTGAAATTATATCCTAAATCATCAGGCCTAATCATTCCAAACAAAAGTTTCGAAGAACGTCGACCGTGACTCGGTTTTTTGAGTACGTAGTACAAACGTCCCAGTTTAGGGTTTCCGAATTAGGGTTTCGTCCTAAAGCACAATTTCTCAGTTTTATGCACTATGTTTCTTTGAAACTATATCCTAAATCATCAGACCAAATCATTCCAAATAAAAGTTTCGAAGAACGTCGACCATGACTCGATTTTTTGAGTACGTAGTTCAAACGTCCAAGTTTAGGGTTTCTGAATTAGAGTTTCGTCTCAATGCACAATTTCTTTGTTTTATGCACTATGTTTCTTTGAAATTATATTCTAAATCATCAGGCCTAATCATTCCAAACAAAAGTTTCGAAGAACGTCGACCGTGACTCTGTTTTTTGAGTACGTAGTACAAACGTCCCAGTTTAGGGTTTCGTCTCAAAGCACAATTTCTCTGTTTTATGCACTATGTTTCTTTGATATTATATTCTAAATCATCATGCCTAATCATTCCAAACAAAAGTTTCGAAGAACGTCGACCGTGACTCGGTTTTTTGAGTACGTAGTACAAACGTCCCAGTTTAGGGTTTCCGAATTAGGGTTTCGATTTAAAGGACACTTTCTCTGTTTTATGCACTATGTTTCTTTGAAATTATATCCTAAATCATCAGGCCTAATCATTCCAAACAAAAGTTTCGAAGAACGTCGACCGTGACTCGGTTTTTTGAGTACGTAGTTCGAACGTCCCAGTTTAGGTTTTCCGAATTAGGGTTTCGATTTAAAGCACACTTTCTCTGTTTTATGCACTATGTTTCTTTGAAATTATATCCTAAATCATCAGGCCTAATCATTCCAAACAAAAGTTTCGAAGAACGTCGACCGTGACTAGGTTTTTTGAGTATGTAGTACAAACGTCCCAATTTAGGGTTTCGTCTCAAAGCACAATTTCTCTGTTTTATGCACTATGTTTCTTTGA
>NW_019268546.1:2829224-2832403 GCF_002738365.1 Cucurbita moschata | reverse complement strand
GTTTTATGCACTATGTTTCTTTGAAACTATATCCTAAATCATCAGGCCAAATCATTCCAAATAAAAGTTTCGAAGAACGTCGACCATGACTCGATTTTTTGAGTACGTAGTTCAAACGTCCAAGTTTAGGGTTTCTGAATTAGATTTTCGTCTCAATGCACAATTTCTTTGTTTTATGCACTATGTTTCTTTGAAATTATATTCTAAATAGTCAGGCCTAATCATTCCAAACAAAAGTTTTGAAGAACGTCGACCGTGACTCTGTTTTTTGAGTACGTAGTACAAACGTCCCACGTTAGGGTTTCGTCTCAAAGCACAATTTCTCTGTTTTATGCACTATGTTTCTTTGATATTATATTCTAAATCATCAGGCCTAATCATTCCACACAAAAGTTTCGAAGAACGTCGACCGTGACTCAGTTTTTTGAGTACGTAGTACAAACGTACCAGTTTAGGGTTTCCGAATTAGGGTTTCGATTTAAAGGACACTTTCTCTATTTTATGCACTATGTTTCTTTGAAATTATATCCTAAATAATCAGGCCTAATCATTCCAAACAAAAGTTTCGAAGAACGTCGACCGTGACTCCGTTTTTTGAGTACGTAGTTCGAACGTCCCAGTTTAGGTTTTCCGAATTAGGGTTTCGATTTAAAGCACACTTTCTCTGTTTTATGCACTATGTTTCTTTGAAATTATATCCTAAATCATCAGGCCTAATCATTCCAAACAAAAGTTTCGAAGAACGTCGACCGTGACTCTGTTTTTTGAGTACGTAGTACAAACGTCCGAGTTTAGGGTTTCCGAATTAGGGTTTCGTCCTAAAGCACAATTTCTCTGTTTTAGCACTATGTTTCTTTGAAACTATATCGTAAATCATCAGGCCTAATCATTCCAAACAAAAGTTTCGAAGAACGTCGACCGTGACTCGGTTTTTTGAGTACGTAGTTCAAACGTCCCAGTTTAGGGTTTCCGAATTAGGGTTTCGATTTAAAGCACACTTTCTCTGTTTTATGCACTATGTTTCTTTGAAATTATATCCTAAATCATCAGGCCTAATCATTCCAAACAAAAGTTTCGAAGAACGTCGACCGTGACTCGGTTTTTTGAGTACGTAGTACAAACGTCCCAGTTTAGGGTTCGTCTCAAAGCACAATTTTTCTGTTTTATGCACTATGTTTGTTTGATATTATATTCTAAATCATCAGGCCTAATCATTCCAAACCAAAGTTTCGAAGAACGTCGACCGTGACTCGGTTTTTTGAGTACGTAGTACAAACGTCCCAGTTTAGGGTTTCCGAATTAGGGTTTCGTCCTAAAGCACAATTTCTCAGTTTTATGCACTATGTTTCTTTGAAACTATATCCTAAATCATCAGGCCAAATCATTCCAATTAAAAGTTTCGAAGTACGTCGACCGTGACTCGGTTTTTTGAGTACGTAGTACAAACTTCCCAGTTTAGGGTTTCTAAATTAGAGTTTCGTCTCAAAGCACAATTTCTTTGTTTTATGCACTATGTTTCTTTGAAATTATATTCTAAATCATCAGGCCTAATCATTCCAAACAAAAGTTTCGAAGAACGTCGACCGTGACTCAGTTTTTTGAGTACGTAGTTCAAACATCCCAGTTTAGGGTTTTCGAATTAGGGTTTCTTCTCAAAGCACACTTTCTCTGTTTTATCCACTATGTTTCTTTGAAATTATATCCTAAATCATCAGGCCTAATCATTCCAAACAAAAGTTTCGAAGAACGTCGACCGTGACTCGGTTTTTTGAAGACGTAGTTCAAACGTACCAATTTAGTATTTCCGAATTACGGTTTCGTCCTAAAGCACAATTTCTCTCTTTTATGCACTATGTTTCTTTGAAATTATATCCTAAATCATCAGGCCTAATCATTCCAAACAAAAGTTTCGAAGAACGTCGACCGTGACTCTGTTTTTTGAGTACGTAGTACAAACGTCCCAGTTTAGGGTTTCCGAATTAGGGTTTCGTCCTAAAGCACAATTTCTCTGTTTTAGCATTATGTTTCTTTGAAACTATATCCTAAATCATCAGGCCTAATCATTCCAAATCAATGTTTCGAAGAACGTCGACCGTGACTCGGTTTTTTGAGTACATAGTACAAACCTTTCAGTTTAGGGTTCCGAATTAGGGTTTCGTCTCAAAGCACAATTTCTCTGTTTTATGAACTATGTTTCTTTGAAATTATATCCTAAACCATCAGGCCTAATCATTCCAATAAAAATTTTCGAAGAACGTCGACCCTGACTTGGTTTTTTGAGTACGTAGTTCATACGTACCAATTTAGTATTTCCGAATGACGGTTTCGTCCTAAAGCACAATTTCTCTCTTTTATGCACTATGTTTCTTTGAAATTATATCCTAAATCATCAGGCCTAATCATTCCAAACAAAAGTTTCGAAGAACGTCGACCCTGACTCGGGTTTTTGAGTACGTAGTTCAAACGTCCCAGTTTAGGGTTTCCGAATTAGGGTTTCGATTTAAAGGACACTTTCTCTGTATTATGCACTATGTTTCTTTGAAATTATATCCTAAATAATCAGGACTAATCATTCCAAATAAAAGTTTAGAAGAGCGTCGACCCTGACTCAGTTTGTTGAGTACGTAGTTCAAACATCCCAGTTTAGGGTTTCCAAATTAGGGTTCCGATTTAAAGCACACTTTCTCTGTTTTATGCACTATGTTTCTTTGAAATTATATCCTAAATCATCAAGCCTAATCATTCCAAATAAAAGTTTAGAAGAACGTCGACCCTGACTCAGTTTGTTGAGTACGTAGTTCAAACATCCCAGTTTAGGGTTTCCGAATTAGGGTTCCGATTTAAAGCACACTTTCTCTGTTTTATGCACTATGTTTCTTTGAAATTATATCCTAAATCATCAAGCCTAATCATTCCAAACAAAAGTTTCGAAGAACGTCGACCGTGACTCAGTTTTTTGAGTACGTAGTTCAAACGTCCCAGTTTAGGGTTTTCGAATTAGGGTTTCGTCTCAAAGCACACTTTCTCTGTTTTATGCACTATGTTTCTTTGCAATTATATCCTAAATCGTTAGGCCTAATCATTTCAAACAAAAGTTTCGAAGAACGTCGACCCTGGCTCGGTTTTTTTAGTACGTAGTTCAAACGTCCCAGTTTAGGGTTTCCGAATTAGGGTTTCGT
>NW_019268546.1:2824606-2828860 GCF_002738365.1 Cucurbita moschata | reverse complement strand
CTAAATCATCAGGCCTAATCATTCCAAACAAAAGTTTCGAAGAACGTCGACCGTGACTCAGTTTTTTGAGTACGTAGTTCAAACATCCTAGTTTAGAGTTTTCGAATTAGGGTTTCGTCTCAAAGCACACTTTCTCTGTTTTATCCACTATGTTTCTTTGAAATTATATCTTAAATCATCAGGCCTAATCATTCCAAACAAAAGTTTCGAAGAACGTCGACCGTGACTCGGTTTTTTAAATACGTAGTTCAAACGTCCAAGTTTAGGGTTTCCGAATTAGGGTTTCGATTTAAAGCACACTTTCTCTGTTTTATGCACTATGTTTCTTTGAAATTATATCTTAAATCATCAGGCCTAATCATTCCAAACAAAAGTTTCGAAGAACGTCGACCGTGACTCGGTTTTTTGAGTACGTAGTTCAAACGTACCAATTTAGTATTTCCCAATTACGGTTTCGTCCTAAAGCACAATTTCTCTCTTTTATGCACTATGTTTCTTTGAAATTATATCCTTAATCATCAAGCCTAATCATTCCAAACAAAAGTTTCGAAGAACGTCGACCGTGACTCTGTTTTTTGAGTACGTAGTACAAACGTCCCAGTTTAGGGTTTCCGAATTAGGGTTTCGTCCTAAAGCACAATTTCTCTATTTTAGCACTATGTTTCTTTGAAAATATATCCTATATCATCAGGCCTAATCATTCCAAATCAAAGTTTCGAAGAACGTCGACCGTGACTCGGTTTTTTGAGTACATAGTTCAAACCTTCCAGTTTAGGGTTCCGAATTAGGGTTTCGTCTGAAAGCACAATTTCTCTATTTTATGAACTATGTTTCTTTGAAATTATATCCTAAACCATCAGGCCTAATCATTCCAATAAAAATTTTCGAAGAACGTCGACCCTGACTCGGTTTTTTGAGTACGTAGTTCATACGTACCAATTTAGTATTTCCGAATTACGGTTTCGTCCTAAAGCACAATTTCTCTCTTTTATGCACTATGTTTCTTTGAAATTATATCCTAAATCATCAAGCCTAATCATTCCAAATCAAAGTTTCGAAGAACGTCGACCGTGACTCGGTTTTTTGAGTACATAGTTCAAACCTTCCAGTTTAGGGTTCCGAATTAGGGTTTCGATTTAAAGCACACTGTTTCTATTTTATGCACTGTGTTTCGTTGAAAATATATCCTAAATCATTAGGCATAATCATTCCAAACAAACTTTTCGAAGAACGTCGAACGTGAATCAGTTTTTTGAGTACGAAGTTCAAACGTCCTAGTTTAGGGTTTTCGAATTAGGGTTTCGTCTCAAAGCACACTTTCTCTGTTTTATGCACTATGTTTCTTCGAAATTATATCCTAAAGCACAATTTGTCTGTTTTATGCACTATGTTTCTTTGAAATTATATCCTAAATCATCAGACCTAATCATTCAAAATAAATGTTTCGAAGAACGTCGACCGTGACTCGGTTTTTTGAGTACGTAGATCAAACGTCCTAATTTAAGGTTTCCGAATTAGGGTTTCGTCTCAAAGCACAATTTCTCTGTTTTATGAACTATGTTTCTTTGAAATTATATCCTAAACCATCAGGCCTAATCATTCCAATAAAAATTTTCGAAGAACGTCGACCCTGACTCGGTTTTTTGAGTACGTAGTTCATACGTACCAATTTAGTATTTCCGAATTACGGTTTCGTCCTAAAGCACAATTTCTCTCTTTTATGCACTATGTTTCTTTGAAATTAGATCCTAAATCATCAGGCCTAATCATTCCAAACAAAAGTTTCGAAGAACGTCGACCGTGACTCGGTTTTTTGAGTACGTAGTTCAAACGTCCCAGTTTAGGGTTTCCGAATTAGGGTTTCGTCCTAAAGCACAATTTCTCTGTTTTATGCACTATGTTTCTTTGAAACTATATCCTAAATCATCAGGCCAAATCATTCCAAATAAAAGTTTCGAAGAACGTCGACCGTGACTCGGTTTTTTGAGTACGTAGTACAAACGTCCCAGTTTAGGGTTTCCGAATTAGGGTTTCGTCCTAAAGCACAATTTCTCTGTTTTAGCACTATGTTTCTTTGAAACTATATCCTAAATCATCAGGCCAAATCATTCCAAATAAAAGTTTCGAAGAACGTCGACCGTGACTCGGTTTTTTGAGTACGTAGTATAAACGTCCCAGTTTAGGGTTTCCGAATTAGGGTTTCGTCCTAAAGCACAATTTCTCTGTTTTAGCACTATGTTTCTTTGAAACTATATCCTAAATCATCAGGCCAAATCATTCCAAATAAAAGTTTCGAAGAACGTCGACCGTGACTCGGTTTTTTGAGTACGTAGTATAAACGTCCCAGTTTAGGGTTTCCGAATTAGGGTTTCGTCCTAAAGCACAATTTCTCTGTTTTAGCACTATGTTTCTTTGAAACTATATCCTAAATCATCAGGCCAAATCATTCCAAATAAAAGTTTCGAAGAACGTCGACCGTGACTCGGTTTTTTGAGTACGTAGTATAAACGTCCCAGTTTAGGGTTTCCGAATTAGGGTTTCGTCCTAAAGCACAATTTCTCTGTTTTATGCACTATGTTTCTTTGAAATTATATCCTAAATCATCAGGCCTAATCATTCCAAACAAAAGTTTCGAAGAACGTCGACCGTGACTCAGTTTTTTGAGTACGTAGTATAAACGTCCCAGTTTAGGGTTTCCGAATTAGGGTTTCGTCCTAAAGCACAATTTCTCTGTTTTAGCACTATGTTTCTTTGAAACTATATCCTAAATCATCAGGCCAAATCATTCCAAATAAAAGTTTCGAAGAACGTCGACCGTGACTCGGTTTTTTGAGTACGTAGTATAAACGTCCCAGTTTAGGGTTTCCGAATTAGGGTTTCGTCCTAAAGCACAATTTCTCTGTTTTAGCACTATGTTTCTTTGAAACTATATCCTAAATCATCAGGCCAAATCATTCCAAATAAAAGTTTCGAAGAACGTCGACCGTGACTCGGTTTTTTGAGTACGTAGTATAAACGTCCCAGTTTAGGGTTTCCGAATTAGGGTTTCGTCCTAAAGCACAATTTCTCTGTTTTAGCACTATGTTTCTTTGAAACTATATCCTAAATCATCAGGCCAAATCATTCCAAATAAAAGTTTCGAAGAACGTCGACCGTGACTCGGTTTTTTGAGTACGTAGTATAAACGTCCCAGTTTAGGGTTTCCGAATTAGGGTTTCGTCCTAAAGCACAATTTCTCTGTTTTAGCACTATGTTTCTTTGAAACTATATCCTAAATCATCAGGCCAAATCATTCCAAATAAAAGTTTCGAAGAACGTCGACCGTGACTCGGTTTTTTGAGTACGTAGTATAAACGTCCCAGTTTAGGGTTTCCGAATTAGGGTTTCGTCCTAAAGCACAATTTCTCTGTTTTAGCACTATGTTTCTTTGAAACTATATCCTAAATCATCAGGCCAAATCATTCCAAATAAAAGTTTCGAAGAACGTCGACCGTGACTCGGTTTTTTGAGTACGTAGTACAAACGTCCCAGTTTAGGGTTTCCGAATTAGGGTTTCGTCCTAAAGCACAATTTCTCTGTTTTAGCACTATGTTTCTTTGAAACTATATCCTAAATCATCAGGCCAAATCATTCCAAATAAAAGTTTCGAAGAACGTCGACCGTGACTCGGTTTTTTGAGTACGTAGTATAAACGTCCCAGTTTAGGGTTTCCGAATTAGGGTTTCGTCCTAAAGCACAATTTCTCTGTTTTATGCACTATGTTTCTTTGAAACTATATCCTAAATCATCAGGCCAAATCATTCCAAATAAAAGTTTCGAAGAACGTCGACCGTGACTCGGTTTTTTGAGTACGTAGTACAAACGTCCCAGTTTAGGGTTTCCGAATTAGGGTTTCGTCCTAAAGCACAATTTCTCTGTTTTAGCACTATGTTTCTTTGAAACTATATCCTAAATCATCAGGCCAAATCATTCCAAATAAAAGTTTCGAAGAACGTCGACCGTGACTCGGTTTTTTGAGTACGTAGTACAAACGTCCCAGTTTAGGGTTTCGTCTCAAAGCACAATTTCTCTGTTTTATGCACTATGTTTCTTTGATATTATATTCTAAATCATCAGGCCTAATCATTCCAAACAAAAGTTTTGAAGAACGTCGGCCGTGACTCGGTTTTTTGAGTACGTAGTACAAACGTCCCAGTTTAAGGTTTCGGAATTAGAGTTTCGTCTCAAAGCACAATTTCTTTGTTTTATGCACTA
>NW_019268546.1:2821359-2824218 GCF_002738365.1 Cucurbita moschata | reverse complement strand
GTCTCAAAGCACACTTTCTCTGTTTTATGCACTATGTTTCTTTGAAATTATATCCTAAATCATCAGGCCTAATTTTTCCAAACAAAAGTTTCGAAGAACGTCGACCGTGACTCGGTTTTTTGAGTACGTAGTTCGAACGTCCCAGTTTAGGGTTTCCGAATTAGGGTTTCGATTTAAAGCACACTTTCTCTGTTTTATGCACTATGTTTCTTTGAAATTATATCCTAAATCATCAGGCCTAATCATTCCAAACAAAAGTTTCGAAGAACGTCGACCGTGACTCAGTTTTTTGAGTACGTAGTTCAAACATCCTAGTTTAGGGTTTCCGAATTAGGGTTTCGTCCTAAAGCACAATTTCTCAGTTTTATGCACTATGTTTCTTTGAAATTATATCCTAAATCATCAGGCCTAATCATTCCAAACAAAAGTTTCGAAGAACGTCGACCCTGACTCAGTTTGTTGAGTACGTAGTTCAAACATCCTAGTTTAGGGTTTCCGAATTAGGGTTTCGTCCTAAAGCACAATTTCTCAGTTTTATGCACTATGTTTCTTTGAAACTATATCCTAAATCATCAGGCCAAATCATTCCAAATAAAAGTTTCGAAGAACGTCGACCGTGACTCGGTTTTTTGAGTACGTAGTACAAATGTCCCAGTTTAGGGTTTCTAAATTAGAGTTTCGTCTCAAAGCACAATTTATTTTTTTTATGCACTATTTTTCTTTGAAATTATATTCTAAATCATCAGGCCTAATCATTCCAAACAAAAGTTTCGAAGAACGTCGACCGTGACTCTGTTTTTTGAGTACGTAGTATAAACGTCCCAGTTTAGGGTTTCCGAATTAGGGTTTCGTCCTAAAGCACAATTTCTCAGTTTTATGCACTATGTTTCTTTGAAACTATATCCTAAATCATCAGGCCTAATCATTCCAAACAAAAGTTTCGAAGAACGTCGACCGTGACTCGGTTTTTTGAGTACGTAGTTCGAACGTCCCAGTTTAGGGTTTCGATTTAAAGCACACTTTCTCTGTTTTATGCACTATGTTTCTTTGAAATTATATCCTAAATCATCAGGCCTAATCATTCCAACCAAAATTTTCGAAGAACGTCGACCGTGACTCGGTTTTTTGAGTACGTAGTACAAACGTCCCAGTTTAGGGTTTCTGAATTAGAGTTTCGTCTCAAAGCACAATTTCTCTGTTTTATGCACTATGTTTCTTTGATATTATATTCTAAATCATCAGGCCTAATCATTCCAAACAAAAGTTTCGAAGAACGTCGACCGTGACTCAGTTTTTTGAGTACGTAGTACAAACGTCCCAGTTTAGGGTTTCTGAATTAGAGTTTCGTCTCAAAGCACAATTTCTCTGTTTTATGCACTATGTTTCTTTGATATTATATTCTAAATCATCAGGCCTAATCATTCCAAACAAAAGTTTCGAAGAACGTCGACCGTGACTCGGTTTTTTGAGTACGTAGTTCGAACGTCCCAGTTTAGGGTTTCCGAATTAGGGTTTCGATTTAAAGCACACTTTCTCTGTTTTATGCAGTATGTTTCTTTGAAATTATATCCTAAATCATCAGGCCTAATCATTCCAAACAAAAGTTTCGAAGAACGTCGACCGTGACTCAGTTTTTTGAGTACGTAGTTCAAACATCCCAGTTTAGAGTTTTCGAATTAGGGTTTCGTCTCAAAGCACACTTTCTCTGTTTTATCCACTATGTTTCTTTGAAATTATATCCTAAATCATCAGGCCTAAACATTCCAAACAAAAGTTTCGAAGAACGTCGACCGTCACTCGGTTTTTTGAGTACGTAGTTCATACGTCCCAGTTTAGGGTTTCCGAATTAGGGTTTCGTCCAAAAGCACACTTTCTCTGTTTTATGCACTATGTTTCTTTGAAATTATATCCTAAATCATCAAGAATAATCATTGCAAACAAAAGTTTCGAAGAACGTCGACCGTGACTCAGTTTTTTGAGTACATAGTTCAAACGTCCAAGTTTAGGGTTTTCAAATTAGAGTTTCGTCTCAATGCACAATTTCTTTGTTTTATGCACTATGTTTCTTTGAAATTATATCCTAAATCATCAGGCCTAAACATTCCAAACAAAAGTTTCGAAGAACGTCGACCGTGACTCGGTTTTTTGAGTACGTAGTTCATACGTCCCAGTTTAGGGTTTCCGAATTAGGTTTCGTCCAAAAGCACACTTTCTCTGTTTTATGCACTATGTTTCTTTGAAATTATATCCTAAATCATCAAGAATAATCATTGCAAACAAAAGTTTCGAAGAACGTCGACCGTGACTCGGTTTTTTGAGTATGTAGTACAAACGTCCCAATTTAGGGTTTCCGAATTAGGGTTTCGTCCTAAAGCACAATTTCTCTGTTTTAGCACTATGTTTCTTTGAAACTATATCCTAAATCGTCAGGCCTAATCATTCCAAATCAAAGTTTCGAAGAACGTCGACCGTGACTCGGTTTTTTGAGTACATAGTACAAACGTCCCAGTTTAGGGTTTCCGAATTAGGGTTTCGTCCTAAAGCACAATTTCTCAGTTTTATGCACTATGTTTCTTTGAAACTATATCCTAAATCATCAGGCCTAATCATTCCAAACAAAAGTTTCGAAGAACGTCGACCGTGACTCGGTTTTTTGAGTACATAGTACAAACGTCCCAGTTTAGGGTTTCCGAATTAGGGTTTCGTCCTAAAGCACAATTTCTCAGTTTTATGCACTATGTTTCTTTGAAACTATATCCTAAATCATCAGGTCAAATCATTCCAAATAAAAGTTTCGAAGAACGTCGACCGTTACTCGGTTTTTTGAGTACGTAGTACAAACGTCCCAGTTTAGGGTTT
>NW_019268546.1:2820193-2821028 GCF_002738365.1 Cucurbita moschata | reverse complement strand
TTTCTCTCTTTTATGCACTATGTTTCTTTGAAATTATATCCTTAATCATCAGGCCTAATCATTCCAAACAAAAGTTTCGAAGAACGTCGACCGTGACTCTGTTTTTTGAGTACGTAGTACAAACGTCCGAGTTTAGGGTATCCGAATTAAGGTTTCGTCCTAAAGCACAATTTCTCTGTTTTAGCACTATGTTTCTTTGAAACTATATCCTAAATCATCAGGCCTAAGCATTCCAAATCAAAGTTTCGAAGAACGTCGACCGTGACTCGGTTTTTTGAGTACATAGTACAAACCTTTCAGTTTAGGGTTCCGAATTAGGGTTTCGTCTCAAAGCACAATTTCTCTGTTTTATGAACTATGTTTCTTTGAAATTATATCCTAAACCATCAGGCCTAATCATTCCAATAAAAATTTTCGAAGAACGTCGACCCTGACTCGGTTTTTTTAGTACGTAGTTCATACGTACCAATATAGTATTTCCGAATTACGGTTTCGTCCTAAAGCACAATTTCTCTCTTTTATGCACTATGTTTCTTTGAAATTATATCCTAAATCATCAGGCCTAATCATTCCAAACAAAAGTTTCGAAGAACGTCGACCCTGACTCGGTTTTTTGAGTACGTAGTACAAACGTCCCAGTTTAGGGTTTCTAAATTAGAGTTTCGTCTCAAAGCACAATTTCTCTGTTTTATGCACTATGTTTCTTTGATATTATATTCTAAATCATCAGGCCTAATCATTCCAAACAAAAGTTTTGAAGAACGTCGACCGTGACTCGGTTTTTTTAGTACGTAGTACAAACGTCCCAGTTTAGGGTTTCCGAATTAGGGTTTCG
>NW_019268546.1:2814239-2814917 GCF_002738365.1 Cucurbita moschata | reverse complement strand
TTTTTTGAGTACGTAGTTCAAACATCCCAGTTTAGGGTTTTCGAATTAGGGTTTCGTCTCAAAGCACACTTTCTCTGTTTTATGCACTATGTTTCTTTGAAATTTTATCCTAAATCATCAGGCCTAATTATTCCAAACAAAAGTTTCGAAGAACGTCGACCGTGACTCGGTTTTTTGAGTACGTAGTTCAAACGTCCCAGTTTAGGGTTTCCGAATTAGGGTTTCGATTTAAAGGACACTTTCTCTGTTTTATGCACTATGTTTCTTTGAAATTATATCCTAAATCATCAGGCCTAATCATTCCAAACAAAAGTTTCGAAGAACGTCGACCGTGACTCGGTTTTTTGAGTACGTAGTACAAACGTCCCAGTTTAGGGTTTCGTCTCAAAGCACAATTTTTCTGTTTTATGCACTATGTTTCTTTGATATTATATTCTAAATCATCAGGCCTAATCATTCCAAACAAAAGTTTCGAAGAACGTCGACCGTGACTCGGTTTTTTGAGTACGTAGTACAAACGTCCCAGTTTAGGGTTTCCGAATTAGGGTTTCGTCCTAAAGCACAATTTCTCAGTTTTATGCACTATGTTTCTTTGAAACTAAATCCTAAATCATCAGGCCAAATCATTCCAAATAAAAGTTTCGAAGAACGTCGACCGTTACTCGGTTTTTTGAGTAC
>NW_019268546.1:2810391-2814126 GCF_002738365.1 Cucurbita moschata | reverse complement strand
CACAATTTCTCAGTTTTATGCACTATGTTTCTTTGAAACTATATCCTAAATCATCAGGCCAAATCATTCCAAATAAAAGTTTCGAAGAACGTCGACCGTTACTCGGTTTTTTGAGTACGTAGTACAAACGTCCCAGTTTAGGGTTTCTAAATTAGAGTTTCGTCTCAAAGCACAATTTTTTGTTTTATGCACTATGTTTCTTTGAAATTATATTCTAAATCATCAGGCCTAATCATTCCAAACCAAAGTTTCGAAGAACGTCGACCGTGACTCAGTTTTTTGAGTACGTAGTTCAAACATCCCAGTTTAGGGTTTTCGAATTAGGGTTTCGTCTCAAAGCACACTTTCTCTGTTTTATCCACTATGTTTCTTTGAAATTATATCCTAAATCATCAGGCCTAATCATTCCAAACAAAAGTTTCGAAGAACGTCGACCGTGACTCGGTTTTTTGAAGACGTAGTTCAAACGTACCAATTTAGTATTTTCGAATTACGGTTTCGTCCTAAAGCACAATTTCTCTCTTTTATGCACTATGTTTCTTTGAAATTATATCCTTAATCATCAGGCCTAATCATTCCAAACAAAAGTTTCGAAGAACGTCGACCGTGACTCTGTTTTTTGAGTACGTAGTACAAACGTCCCAGTTTAGGGTTTCCGAATTAGGGTTTCATCCTAAAGCACAATTTCTCTGTTTGAGCACTATGTTTCTTTGAAACTATATCCTAAATCATCAGGCCTAATCATTCCAAATCAAAGTTTCGAAGAACGTCGACCGTGACTCGGTTTTTTGAGTACATAGTACAAACCTTTCAGTTTAGGGTTCCGAATTAGGGTTTCGATCTCAAAGGACACTTTCTCTGTTTTATCCACAATGTTTCTTTGAAATTATATCCTTAATCATCAGGCCTAATCATTCCAAACCAAAGTTTCGAAGAACGTCGACCCTGACTCAGTTTTTTGAGTACATAGTACAAACCTTTCAGTTTAGGGTTCCGAATTAGGGTTTCGATCTAAAGGACACTTTCTCTGTTTTATCCACAATGTTTCTTTGAAATTATATCCTTAATCATCAGGCCTAATCATTCCAAACCAAAGTTTCGAAGAACGTCGACCCTGACTCAGTTTTTTGAGTACATAGTACAAACCTTTCAGTTTAGGGTTCCGAATTAGGGTTTCGATCTAAAGGACACTTTCTCTGTTTTATCCACAATGTTTCTTTGAAATTATATCCTTAATCATCAGGCCTAATCATTCCAAACCAAAGTTTCGAAGAACGTCGACCCTGACTCAGTTTTTTGAGTACATAGTACAAACCTTTCAGTTTAGGGTTCCGAATTAGGGTTTCGATCTAAAGGACACTTTCTCTGTTTTATGCACTATGTTTCTTTGAAATTATATCCTAAATCATCAGGCCTAATCATTCCAAACAAAAGTTTCGAAGAACGTCGACCCTGACTCAGTTTTTTGAGTACGTAGTACAAACGTCCCAGTTTAGGGTTCCGAAATTAGGGTTTCGTCTAAAGGACACTTTCTCTGTTTTATCCACTATGTTTCTTTGAAATTATATCCTAAATCATCAGGCCTAATCATTCCAAACAAAAGCTTAGAAGAACGTCGACCCTGACTCAGTTTTTTGAGTACATAGTACAAACCTTTCAGTTTAGGGTTCCGAATTAGGGTTTCGATCTAAAGGACACTTTCTCTGTTTTATCCACAATGTTTCTTTGAAATTATATCCTTAATCATCAGGCCTAATCATTCCAAACCAAAGTTTCGAAGAACGTCGACCCTGACTCAGTTTTTTGAGTACATAGTACAAACCTTTCAGTTTAGGGTTCCGAATTAGGGTTTCGATCTAAAGGACACTTTCTCTGTTTTATCCACAATGTTTCTTTGAAATTATATCCTTAATCATCAGGCCTAATCATTCCAAACCAAAGTTTCGAAGAACGTCGACCCTGACTCAGTTTTTTGAGTACATAGTACAAACCTTTCAGTTTAGGGTTCCGAATTAGGGTTTCGATCTAAAGGACACTTTCTCTGTTTTATCCACAATGTTTCTTTGAAATTATATCCTTAATCATCAGGCCTAATCATTCCAAACCAAAGTTTCGAAGAACGTCGACCCTGACTCAGTTTTTTGAGTACATAGTACAAACCTTTCAGTTTAGGGTTCCGAATTAGGGTTTCGATCTAAAGGACACTTTCTCTGTTTTATCCACAATGTTTCTTTGAAATTATATCCTTAATCATCAGGCCTAATCATTCCAAACCAAAGTTTCGAAGAACGTCGACCCTGACTCAGTTTTTTGAGTACATAGTACAAACCTTTCAGTTTAGGGTTCCGAATTAGGGTTTCGATCTAAAGGACACTTTCTCTGTTTTATCCACAATGTTTCTTTGAAATTATATCCTTAATCATCAGGCCTAATCATTCCAAACCAAAGTTTCGAAGAACGTCGACCCTGACTCAGTTTTTTGAGTACATAGTACAAACCTTTCAGTTTAGGGTTCCGAATTAGGGTTTCGATCTAAAGGACACTTTCTCTGTTTTATCCACAATGTTTCTTTGAAATTATATCCTTAATCATCAGGCCTAATCATTCCAAACCAAAGTTTCGAAGAACGTCGACCCTGACTCAGTTTTTTGAGTACATAGTACAAACCTTTCAGTTTAGGGTTCCGAATTAGGGTTTCGATCTAAAGGACACTTTCTCTGTTTTATCCACAATGTTTCTTTGAAATTATATCCTTAATCATCAGGCCTAATCATTCCAAACCAAAGTTTCGAAGAACGTCGACCCTGACTCAGTTTTTTGAGTACATAGTACAAACCTTTCAGTTTAGGGTTCCGAATTAGGGTTTCGATCTAAAGGACACTTTCTCTGTTTTATCCACAATGTTTCTTTGAAATTATATCCTTAATCATCAGGCCTAATCATTCCAAACCAAAGTTTCGAAGAACGTCGACCCTGACTCAGTTTTTTGAGTACATAGTACAAACCTTTCAGTTTAGGGTTCCGAATTAGGGTTTCGATCTAAAGGACACTTTCTCTGTTTTATCCACAATGTTTCTTTGAAATTATATCCTTAATCATCAGGCCTAATCATTCCAAACCAAAGTTTCGAAGAACGTCGACCCTGACTCAGTTTTTTGAGTACATAGTACAAACCTTTCAGTTTAGGGTTCCGAATTAGGGTTTCGATCTAAAGGACACTTTCTCTGTTTTATCCACAATGTTTCTTTGAAATTATATCCTTAATCATCAGGCCTAATCATTCCAAACCAAAGTTTCGAAGAACGTCGACCCTGACTCAGTTTTTTGAGTACATAGTACAAACCTTTCAGTTTAGGGTTCCGAATTAGGGTTTCGATCTAAAGGACACTTTCTCTGTTTTATCCACAATGTTTCTTTGAAATTATATCCTTAATCATCAGGCCTAATCATTCCAAACCAAAGTTTCGAAGAACGTCGACCGTGACTCCGTTTTTTGAGTACGTAGTTCGAACGTCCCAGTTTAGGGTTTCCGAATTAGGGTTTCGATTTAAAGCACACTTTCTCTGTTTTATGCACTATGTTTCTTTGAAATTATATCCTAAATCATCAGGCCTAATCATTCCAAACAAAAGTTTCGAAGAACGTCGACTGTGACTCGGTTTTTTGAGTACGTAGTACAAACGTCCCAGTTTAGGGTTTCGTCTCAAAGCACAATTTCTCTGTTTTATGCACTAT
>NW_019268546.1:2808909-2809948 GCF_002738365.1 Cucurbita moschata | reverse complement strand
TGAAACTATATCCTAAATCATCAGGCCTAATCATTCCAAACAAAAGTTTCGAAGAACGTCGACCGTGACTCGGTTTTTTGAGTACGTAGTTCGAACGTCCCAGTTTAGGGTTTCCGAATTAGGGTTTTGATTTAAAGCACACTTTCTCTGTTTTATGCACTATGTTTCTTTGAAATTATATCCTAAATCATCAGGCCTAATCATTCCAAACAAAAGTTTCGAAGAACGTCGACCGTGACTCGGTTTTTTGAGTACGTAGTACAAACGTCCCAGTTTAGGGTTTCTAAATTAGAGTTTCGTCTCAAAGCACAATTTATTTGTTTTATACACTATGTTTCTTTGAAATTATATTCTAAATCATCAGGCCTAATCATTCCAAACAAAAGTTTCGAAGAACGTCGACCGTGACTCTGTTTTTTTAATACGTAGTATAAACGTCCCAGTTTAGGGTTTCCGAATTAGGGTTTCGTCCTAAAGCACAATTTCTCTTACGTAGTATAAACGTCCCAGTTTAGGGTTTCCGAATTAGGGTTTCGTCCTAAAGCACAATTTCTCTGTTTTAGCACTATGTTTCTTTGAAATTATATCCTAAATCATCAGGCCTAATCATTCCAAACAAAAGTTTCGAAGAACGTCGACCGTGACTCGGTTTTTTGAAAACGTGGTACAAACGTCCCAGTTTAGGGTTTCCGAATTAGGGTTTCGTCCTAAAGCACAATTTCTCTGTTTTATGCACTATGTTTCTTTGAAATTATATTCTAAATCATCAGGCCTAATCATTCCAAACAAAAGTTTCGAAGAACGTCGACCGTGACTCGGTTTTTTGAGTACGTAGTACAAACGTCCCAGTTTAGGGTTTCGTTTCAAAGCACAATTTTTCTGTTTTATGCACTATGTTTCTTTGATATTATATTCTAAATCATCAGGCCTAATCATTCACAAACAAAAGTTTCTAAGAACGTCGACCGTGACTCGATTTTTTGAGTACGTAGTACAAACGTCCCAGTTTAGGGTTTCCGAATTAGGGTTTCGTCCTAAA
>NW_019268546.1:2803555-2808469 GCF_002738365.1 Cucurbita moschata | reverse complement strand
ACACTTTCTCTGTTTTATGCACTATGTTTCTTTGAAATTATATCCTAAATCATCAGGCCTAATCATTCCAAACAAAAGTTTCGAAGAACGTCGACCGTGACTCGGTTTTTTGTGTACGTAGTACAAACGTCCCAGTTTAGGGTTTCGTTTCAAAGCACAATTTTTCTGTTTTATGCACTATGTTTCTTTGATATTATATTCTAAATCATCAGGCCTAATCATTCCCAAACAAAAGTTTCGAAGAACGTCGACCGTGACTCGATTTTTTGAGTACGTAGTACAAACGTCCCAGTTTAGGGTTTCCGAATTAGGGTTTCGTCCTAAAGCACAATTTCTCTGTTTTAGCACTATGTTTCTTTGAAACTATATCCTAAATCATCAGGCCTAATCATTCCAAATAAAAGTTTCTAAGAACGTCGACCGTGACTCGGTTTTTTGAGTACATAGTTCAAACCTCCCAGTTTAGGGTTCTGAATTAGGGTTTCGATTTAAAGCACACTTTCTCTGTTTTATGGACTGTGTTTCGTTGAAAATATATCCTAAATCATTAGGCATAATCATTCCAAACAAACTTTTCGAAGAACGTCGAACGTGAATCAGTTTTTTGAGTACGTAGTTCAAACGTACCTATTTAGGGTTTCCGAATTAGGGTTTCGTCCTAAAGCATAATTTCTCAATTTTATTCACTATGTTTCATTTAAATTATATCCTAAATCATCAGGCCTAATCATTCCAAACAAAAGTTTCCAAGAACGTCGACCGCGACTTAAAGCACACTTTCTCTGTTTTATGCATTGGCACTTCTCTGTTTTATGCACTATGTTTCTTTTAAAATATATCCTAAATCATCATGCCTAATGATTCCAAACAAATTTTTCGAAGAACGTCGACCGTGACTCGATTTTTTGAGTACGTAATTCAAACGTCCAAGTTTAGGGTTCCGAATTCGGGTTTAGATTTAAATCACACTTTCTCTGTTTTACGCACTGTGTTACATTGAAAATATATCCTAAATCATCAGGCCTAATCATTCCAAACAAAAGTTTCGAAGAACGTCGACCGTGACTCGGTTTTTTGAAAACGTGATACAAACGTCCCAGTTTAGGGTTTCCGAAATAGGGTTTCGTCTCAAAGCACAATTTCTCTGTTTTCTGCACTATGTTTCTTCGAAATTATATTCTAAATCATCAGGCCTAATCATTCGAAACAAAAGTTTCGAAGAACGTCGACCGTGACTCGGTTTTTTGAGTACGTAGTACAAACGTCCCAGTTTAGGGTTTCCGAATTAGGGTTTCGTCCTAAAGCATAATTTCTCAATTTTATTCACTATGTTTCTTTTAAATTATATCCTAAATCATCAGGCCTAATCATTCCAAACAAAAATTTCCAAGAACGTCGACCCTGACTTAGTTTTTGAGTACGTAGTTCAAACGTCCCAGTTTAGGGTTTCTAAATTAGAGTTTCGTCTCAAAGCACAATTTATTTGTTTTATACACTATGTTTCTTTGAAATTATATTCTAAATCATCAGGCCTAATCATTCCAAACAAAAGTTTCGAAGAACGTCGACCGTGACTCGGTTTTTTGAGTACGTAGTACAAACGTCCCAGTTTAGGGTTTCCGAATTAGGGTTTCGTCCTAAAGCACAATTTCTCTGTTTTAGCACTATGTTTCTTTGAAACTATATCCTAATTCATCAGGCCTAATCATTCCAAACAAAAGTTTCGAAGAACGTCGACCGTGACTCGGTTTTTTAAGTACGTAGTTCGAACGTCCCAGTTTAGGGTTTCCGAATGAGGGTTTTGATTTAAAGCACACTTTCTCTGTTTTATGCACTATGTTTCTTTGAAATTATATCCTAAATCATCAGGCCTAATCATTCCAAACAAAAGTTTCGAAGAACGTCGACCGTGACTCGGTTTTTTGAGTACGTAGTACAAACGTCCCAGTTTAGGGTTTCGTCTCAAAGCACAATTTTTCTGTTTTATGCATTATGTTTCTTTGATATTATATTCTAAATCATCAGGCCTAATCATTCCAAACAAAAGTTTCGAAGAACGTCGACCATGACTCGGTTTTTTGAGTACGTAGTACAAACGTCCCAGTTTAGGGTTTCCGAATTAGGGTTTCGTCCTAAAGCACAATTTCTCAGTTTTATGCACTATGTTTCTTTGAAACTATATCCTAAATCATCAGGCCAAATCATTCCAAATAAAAGTTTCGAAGAACGTCGACCGTGACTCGGTTTTTTGAGTACGTAGTTCGAACGTCCCAGTTTAGGGTTTCCGAATTAGGGTTTCGTCTCAAAGCACAATTTCTCTGTTTTATGCACTATGTTTCTTTGATATTATATTCTAAATCATCAGGCCTAATCATTCCAAACAAAAGTTTCGAAGAACGTCGACCGTGACTCGGTTTTTTGAGTACGTAGTACAAACGTCCCAGTTTAGGGTTTCGTTTCAAAGCACAATTTTTCTGTTTTATGCACTATGTTTCTTTGATATTATATTCTAAATCATCAGGCCTAATCATTCACAAACAAAAGTTTCTAAGAACGTCGACCGTTACTCGATTTTTTGAGTACGTAGTACAAACGTCCCAGTTTAGGGTTTCCGAATTAGGGTTTCGTCCTAAAGCACAATTTCTCAGTTTTATGCACTATGTTTCTTTGAAACTATATCCTAAATCATCAGGCCAAATCATTCCAAATAAAAGTTTCGAAGAACGTCGACCGTGACTCGGTTTTTTGAGTACGTAGTACAAACGTCCCAGTTTAGGGTTTCCGAATTAGGGTTTCGTCCTAAAGCACAATTTCTCTGTTTTATGCACTATGTTTCTTTGAAATTATATTCTAAATCATCAGGCCTAATCATTCCAAACAAAAGTTTCGAAGAACGTCGACCGTGACTCGGTTTTTTGAGTACGTAGTACAAACGTCCCAGTTTAGGGTTTCCGAATTAGGGTTTCGTCCTAAAGCACAATTTCTCTGTTTTATGCACTATGTTTCTTTGATATTATATTCTAAATCATCAGGCCTAATCATTCCAAACAAAAGTTTCGAAGAACGTCGACCGTGACTCGGTTTTTTGAAAACGTGGTACAAACGTCCCAGTTTAGGGTTTCCGAATTAGGGTTTTGTCTCAAAGCACAATTTCTCTGTTTTATGCACTATGTTTCTTCGAAATTATATTCTAAATCATCAGGCCTAATTATTCGAAAGAAAAGTTTCGAAGAACGTCGACCGTGACTCGGTTTTTTGAGTACGTAGTACAAACGTCCCAGTTTAGGGTTTCCGAATTAGGGTATCGTCCTAAAGCACAATTTCTCTGTTTTAGCACTATGTTTCTTTGAAACTATATCCTAAATCATCAGGCCTAATCATTCCAAACAAAAGTTTCGAAGAACGTCGACCGTGACTCGGTTTTTTGAGTACGTAGTACAAACGTCCCAGTTTAGGGTTTCCGAATTAGGGTATCGTCCTAAAGCACAATTTCTCTGTTTTAGCACTATGTTTCTTTGAAACTATATCCTAAATCATCAGGCCTAATCATTCCAAATAAAAGTTTCGAAGAACGTCGACCGTGACTCGGATTTTTGAGTACATAGTTCAAACCTCCCAGTTTAGGGTTCTGAATTAGGGTTTCGATTTAAAGCACACTTTCTCTGTTTTATGCACTGTGTTTCGTTGAAAATATATCCTAAATCATTAGGCATAATCATTCCAAACAAACTTTTCGAAGAACGTCGAACGTGAATCAGTTTTTTGAGTACGTAGTTCAAACGTACCTATTTAGGGTTTCCGAATTAGGGTTTCGTCCTAAAGCATAATTTCTCAATTTTATTCACTATGTTTCATTTAAATTATATCCTAAATCATCAGGCCTAATCATTCCAAACAAAAGTTTCCAAGAACGTCGACCGCGACTTAAAGCACACTTTCTCTGTTTTATGCATTGGCACTTCTCTGTTTTATGCACTATGTTTCTTTTAAAATATATCCTAAATCATCATGGCTAATGATTCCAAACAAAATTTTCGAAGAACGTCGACCGTGACTCGATTTTTTGAGTACGTAGTTCAAACGTCCAAGTTTAGGGTTCCGAATTCGGGTTTAGATTTAAATCACACTTTCTCTGTTTTACGCACTGTGTTACATTGAAAATATATCCTAAATCATCAGGCCTAATCATTCCAAACAAAAGTTTTGAAGAACGTCGACCGTGACTCGGTTTTTTGAAAACGTGGTACAAACGTCCCAGTTTAGGGTTTCCGAATTAGGGTTTCGTCTCAAAGCACAATTTCTCTGTTTTCTGCACTATGTTTCTTCGAAATTATATTCTAAATCATCAGGCCTAATCATTCGAAACAAAAGTTTCGAAGAACGTCGACCGTGACTCGGTTTTTTGAGTACGTAGTACAAACGTCCCAGTTTAGGGTTTCCGAATTAGGGTTTCGTCCTAAGGCATAATTTCTCAATTTTATTCACTATGTTTCTTTTAAATTATATCCTAAATCATCAGGCCTAATCATTCCAAACAAAAATTTCCAAGAATGTCGACCCTGACTTAGTTTTTTGAGTACGTAGTTCAAACGTCCCAGTTTAGGGTTTCTAAATTAGAGTTTCGTCTCAAAGCACAATTTATTTGTTTTATACACTATGTTTCTTTGAAATTATATTCTAAATCATCAGGCCTAATCATTCCAAACAAAAGTTTCGAAGAACGTCGACCGTGACTCTGTTTTTTGAGTACGTAGTATAAACGTCCCAGTTTAGGGTTTTCCGAATTAGGGTTTCGTCCTAAAGCACAATTTCTCTGTTTTAGCACTATGTTTCTTTGAAACTATATCCTAATTCATCAGGCCTAATCATTCCAAACAAAAGTTTCGAAGAACGTCGACCGTGACTCGGTTTTTT
>NW_019268546.1:2801865-2802107 GCF_002738365.1 Cucurbita moschata | reverse complement strand
AAAAGTTTCGAAGAACGTCGACCGTGACTCGGTTTTTTGAGTACGTAGTACAAACGTCCCAGTTTAGGGTTTCCGAATTAGGGTTTCGTCCTAAAGCACAATTTCTCAGTTTTATGCACTATGTTTCTTTGAAACTATATCCTAAATCATCAAGCCAAATCATTCCAAATAAAAGTTTCGAAGAACGTCGACCGTGACTCGGTTTTTTGAGTACGTAGTACAAACGTCCCAGTTTAGGGTTT
>NW_019268546.1:2800952-2801551 GCF_002738365.1 Cucurbita moschata | reverse complement strand
ACACTTTCTCTGTTTTATGCACTATGTTTCTTTGAAATTATATCCTAAATCATCAGGCCTAATCATTCCAAACAAAAGTTTCGAAGAACGTCGACCGTGACTCGGTTTTTTGTGTACGTAGTACAAAAGTCCCAGTTTAGGGTTTCGTTTCAAAGCACAATTTTTCTGTTTTATGCACTATGTTTCTTTGATATTATATTCTAAATCATCAGGCCTAATCATTCACAAACAAAATTTTCGAAGAACGTCGACCGTGACTCGATTTTTTGAGTACGTAGTTCAAACGTCCAAGTTTAGGGTTCCGAATTCGGGTTTAGATCTAAATCACACTTTCTCTGTTTTACGCACTGTGTTACATTGAAAATATATCCTAAATCATCAGGCCTAATCATTCCAAACAAAAGTTTCGAAGAACGTCGACCGTGACTCGGTTTTTTGAAAACGTGGTACAAACGTCCCAGTTTAGGGTTTCCGAATTAGGGTTTCGTCTCAAAGCACAATTTCTCTGTTTTCTGCACTATCTTTCTTCGAAATTATATTCTAAATCATCAGGCCTAATCATTCGAAACAAAAGTTTCGAAGAACGTCGACCGTGACTC
>NW_019268546.1:2784173-2800947 GCF_002738365.1 Cucurbita moschata | reverse complement strand
GAAATTATATTCTAAATCATCAGGCCTAATCATTCGAAACAAAAGTTTCGAAGAACGTCGACCGTGACTCGGTTTTTTGAGTACGTAGTACAAACGTCCCAGTTTAGGGTTTCCGAATTAGGGTTTCGTCCTAAAGCATAATTTCTCAATTTTAGTACAAACGTCCCAGTTTAGGGTTTCCGAATTAGGGTTTCGTCCTAAAGCATAATTTCTCAATTTTATTCACTATGTTTCTTTTAAATTATATCCTAAATCATCAGGCCTAATCATTCCAAACAAAAGTTTCCAAGAACGTCGACCCTAACTTAGTTTTTTGAGTACGTAGTTCAAACGTCCCAGTTTAGGGTTCCGAATTCGAGTTTCGATTTAAATCACACTTTCTCTTTTTTATGCACTGTGTTTCTTTTAAAATATATCCTAAATCATCATGCCTAATAATTCTAAATAAAATTTTTGAACAACGTCGACCGTGACTCAGTTTTTTGAGTACGTAGTTCGAACGTCCCAGTTTCGGGTTTCCGAATTAGGGTTTCGTCCTAAAGAACAATTTCTCTGTTTTATAAACTATGTTTCTTTGAAATTATTTCCTAAATCATCATGCCTAATCATTCCAAACAAAAGTTTCGAAGAACGTCGACCCTGACTCGGTTTTTTGAGTACGTAGTTCAAACGTCCTAGTGTAGGGTTTCCGAATTTGGGTTTCGTCCTAAAGCACAATTTCTCTGTTTTATGCACTATGATTCTTTGAAATTATATCATAAATCATCAGGCCTAATCATAACAAACAAAAGTTTCGAAGAACATCGACCGTGACTCAATTTTTTGAGTACGTAGTTCAAACGTACCTATTTAGGGTTTCCGAATTAGGGTTTCGTCGTAAAGCATAATTTCTCAATTTTATTCACTATGTTTCTTTTAAATTATATCCTAAATCATCAGGCCTAATCATTCCAAACAAAAGTTTCCAAGAACGTCGACCGTGACTTAGTTTTTTGAGTACATAGTTCAAACGTCCAAGTTTAGGGTTCCGAATTCGGGTTTAGATTTAAATCACACTTTCTCTGTTTTACGCACTGTGTTTCATTGAAAATATATCCTAAATCATAAGGCCTAATCATTCCAAACAAAATTTTCGAAGAACGTCGAACGTGAATCAGTTTTTCGAGTACGTAGTTCAAACGTCCTAGTTTAGTGTTTCCGAATTAGGGTTCGTCCTAAAGCACAATTTCTCTGTTTTATGCACTATGTTTCTTTGAAATTATATCCTAAATCATCAAGCCTAATCATTCCAAACAAATGTTTCGAAGAACGCCGACCCTGACTCGGTTTTTTGAGTATGTAGTTCAAACGTACCATTTTAGGGTTTCCGAATTAGGGTTTTCGTCCTAAAGCACAATTTCTCTGTTTTATGCACTATGATTCTTTGAAATTATATCCTAAATCATCAGGCCTAATCATTGCAAGCAAAAGTTTCGAAGAACGTCGAACGTGAATCAGTTTTTTGAGTACGTAGTTCAAACGTCCTAGTTTAGGGTTTCCGAATTAGGGTTTCGTCCTAAAGCACAATTTCACTGTTTTATGCACTATGTTTCTTTGAAATTATATCCTAAATCATCAGGCCTAATCACTCCAAAAAAAAGTTTCAAAGAACGTCGACCGTGACTCGGTTTTTTGAGTACGTAGTTCAAACGTCCAAGTTTAGTGTTCCCGAATTAGGGTTTCGTCCTAAAGCACAATTTCTCTGTTTTATGCACTATGTTTCTTTGAAATTATATCCTAAACCATCAGGCCTAATCAGTCCAAACAAAAGTTTCGAAGAACGTCGACCCTGACTCGGTTTTTTGAGTACGTAGTTCAAACGTCCTAGTGTAGGGTTTCCGAATTTGGGTTTCGATTTAAAGGACACTTTCTCTTTTTTATGAACTATGTTTCTTTGAAATTATATCCTAAATAATCAGGCCTAATCATTCCAAACAAAAGTTTAGAAGAACGTCGACCCTGACTTAGTTTGTTGAGTACGTAGTTCAAACATCCCAGTTTAGGGTTTCCGAATTAGGGTTTCGATTTAAAGCACACTTTCTCTGTTTTATGCACTATGTTTCTTTGTAATTATATCCTAAATCATCAAGCCTAATCATTGCAAACAAAAGTTTCGAAGAACGTCGACCGTGACTAATTATATCCTAAATCATCAAGCCTAATCATTGCAAACAAAAGTTTCGAAGAACGTCGACCGTGACTCAGTTTTTTGAGTACGTAGAAGCCTAATCATTGCAAACAAAAGTTTCGAAGAACGTCGACCGTGACTCAGTTTTTTGAGTACGTAGTTCAAACGTCCCAGTTTAGGGTTTTCGAATTAGGGTTTCGTCTCAAAGCACACTTTCTCTTTTTTATGCACTATGTTTCTTTGAAATTATATCCTAAATCATCAGGGTCTCAAAGCACACTTTCTCTTTTTTATGCACTATGTTTCTTTGAAATTATATCCTAAATCATCAGGCCTAATCATTCCAAACAAAAGTTTCGAAGAACGTCGATCGTGACTCGGTTTTTTGAGTACATAGTTCAGACGTCCCAGTTTGGGGTTTCCGAATTAGGGTTTCGTCCTAAAGCACAATTTCTCTGTTTTAGCACTATGTTTCTTTGAAACTCTATCCTAAATCATCAGGCCTAATCATTCCAAACAAAAGTTTCGAAGAACCTCGACCGTGACTCGGTTTTTTGAGTATGTAGTTCGAACGTCCCAGTTTAGGGTTTCCGAATTAGGGTTTCGATTTTAAGCACACTTTCTCTGTTTTATGCACCATGTTTCTTTGAAATTATATCCTAAATCATCAGGCCTAATCATTACAAACAAAAGTTTAGAAGAACGTCGACCCTGACTCGGTTTTTTGAGTATGTAGTTCAAACGTACCTTTTTAGGGTTTCCGAATTTGGTTTTCGTCCTAAAGCACAATTTCTCTGTTTTATGCACTATGATTCTTTGAAATTATATCCTAAATCATCAGGCCTAATCATTCCAAACAAAAGTTTAAAAGAACGTCGAACGTGAATCAGTTTTTTGAGTACGTAGTACAAACATCCCAGTTTAGGGTTTCGTCTCAAAGCACAATTTCTCTGACTTGTGCACTATGTTTCTTTGAAATTATATCCTAAATCATCAGCCCTAATCATTCCAAACAAAAGTTTTGAAGAACGTCGACCGTGACTCGGTTTTTTGAGTAGGTAGTTCAAACGTCCAAGTTTAGGGTTTCCGAATTAGGGTTCGCCCTAAAGCAAAATTTCTCTGTTTTATGCACCATGTTTCTCTGAAATTATATCCTAAATCATCAGGCCTAATCATTCCAAACAAAAGTTTCGAAGAACGTCGATCGTGTGAAATTATATCCTAAATCATCAGGCCTAATCATTCCAAACAAAAGTTTCGAAGAACGTCGATCGTGACTCGGTTTTTTGAGTACGTAGTTCAAACGTCCAAGTTTAGGGTTTCCGAATTAGGGTTTCGTCCTAAGGCAAAATTTCTCTGTTTTATGCACCATGTTTCTTTGAAATTATATCCTAAATTATCAGGCCTAATCATTCCACATAACAGTTTTGAAGAACGTCGACCGTGACTCGGTTTTTTAAGTACGTAGTTCAAACGTCCCAGTTTAGGGTTTCCGAATTCGGGTTTCGTCCTAAAGCACACTTTCTCTATTTTATGCACTATGTTTCTTTTAAATTATATCCTAAATCATCAGGCCTAATCATTCCAAACAAAAGTTTCGAAGAACGTCGAACCTGACTCGATTTTTTGAGTATGTAGTTCAAACGTCCGAGTTTAGGGTTTCCGAATTAGGGTTTTGTCCTAAAGCACAATTTCTCTGTTTTATGCACTATGTTTCTTTGAAATTATATCCTAAATCATCAGGCCTAATCATAACAAACAAAAGTTTCGAAGAACATCGACCGTGACTCAATTTTTTGAGTACGTAGTTCAAACGTACCTATTTAGGTTTCCGAATTAGGGTTTCGTCCTAAAGCATAATTTCTCAATTTTATTCACTATGTTTCTTTTAAATTATATCCTAAATCATCAGGCCTAATCATTCCAAACAAAAGTTTCTAAGAACGTCGACCTTCACTCAGTTTTTTTAGTACGTAGTTCAAACGTCCCAGTTTAGGGTTTCCGAATTAGGGTTTCGTCCTAAAGCACAATTTTTCTGTTTTATGCACTATGTTTCTTTTTAGGGTTTCCGAATTAGGGTTTCGTCCTAAAGCACAATTTTTCTGTTTTATGCACTATGTTTCTTTGAAATTATATCCTAAATCATCAGGCCTAATCATTCCAAACAAAAGTTTCGAAGAACGTCAACCGTGACTCGGTTTTTTGAGTACGTAGTTCAAACGTCCAAGTTTAGGGTTTCCGAATTAGGGTTTCGTCCTAAAGCAAAATTTCTCTGTTTTATGCACCATGTTTCTTTGAAATTATATCCTAAATCATAGGGCCTAGTCATTCCAAATAAAAGTTTCAAAGAACGTCGACCGTGACTCGGTTTTTTGAGTACGTAGTTCAAACGTCCCAGTTTAGGGTTCCGAATTACGGTTTCGATTTAAATCACACTTTCTCTTTTTTATGCACTATGTTTCTTTGAAATTATATCCTAAATCATCAGGCCTAATCATTCCAAACAAAAGTTTCGAAGAACGTCGATCGTGACTCGGTTTTTTGAATACGTAGTTCAAACGTCCCAGTTTAGGGTTTCCAAATTAGGGTTTCGATTTAAAGCACACTTTCTCTGTTTTATTCACTGTGTTTCTTTGAAATTATATCCTAAATCATCAGGCCTAATCATTCCAAACAAAAGTTTCGAAGAACGTCGATCGTGACTCGGTTTTTTGAGTACGTAGTTCAAACGTCCAAGTTTAGGGTTTCCGAATTACGGTTTCGTCCTAAAGCACAATTTCTCTGTTTTATGCACCATGTTTCTTTGAAATTATATCCTAAATCATTTGGCCTAGTCATTCCAAATAAAAGTTTCGAAGTACGTCGACCGTGACTTGGTTTTTTGAGTACGTAGTTCAAACGTCCAAGTTTAGGGTTCCAAATTAGGGTTTCGATTTATAGCACACTTTCTCTTTTTTATGCACTTTGTTTCGTTGAAAATATATCCTAAATCATTAGGCCTAATCATTCCAAAGAAAATTTTCGAAGAACGTCGAACGTTAATCAGTTTTTTGAGTACGTAGTTCAAACGTCCTAGTTTAGGGTTCCGAATTAGGGTTTCGTCCTGAAGCACAATTTCTCTGTTTAATGCACCATGTTTCTTTGAAATTATATCCTAAATCATCAGGCCTAGTCATTCCAAATAAAAGTTTCGAAGAACGTCGACCGTGACTCGGTTTTTTGAGTACGTAGTTCAAATGTCCCAGTTTAGGGTTCCGAATTAGGGTTTCGATTTAAAGCACACTTTCTCTGTTTTACGCACTGTGTTTCATTGAAAATATATCCTAAATCATCAGGCCTAGTCATTCCAAATAAAAGTTTCGAAGAACGTCGACCGTGACTCAGTTTTTTGAGTACGTAGTTCAAACGTCCCAGTTTAGGGTTTCCGGATTAGGGTTTCGTCCTAAAGCACAATTTCTCTGTTTAATGCACCATGTTTCTTTGAAATTATATCCTAAATCATCAGGCCTAGTCATTCCAAATAAAAGTTTCGAAGAACGTCGACCGTGACTCGGTTTTTTGAGTACGTAGTTCAAATGTCCCAGTTTAGGGTTCCGAATTAGGGTTTCGATTTAAAGCACAATTTCTGTGTTTTATGCACTATGTTTCTTTGAAATAATATCCTAAATCATCAGGCCTAATCATTCTAAACAAAAATTTTTGAAGAAGGTCGAACGTGAATAAGTTTTTTGAGCACGTAGTTCAAACGTCCTAGTTTACAGTTTCGTCCTAAAGAAAAATTTCTCTGTTTTATATGCACTATGTTTCTTTGAAATTATATCCTCAATAATCAGGCATAATCATTCCAAACAAAAGTTTCGAAGAACATCGACCCTGACTCGGTTTTTTGAGTACGTAGTTCAAACGTCACAGTTTAGGGTTTCCGAATTAAGGTTTCGTGCTAAAGCACGATTTCTCTGTTTTATGCACTATGTTTCTTTGAAATTATATCCTAAATCATCAGGCCTAATCATAACAAACAAAAGTTTCGAAGAACGTCGACCGTGACTCAGTTTTTTGAGTACGTAGTTCAAACGTCCCAGTTTAGGGTTTCCGAATTAGGGTTTCGTCCTAAAGCATAATTTCTCTGTTTTATGCACTATGTTTCTTTGAAATTATATCCTAAATCATCAGGCCTAATCATAACAAACAAAAGTTTCGAAGAACGTCGACCGTGACTCAGTTTTTTGAGTACGTAGTTCAAACGTCCCAGTTTAGGGTTTCCGAATTAGGGTTTCGTCCTAAAGCATAATTTCTCTGTTTTATGCACTATGTTTCTTTGAAATTATATCCTAAATCATCAGGCCTAATTATTCCAAACAAACTTTTTTGAAGAACGTCGACCCTCACTCAGTTTTTTGAGTACGTAGTTCAAACGTCCCAGTTTAGTGTTCCAAATTAGGGTTTCGATTTAAAGCACACTTTCTCTTTTTTATGCACTGTGGTTCGTTGAAAACATATCCTAAATCATCAGGCCTAATCATTCCAAAAAAAAATTTCGAAGAACGTCGAACGTGAATTAGTTTTTTGAGTACGTAGTTCAAACGTCCTAGTTTAGGGTTTACGAATTAGGGTTTCGACCTAAAGCACAATTTCTCTGTTTTATGCACTATGTTTCTTTGAAATTATATCCTAAATCATCAGGCCTAATCATTCCAAACAAAAGTTTCGAAGAACGTCGACCGTGACTCAGTTTTTTGAGTACGTAGTTCAAACGTCCCAGTTTAGGGTTTTCGAATTAGGGTTTCGTCTCAAAGCACACTTTCTCTGTTTTATGCACTATGTTTCTTTGAAATTATATCCTAAATCATCAGGCCTAATCATTCCAAACAAAAGTTTCGAAGAACGTCGACCGTGACTCAGTTTTTTGAGTACGTAGTTCAAACGTATCTTTTTAGGGTTTCCAAATTAGGGTTTCGTCCTAAAGAACAATTTCTCTGTTTTATGCACTATGTTTCTTTGAAATTATATCCTAAATCATCAGACCTAATCATTCCAAACAAAAGATTCGAAGAACGTCGACCCTGACTCGGTTTTTTGAGTACGTAGTTCAAACGTCCTAGTTTAGGGTTTCCGAATTAGGGTTTCGACCTAAAGCACAATTTCTCTGTTTTATGCACTATGTTTCTTTGAAATTATATCCTAAATCATCAGACCTAATCATTCCAAACAAAAGATTCGAAGAACGTCGACCCTGACTCGGTTTTTTGAGTACGTAGTTCAAACGTCCTAGTTTAGGGTTTCCGAATTAGGGTTTCGACCTAAAGCACAATTTCTCTGTTTTATGCACTATGTTTCTTTGAAATTATATCCTAAATCATCAGGCCTAATCATTCCAAACAAAAGTTTCGAAGAACGTCGACCGTGACTCAGTTTTTTGTGTACGTAGTTCAAACGTATCTTTTTAGGGTTTCCAAATTAGGGTTTCGTCCTAAAGCACAATTTCTCTGTTTTATGCACTATGTTTCTTTGAAATTATATCCTAAATCATCAGACCTAATCATTCCAAACAAAAGTTTCGAAGAACGTCGACCCTGACTCAGTTTTTTGAGTACGTAGTTCAAACATACCAGTTTAGGGTTCCGAATTCAGGGTTTAGATTTAAAGCACACTTTCTCTGTTTTATGCACTATGATTCTTTGAAATTATATCCTAAATCATCAGGCCTAATCAGTCCAAACAAAAGTTTCGAAGAACGTCGACCGTGACTCAGTTTTTTGAGTACGTAGTTCAAACGTACCTCCAAACAAAAGTTTCGAAGAACGTCGACCGTGACTCAGTTTTTTGAGTACGTAGTTCAAACGTACCTTTTTAGGGTTCCAAATTAGGGTTTAGATTTAAAGCACACTTTCTCAGTCTTATGCATTGTGTTTCTTTTAAAATATATCCTAAATCATCATGCCTAATCATTCCAAACAAAAGTTTCGAAGAACGTCGACCCTGACTCGGTTTTTTGGGTACGTAGTACAAATGTCCCAGTTTAGGGTTTTCGAATTAGGGTTTCGTCTCAAAGCACAATTTCTCTGTTTTGTGCACTATGTTTCTTTGAAATTATATCCTAAATCATCAGCCCTAATCATAACAAACAAAAGTTTCGAAGAACGTCGACCGTGACTCGGTTTTTTGAGTACGTAGTTCAAACGTCCAAGTTTAGGGTTACCGAATTAGGGTTTCGATTTAAAGCACACTTTCTCTGTTTTAAGCACTGTGTTTCGTTGAAAATATATTCTAAATCATTAGGCATAATCATTCAAAACAAAAGTTTCAAAGAACGTCGAACGTGAATCAGTTTTTTGAGTACGTAGTACAAACGTCCCAGTTTAGGGTTTCCGAATTAGGGTTTCGTCTCAAAGAACAATTTCTCTGTTTTGTGCACTATGTTTCTTTGAAATTATATCCTAAATCATCAGCCCTAATCATTCCAAACAAAAGTTTTGAAGAACGTCGACCGTGACTCGGTTTTTTGAGTACGTAGTTCAAACGTCCAAGTTTAGGGTTTCCGAATTAGGGTTTCGTCCTAAAGCAAAATTTCCCTGTTTTATGCACCATGTTTCTTTGAAATTATATCCTAAATCATCAGGCCTAATCATTCCAAACAAAAGTTTCGAAGAACATCGACCGTGACTCAATTTTTTGAGTACGTAGTTCAAACGTACCTATTTAGGGTTTCCGAATTAGGGTTTCGTCCTAAAGCATAATTTCTCAATTTTATTCACTATGTTTCCTTTAAATTATACCCTAAATCATCAGGCCTAATCATTCCAAACAAAAATTTCCAAGAACGTCGACCCTGACTTAGTTTTTCGAGTACGTAGTTCAAACGTCCCAGTTTAAGGTTCCGAATTTGGGTTTAGATTCAAATCACACTTTCTCTTTTTTATGCACTGTGTTTCTTTTAAAATATATCCTAAATCATCATGCCTAATCATTCCAAATAAAATTTTGGAACAACGTTGATCGTGACTCGGTTTTTTGAGTACGTAGTTCAAACGTCCCAGTTTCGGGTTTCCAAATTAGGGTTTCGTCCTAAAGAACAATTTCTCTGTTTTATAAACTATGTTTCTTTGAAATTATTTCCTAAATCATCATGCCTAATCATTCCAAACAAAAGTTTCGAAGAACGTCGACCCTGACTCAGTTTTTTGAGTACGTAGTTCAAACGTACCTTTTTAGGGTTTTCGAATTAGGGTTTCATCCTAAAGCACAATTTCTCTGTTTTATGCACTATGTTTCTTTGAAATTATATCCTAAATCATCAGGCCTAATCATTCCAAACAAAAGTTTCGAAGAACGTCGATCGTGACTCAGTTTTTTGAGTACGTAGTTCAAACGTCCAAGTTTAGGGTTTCCGAATTAGGGTTTCGTCCTAAAGCACAATTTCTCTGTTTTATGCACCATGTTTCTTTGAAATTATATCCTAAATCATCTGGCCTAGTCATTCTAAATAAAAGTTTCGAAGTACGTCGACCGTGACTCGGTTTTTTGAGTACGTAGTTCAAACGGACAAGTTTAGGGTTTCGATTTATAGCACACTTGCTCTTTTTTATGCACTTTGTTTCGTTGAAAATATATCCTAAATCATCATGCCTAATGATTCCAAACAAAATTTTCGAAAAACGTCGACCGTGACTAGGTTTTTTGAGTACGTAGTTCAAACGTCCTAGTTTAGGGTTCCGAATTAGGGTTTCGTCCTGAAGCACAATTTCTCTGTTTTATGCACCATGTTTCTTTGAAATTATATCCTAAATCATCAGGCCTAGTCATTCCAAATAAAAGTTTCGAAGAACGTCGACCGTGACTCGGTTTTTTGAGTACGTAGTTCAAACGTCCCAGTTTAGGGTTCCGAATTAGGGTTTCGATTTAAAGGACACTTTCTCTGTTTTATGCACTATGTTTCTTTGAAATTATATCCTAAATCATCAGGCCTAGTCATTCCAAATAAAAGTTTCGAAGAACGTCGACCGTGACTCGGTTTTTTGAGTACGTAGTTCAAATGTCCCAGTTTAGGGTTCCGAATTAAGGTTTCGATTTAAAGCACACTTTCTCTGTTTTACGCACTGTGTTTCGTTGAAAATATATCCTAAATTATCAGGCCTAATCATTCCAAACAAAACTTTCGAAGAACGTCGAACTTGACTCGGTTTTTTGAGTACGTAGTTCAAACGTCCCAATTTAGGGTTTCCGAATTAGGGTTTCGTCCTAAAGCAAAATTTCTGTGTTTTATGCACTATGTTTCTTTGAAATAATATCCTAAATCATCAGGCCTAATCATTCCAAACAAAAGTTTCCAAGAACGTCGACCCTGACTTAGTTTTTTGAGTACGTAGTTCAAACGTCACAGTTTAGGGTTCCGAATTAGGGTTTAGATTCAAATCACACTTTCTCTTTTTTATGCACTGTGTTTCTTTTAAAATATATCTTAAATCATCATGCCTAATCATTCCAACTAAAATTTTTGAACAACGTCGACCGTGACTCGGTTTTTTGAGTACGTAGTTCAAACGTCCCAGTTTAGGGTTTCCGAATTTTGGTTTCGTCCTAAAGCACAATTTCTCTAATTTATACACTATGTTTCTTTGAAATTATATCCTAAATCATCAGGCCTAATCATTCCAAACAAAAGTTTCGAAGAACGTCGACCGTGACTCGGTTTTTTGAGTACGTAGTTCAAACGTCCCAGTTTAGGGTTTCCGAATTTTGGTTTCGTCCTAAAGCACAATTTCTCTAATTTATACACTATGTTTCTTTGAAATTATATCCTAAATCATCAGGCCTAATCATTCCAAACAAAAGTTTCGAAGAACGTCGACCGTGACTCAGTTTTTTGTGTACGTAGTTCAAACGTACCTTTTTAGGGTTTCCGAATTAGGGTTTCGTCCGAAAGCACAATTTATCTGTTTTATGCACTATGTTTCTTTGAAATTATATCCTAAATAATCAGGCCTAATCATTCATTCAAAAGTTCCGAAGAACGTCAACACTATCTTAGTTTTTTGAGTACGTAGTTCAAACGTACCTTTTTAGGGTTTCCGAATTAGCGTTTCGTCTTAAAGCACAATTTCTCTGTTTTATGCACTATGTTTCTTTTAAATTATATCCTAAATCTTCAGGCCTAATCATTCCAAACAAAAGTTTCGAAGAACGTCGACCCTGACTTAGTTTTTTGAGTACGTAGTTCAAACGTCCCAGTTTAGCGTTCCGAATTAGGGTTTAGATTTAAAGCACACTTGCTCAGTTTTATGCACTGTGTTTATTTTAAAATATATCCTAAACCATCATGCCTAATCATTCCAAACAAAATTTTCGAAGAACGTCGACCGTGACTCGGTTTTTTGAGTACGTAGTTCAGACGTCCCAGTTTGGGGTTTCCGAATTAGGGTTTCGTCCTAAAGCAAAAGTTCTGTGTTTTATGCACTATGTTTCTTTGAAATAATATCCTAAATCATCAGGCCTAATCATTCCAAACAAAAGTTTCAAAGAACGTCGACCCTGACTCAGTTTTTTGAGTACGTAGTTCAAACGTCCGAGTTTAGGGTTCCGAATTCGGGTTTAGATTCAAATCACACTTTCTCTTTTTTATGCACTGTGTTTCTTTTAAAATATATCTTAAATCATCATGCCTAATCATTCCAAATAAAATTTTCGAACAACGTCGACCGTGACTCGGTTTTTTGAGTACGTAGTTCAAACGTCCCAGTTTCGGGTTTCCGAATTAGGGTTTCGTCCTAAAGAACAATTTCTCTGTTTTATGAACAATTTTTCTTTGAAATTATATCCTAAATCATAAGGCCTAAACATTCCAAACAAAAGTATCGAAGAACGTCGACCCTGACTCAGTTTTTTGAGTACGTAGTTCAAACGTCCAAGTTTAGGGTTCCGAATTAGGGTTTCGATTTAAAGCACACTTTCTCTATTTTATGCACTATGTTTCTTTGAAATTATATCCTAAATCATCAGGCCTAATCATTCCAAACAAAAGTTTCGAAGAACGTCAACCGTGACTCAGTTTTTTGAGTACGTAGTTCAAACGTACCTATTTAGTGTTTCCGAATTAGCGTTTCGTCCTAAATCACAATATCTCTGTTTTATGCACTATGTTTCTTTGAAATTATATCCTAAATCATCAGGCCTAATCATTCCAAAAAAAAGTTTCTAAGAACGTTGACCGTGACTCGGTTTTTTGAGTACGTAGTTCAAACGTCCCAGTTTAGCCTTTCCGAATTAGGGTTTCGTTCTAAAGCACAATTTCTCAATTTTATGCACTATGTTTCTTTGAAATTATATCCTAAATCATCAGGCCTAAACATTCCAAACAAAAGTTTCGAAGAACGTCGATCCTGACTCAGTTTTTTGAGTACGTAGTTTAAACGTCCCTTTTTAGGGTTTCCGAATTAGGGTTTCGTCCTAAAGCACAATTTCTCTGTTTTATGCCCTATGTTTCTTTGAAATTATATCCTAAATCATCAGGCCTAAACATTCCAAACAAAAGTTTCGAAGAACGTCGATCCTGACTCAGTTTTTTGAGTACGTAGTTTAAACGTCCCTTTTTAGGGTTTCCGAATTAGAGTTTCGTCCTAAAGCACAATTTCTCTGTTTTATGCCCTATGTTTCTTTGAAATTATATCCTAAATCATCAGGCCTAATCATTCCAAACAAAAGTTTCGAAGAACGTCGACCCTGACTCAGTTTTTTGAGTACGTAGTTCAAACGTCCCTTTTTAGGGTTCCAAATTAGGGTTTAGATTTAAAGCACACTTTCTCAGTTTTATGCACTGTGTTTCTTTTAAAATATATCCTAAATCATCATGCCTAATCATTCCACACAAAAGTTACAAAGAACGTCGACCATGACTAGGTTTTTTGACTACGTAGTTCAAACGTCCCAGTTTAGTGTTTCTGAATTAGGGTTTCGATTTAAAGCACACTTTCTCTGTTTTATGCACTGTGTTTCTTTGAAATTATATCCTAAATCTTCAGGCCTAATCATTCCAAACAAAAGTTTTGAAGAACGTCGACTGTGACTTGATTTTTTGAGTACGTAGTTCAAACGTCTTAGTTTTGGGTTTCCGACTTAGGGTTTCGATTTAAAGCACAAATTTTTTTTTTATGCACTGTGTTTCGTTGAAAATATATCCTAAATCATCAGGCCTAATCATTCCATAGAAAAGTTTTGAAAAACATCGAATGTGAATCGATTTTTTATGCACTATGTTTCTTTGAAATTATATCCTAAATCATCAGGCCTAATCATAACAAACAAAAGTTTCGAAGAACGTCGACCGTGACTCAGTTTTTTGAGTACGTAGTTCAAACGTCCCAGTTTAGGGTTTCCGAATTAGGGTTTCGATTTAAAGCACACTTTCTCTATTTTATGCACTATGTTTCTTTGAAATTATATCCTAAATCATCAGGCCTAATCATTCCAAACAAAATTTTCGAAGAACGTCGACCCTGACTCAGTTTTTTGAGTACGTAGTTCAAACGTCCCAGTTTAGGGTTCCAAATTAGGGTTTCGATTTAAAGCACACTTTCTCTTTTTTATGCACTGTGTTTCGTTGAAAATATATCCTAAATCATCAGGCCTAATCATTCCAAAAAAAAATTTCGAAAAACGTCGAACGTGAATAAGTTTTTTGAGTACGTAGTTCAAACGTCCTAGTTTAGGGTTTCCGAATTAGGGTTTCGACCTAAAGCACAATTTCTCTATTTTATGCACTATGTTTCTTTGAAATTATATCCTAAATCATCAGGCCTAATCATTCCAAACAAAAGTTTCGAAGAATGTCGAACCTCACTCGGTTTTTTGAGTACGTAGTTCAAACGTCCCAATTTAGGCTTTCCGAATTAGGGTTTCGTCCTAAAGCACAATTTCTCTGTTTTATGCACTATGTTTCTTTGAAATTATATCCTAAATCATCAGGCCTACTCATTCCAAACAAAAGTTTCGAAGAACGTCGACCCTGACTCAGTTTTTTGAGTACGTAGTTCAAACGTCCCTTTTTAGGGTTCCAAATTAGGGTTTAGATTTAACGCACACTTTCTCAGTTTTATGCACTGTGTTTCTTTTAAAATATATCCTAAATCATCATGCCTAATCATTCCAAACAAAATTTTCGAAGAATGTCGACCGTGACTCTGTTTTTTAAGTACGTAGTTCAAACGTACCTTTTTAGAATTTCCGAATTAGGGTTTCGTCCTAAAGCACAATTTCTCTGTTTTATGCTATGTTTCTTTTAAATTATATCTTAAATCATCAGGCCTAATCATTCCAAACAAAAGTTTCGAAGAACTTCGAACCTGACTTAGTTTTTTGAGTACATAGTTCAAACGTCCCAGTTTAGGGTTCCGAATTAGGGTTTAGATTTAAAGCACACTCTCTCAGTTTTATGCACTGTGTTTCTTTTAAAATATATCCTAAATCATCATGCCTAATCATTCCAAACAAAATTTTCGAAGAACGTCGACCGTGACTCGGTTTTTTGAGTACGTAGTTCAAACATCCCAGTTTAGGGTTCTGAAATAAGGTTTCGATTTAAAGCACACTTTCTCTGTTTTATGCACTCTGTTTCTTTTAAATTATATTCTAAATCTCCAAGCCTAATCATTCCACACAAAAGTTACAAAGAACGTCGACCATGACTAGGTTTTTTGACTACGTAGTTCAAACGACCCAATTTAGTGTTTCTGAATTAGGGTTTCGATTTAAAGCACACTTTCTCTGTTTTATGCACTGTGTTTCTTTGAAATTATATCCTAAATCTTCAGGCCTAATCATTCCAAACAAAAGTTTTGAAGAACGTCGACTGTGACTTGATTTTTTGAGTACGTAGTTCAAACGTCTTAGTTTTGGGTTTCCGACTTAGGGTTTCGATTTAAAGCACAAATTTTTTTTTTATGCACTGTGTTTCGTTGAAAATATATCCTAAATCATTAGGCCTAATCATTCCATAGAAAAGTTTTGAAAAACATCGAATGTGAATCGATTTTTTATGCACTATGTTTCTTTGAAATTATATCCTAAATCATCAGGCCTAATCATAACAAACAAAAGTTTCGAAGAACGTCGACCGTGACTCAGTTTTTTGAGTACGTAGTTCAAACGTCCCAGTTTAGGGTTTCGATTTAAAGCACACTTTCTCTATTTTATGCACTATGTTTCTTTGAAATTATATCCTAAATCATCAGGCCTAATAATTCCAAACAAAATTTTCGAAGAACGTCGACCCTGACTCAGTTTTTTGAGTACGTAGTTCAAACGTCCCAGTTTAGTGTTCCAAATTAGGGTTTCGATTTAAAGCACACTTTCTCTTTTTTATGCACTGTGTTTCGTTAAAAATATATCCTAAATCATCAGGCCTAATCATTCCAAAAAAAAATTTCGAAGAACGTCGAACGTGAATCAGTTTTTTGAGTACGTAGTTCAAACGTCCTAGTTTAGGGTTTCCGAATTAGGGTTTCGACCTAAAGCACAATTTCTCTATTTTATGCACTATGTTTCTTTGAAATTATATCCTAAATCATCAGGCCTAATCATTCCAAACAAAAGTTTCGAAGAACGTCGGCCCTGACTCAGTTTTTTGAGTACGTAGTTCAAACATACCAGTTTAGGGTTCCGAATTCAGGGTTTAGATTTAAAGCACACTTTCTCTGTTTTATGCATTGGCACTTCTCTGTTTTATGCACTATGTTTCTTTTAAAATATATCCTAAATCATCATGCCTAATGATTCCAAACAAAATTTTCGAAGAACGTCGACCGTGACTCGATTTTTTGAGTACGTAGTTCAAACGTCCCAGTTTAGGGTTTCCGAATTTGGGTTTCGTCCTAAAGCACAATTTCTCTAATTTATACACTATGTTTCTTTGAAATTATATCCTAAATCATCAGGCCTAATCATTCCAAACAAAAGTTTCGAAGAACGTCGACCGTGACTCAGTTTTTTGAGTACGTAGTTCAAACGTACCTTTTTAGGGTTTCCGAATTAGGGTTTCGTCCTAAAGAACAATTTCTCTGTTTTATGCACTATGTTTCTTTTAAATTATATCCTAAATAATCAGGCCTAATCATTCAAAACAAAAGTTCCGAAGAACGTCAACACTATCTCAGTTTTTTGAGTACGTAGTTCAAACGTACCTTTTTAGGGTTTCCGAATTAGCGTTTCGTCCTAAAGCACAATTTCTCTACTTTATGCACTATGTTTCTTTTAAATTATATCCTAAATCATTAGGCCTAATCATTCCAAACAAAAGTTTCGAAGAACGTCGACCCTGAGTTAGTTTTTTGAGTACGTAGTTCGAACGTCCCAGTTTAGCGTTCCGAATTAGGGTTTAGATTTAAAGCACACTTTCTCAGTTTTATGCACTGTGTTTCTTTTAAAATATATCCTAAACCATCATGCCTAATCATTCCAAACAAAATTTTCGAAGAACGTCGACCGTGACTCGGTTTTTTGAGTACGTAGTTCAGACGTCCCAGTTTGGGGTTTCCGAATTAGGGTTTCGTCCTAAAGCACAATTTCTCTGTTTTATGCACTATGTTTCTTTGAAATTATATCCTAAATCATCAGGCC
>NW_019268546.1:2778339-2783829 GCF_002738365.1 Cucurbita moschata | reverse complement strand
CTAAAGCACAATTTCTCTGTTTTATGCACTATGTTTCTTTGAAATTATATCCTAAATCATCAGGCCAAAACATTCCAAACAAAAGTTTCGAAGAACGTCGACCCTCACTCAGTTTTTTGAGCACGTAGTTCAAACGTCCCTCCTTAGGGTTTACGAATTAGGGTTTCGTCCTAAAGCACAATATCTCTGTTTTATGAACAATTTTTCTTTGAAATTATATCCTAAATCATAAGGCCTAAACATTCCAAACAAAAGTATCGAAGAACGTCGACCCTGACTCAGTTTTTTGAGTACGTAGTTCAAACGTCCAAGTTTAGGGTTCCGAATTACGGTTTCGATTTAAAGCACACTTTCTCTTTTTTATGCACTGTGTTTCTTTTAAAATATATCCTAAATCATCATGCCTAATCATTCCAAACAAAATTTTTCGAAGAACGTCGATCGTGACTCGGTTTTTTGAGTACGTAGTTCAAACGTCCCAGTTTAGGGTTTCCGAATTAGGGTTTCGACCTAAAGCACAATTTGTCTATTTTATGCACTATGTTTCTTTGAAATTAGATCCTAACTCATCAGGCCTAATCATTCCAAACAAAAGTTTCGAAGAACGTCAACCGTGACTCAGTTTTTTGAGTACGTAGTTCAAACGTACCTATTTAGTGTTTCCGAATTAGCGTTTCGTCCTAAATCACAATATCTCTGTTTTATGCACTATGTTTCTTTGAAATTATATCCTAAATCATCAGGCCTAATCATTCCAAACAAGAGTTTCTAAGAACGTTGACCGTGACTCGGTTTTTTGAGTACGTAGTTCAAACGTTCCAGTTTAGGCTTTCCGAATTAGGGTTTCGTTCTAAAGCACAATTTCTCTGTTTTATGCACTATGTTTCTTTGAAATTATATCCTAAATCATCAGGCCTAAACATTCCAAACAAAAGTTTCGAAGAACGTCGATCCTGACTCAGTTTTTTGAGTACGTAGTTTAAACGTCCCTTTTTAGGGTTTCCGAACTAGAGTTTCGTCCTAAAGCACAATTTCTCTATTTTATGCACTATGTTTTTTTGAAATTATATCCTAAATCATCAGGCCTAATCATTCCAAACAAAAGTTTCGAAGAATGTCGAACCTGACTCGGTTTTTTGAGTACGTAGTTCAAACGTCCCAGTTTAGGCTTTCCAAATTAGGGTTTCGTCTTAAAGCAAAATTTCTCTGTTTTATGCACTATGTTTCTTTGAAATTATATCCTAAATCATCAGGCCTAATCATTCCAAACAAAAGTTTCGAAGAACGTCGACCCTGACTCAGTTTTTTGAGTACGTAGTTCAAACGTCCCAGTTTAGGGTTTCCGAATTAGGGTTTCGATTTAAAGCACACTTTCTCTGTTTTATGCATTGGCACTTCTCTGTTTTATGCACTCAGTTTCTTTGAAAATATATCCTAAATCATCATGCCTAATCATTCCAAACAAAATTTTCGAAGAATGTCGACCGTGACTCTGTTTTTTAAGTACGTAGTTCAAACGTACCTTTTTAGAATTTCCGAATTAGGGTTTCGTCCTAAAGCACAATTTCTCTGTTTTATGCTATGTTTCTTTTAAATTATATCTTAAATCATCAGGCCTAATCATTCCAAACAAAAATTTCGAAGAACTTCGACCCTGACTTAGTTTTTTGAGTACATAGTTCAAACGTCCCAGTTTAGGGTTCCGAATTAGGGTTTAGATTTAAAGCACACTCTCTCAGTTTTATGCACTGTGTTTCTTTTAAAATATATCCTAAATCATCATGCCTAATCATTCCAAACAAAATTTTCGAAGAACGTCGACCGTGACTCGGTTTTTTGAGTACGTAGTTCAAACATCCCAGTTTAGGGTTCTGAATTAAGGTTTCGATTTAAAGCACACTTTCTCTGTTTTATGCACTCTGTTTCTTTTAAATTATATTCTAAATCTCCAAGCCTAATCATAACACACAAAAGTTACAAAGAACGTCGACCATGACTAGGTTTTTTGACTACGTAGTTGAAACGTCCCAATTTAGTGTTTCTGAATTAGGGTTTCGATTTAAAGCACACTTTCTCTGTTTTATGCACTCTGTTTCTTTTAAATTATATTCTAAATCTCCAAGCCTAATCATAACACACAAAAGTTACAAAGAACGTCGACCATGACTAGGTTTTTTGACTACGTAGTTGAAACGTCCCAATTTAGTGTTTCTGAATTAGGGTTTCGATTTAAAGCACACTTTCTCTGTTTTATGCACTGTGTTTCTTTGAAATTATATCCTAAATCTTCAGGCCTAATCATTCCAAACAAAAGTTTTGAAGAACGTCGACTGTGCCTTGATTTTTTGAGTACGTAGTTCAAACGTCTTAGTTTTGGGTTTCCGACTTAGGGTTTCGATTTAAAGCACAAATTTTTTTTTTTATGCACTGTGTTTCGTTGAAAATATATCCTAAATCATCAGGCCTAATCATTCCATAGAAAAGTTTTGAAAAACATCGAATGTGAATCGATTTTTGAGCACGTACTTGAAGCGTCCCAGTTTAGGGTTTCAGAATTAGGGTTTCGATTTAAAGCACACTTTCTCTTTTTTATTGCAAACAAAAGTTTCGAAGAACGTCGACCGTGACTCGGTTTTTTGAGTACGTAGTTCAAACGTCCCAGTTTAGGGTTTCCGAATTAGGGTTTCAATTTAAAGCACACTTTCTCTGTTTATGCACTGTGTTTCTTTGAAATTATATTCTAAATCATCAGGCCTAATCATTTCACCACAACGTTTCGTAAAACATCGAATGTGACTCGATTTTTGAGCACGTAGTAAAAACGTCCAAGTTTAGGATTTATGAATTTAGTTTCTTTTAAATTATATTCTAAATCATCAGGCCTAATCATTCCACCGTAAATTTTCGAAAAACATCGAATGTGACTCGGTTTTTTATCACGTACTTCAAACGTCCCAGTTTAGGGTTTTCGAATAAGGGTTTCGATTTAAAGCACACTTTCTCTGTTTAATAAACTGTGTTTCTTTGAAAATATATCCTAAATCATCAGGCCTAATCACTGCAAACAAAAGTTTCGAAGAACGACGACCGTGACTCGATTTTTTGAGTACGTAGTTTAAACGTCCCAGTTTAGGGTTTCCAAATTAGGGTTTCAATTTAAAGCACATTTTCTCTTTTTATGCACTGTGTTTCTTTGAAATTATATTCTAAATAATCAGGCCTAATCATTTCACCGCAACGTTTCGAAAAACATCGAATGTGACTCGGTTTTTGAGCACGTACTTCAAACGTCCCAGTTTAGGGTTTCCGAATTAGGGTTTCGATTTAAAGCACACTTTCTCTGTTTTATGCACTCAGTTTCTTTGAAATTATATTCTAAACCATCAGGCCTAATCATTCCACCGCAACGTTTTGGAAAACATCGAATGTGACTCGGTTTTTGAGCACGTAATTCAAACGTCCGAGTTTAGGGTTTCCGAATCATGGTTTCGATTTAAAGCACACTTTCTCTATTTTAGGACCTTAGTCCTAATCATTCCACCGCAAAGTTTCGAAAAACATCAAATGTGACTCGGTTTTTGAGCACGTACTTCAAACATCCCATTTTAGGGTTTCCGAATTTGGGTTTTGATTTAAAGCACTCTTTCTCTGTTTATGCACTGTGATTCTTTGAAATCATATTCTAAATCATCAGGCCTAATCATTCCATAGCAAAGTTTCGAAAAACATCGAATTTGACTCAGGTTTTGAATACGTAGTTCAAACGTCCTAGTTTAGGGTTTCCGAATTAGGGTTTCGATTTAAAGCACACTTTCTCTTTTTTATGCACTGTGTTTCTTTGAAATTATATTCTAAATCATCAGGCCTAATCATTCCACAGCAAAGTTTCGAAAAACATCAAATTTGACTCGGGTTTGGAGCACGTACTTCAAACGTCCCAGTTTAGGGTTTACGAATTAGGGTTTCGATTTAAAGCACACTTTCTCTATTTTATGCACTGTGTTTCTTTGAAAATATATCCTAAATCATCGGGCCTAATAATTTGAAACAAAAGTTTCGAAGAACGTCGATCGTGACTCGGTTTTTTGAGTACGTAGTTCAAACGTCCAAGTTTAGGGTTTACGAATAAGGGTTCGATTTAAAGCACACTTTCTCTGTTTAAGCACTGTGTTTCTTTGAAATTATATTCTAAATAATCAAGCCTAATAATTCGAAACAAAATTTTCGAAAAACATCGAATGTGACTCGGTTTTTGAGCACGTAGTTCAAAGGTCCGAGTTTAGGGTTTCCGAATCATGGTTTCGATTTAAAGCACACTTTCTCTGTTTTATGCACTCAGTTTCTTTGAAATTATATTCTAAATCATCAGGCCTAATCATTCCACAGCAAAGTTTCGAAAAACATCGAATTTGACTCGGGTTTTGAGCACGTACTTCAAATGTCCCAGTTTAGGGTTTACGAATAATGGTTTCGATTTAAAGCACACTTTCTCTATTTTTTGCACAGTGTTTCTTTCAAAATATATCCTAGATCATCAGGCCTAATCATTCCAAACAAAATTTTCGAAGAAAGTCGAACGTGACTCCGTTTTTTGAGTACGTAGTTCAAACGTCCCAGTTTAGGGTTTCCGAATTATGGTTTCGATTTAAAGCACACTTTCAATGTTTTGTGCATTGTGTTTCTTTGAAAATATATCCTAAATCATCAGGCTTAATCATTCAAAAAAAAAGTTTCGAAAAACATCGACCGTGACTCGGTTTTTTCAGTACGTAATTCAAACGTCCCAGTTTAGGGTTTCCAAATTAGGGTTTCGATTTAAAGCACACTTTCTCTGTTTCATGCACTGTGTTTCTTTGAAAATATATCCTAAATAATGAGGCCTATTCCACACAAAAGTTTCAAAGAACGTCGACCGTGACTCGGTTTTATGAGTACGTAGTTCGAACGTCCAAGTTTAGGGTTTCCGAATAAGGGTTCGATTTTAAGCACACTTTCTCTGTTTTATGCACTCATTTTCTTGGAAATTATATTCTAAATCATCAGACCTAATCATTCCACACAAAAGTTTAGGGTTTCCGAATTAGGGTTTCGTCCAAAAGCACAATTTCTCTGTTTTATGCACTATGTTTCTTTGCAATTATATCCTAAATCATCCGGCCTAACCATTCCACACAAAAGTTTCGAAGAACGTCGACCGTGACTCGGTTTTATGAGTATGTAGTTCAAACGTCCCAGTTTAGGGTTTCCGAATTAGAAATTCAATTTAAAGCACACTTTCTCTGTTTTATGCACTGAGTTTCTTTGAAATTATATCCTAAATCATCAGGCCTAATCATTCGAAACAAAAGTTTCAAAGAATGTCGACTGTGACTCAGTTTTATGAGTACGTACTTCAAACGTCCCAGTTTAGGGTTTCCGAATTAGGGATTCGATTTAAAGCACACTTTCTCTGTTTTATGCACTCAGTTTCTTTGAAATTATATTCTAAAT
>NW_019268546.1:2765267-2777971 GCF_002738365.1 Cucurbita moschata | reverse complement strand
TTCGATTTAAAGCACACTTTCTCTGTTTTATGCACTCAGTTTCTTTGAAATTATATTCTAAATCATCAGGCCTTTTCATTCCACCGCAAAGTTTCGAAAAACATCGAATGTGACTCGGTTTTTGAGTACGTAGTTCAAACGTCCCAGTTTAGGGCTTCAAAATTAGGGTTTTGATTTAAAGCACACTTTCTCTGTTTTATGCAGCAGTTTCTATGAAATTAATTTCTAAATCACTAGGCCTAGTCATTCCACACAAAAGTTTCGAAGAACGTCGACCGTGACAATGTTTTTTACGTACGTAGTTCAAACGTCCCAGTTTAGGGTTTCCGAATTAGGGTTTCGATTTAAAGCACACTTTTTCTGTTTTATGCACTCAGTTTCTTTTAAATTATATTCAAAATCGTCAAGCCTAATCATTCCACACAAGAGCTTCGAAAAACGTCGAATGTGACTCAATTTTTGAGCTCGTATTTCAAACGTCCCAGTTTAGGGATTACGAATTAGGATTTCGATTTAAAGCACACTTTCTCTGTTTTATGCACTGTGTTTCTTTGAAATTATATCCTAAATCATCAGGCCTAATCATTCCAAACTAAAGTTTCGAAGAACGTCTTCCGTGACAAGGTTTTTTTTAGTACGTAGTTCAAACGTCCCAGTTTAGGGTTTCCGAATTAGGTTTCGATTTAAAGCACACTTTCTACGTTTTATGCACTCAGTTTCTTTGAAATTTTTATATAAATCATCAGGCCTAATCATTCAACCGCATAGTTTCGAAAAACATAGAATGTGACTCAGTTTTTGTGCACGTACTTCGAACGTCCCAATTTAGGGTTTTCGAATTAGGGTTTCGATTTAAAGCACACTTTCTCTGTTTTATGCACTCAGTTTCTTTGAAATTATATTCTAAATATTCAGGCCTAATCATTCCACACAAAAGTTTCGAAAAACGTCGAATGTGACTCGGTTTTTTAGCACGTACGTCAAACGTCTCAGTTTAGGTTTTCCGAATTATGGTTTCGATTTAAAGCACACTTTCTCTGTTTAATGCACTGTGTTTCTTTGAAATTATATCCTAAATCATCAGGCCTAATCATTCGAAACAAAAGTTTCAAAGAATGTCGACCGTGACTCATTTTTTGAGTACGTAGTTCAAACGTACCAGTTTAGGGTTTCCAAATTAGGGTTCGATTTAAAGCACACTTTCTCTGTTTTATGCACTATGTTTCTTTAAAATATATCCTAAATCATCAGGCCTAATCATTCGAAACAAAAGTTTCGAAAAACGTCGAATGTGACTCGGTTTTTGCACGCGTACTTCAAATGTCCTAGTTTAGGGTTTCCGAATTAGGATTTCGATTTAAAGCACACTTTCTCTGTTTTTATGCACTCAGTTTCTTTGAAATTATATTCTAAATCATCAGGCCTAATCATTCCACAGCAAAGTTTCATAAAACATCGACCGTGACTCGGTTTTTGAGCACGTACATCAAACGTCCCCGTTTAGGTTTTTCGAATTAGTGTTTCGATTTAAAGCACACTTTCTCTGTTTGATGCACTGTGTTTCGTTGAAAATATATCCTAAATCATCAGGCCTAATCATTCCAAACAAAAGTTTCGAAGTGTTAGGATCGATACCAGTTGTTAGGATCGCACAACAACGCACACCCTCGATCTAGATGAACACAAAGAGAAGGATAGAGAGAAGTTGCAAGGAGAACTCTGGCTAAAAGGATTTTTTATTGATGACTTCAGGCATGTACAACAAGAGAGTACAGAGAATAGAAAAGTACATTTAAGAGCTTTACTGGACGGGATATATATATGGTTCAGTCTACTAAATATAGCTTCACCAGATTTAACCATCTACTATATATAGCTATGTACCATATATAGCTTTACCGGATATAGCCATTGACCAAGCTATAAATACAGGGAGCAGACTCCATAACTCAACAATTCTCCCACTTGGAGACTGATCCTACACCATACCAATTAGGGTTTTGCATAGCTTTAATTTTCCAACATCAACACATTTTGTCAACATGTCTGCTGGATTCTTTGCACCCTCTATCTTCTCCAAACACATATCGCCTTCTTCCACTAACCTGCGAGTGAAATGGTACCGTCTTCTAATGTGTTTTGTTCTTGAATGATAGACTGGGTTTTTCACCAACTGTATGGCACTCTGACTATCTGTATAAAGGATCTTCTTGCACTGCTTCCGGCCTAATTCTTCTAGATAGTCTGTCATCCATATCATCTCCTTTCCANAAGGCTTGTCGATCCTTGAGCTTCCACTGTTCCGTGGTCATGGTATCCGGCTTCACCCCCAACAGAGGTTCGTGAAGATCTTTCTGGTACAGATAATCTTCAATCTGCATCTTCCAGAAACCGAAATCGGATCCATCGAACTTCTCAATTCCAATCTTTGAACTTTCCATCTTCACAGATCGTGGTGAATTTTGCCCTTGCTCTGATACCAGTTGTTAGGATCGATACCAGTTGTTAGGATCGCACAACAACGCACACCCTCNCAAAATGTTATAAACTCTGATTTGTTGTACTCTCCTCCATTGTCAGACCTCAGGCATTTGATCTTCAAGCCGGTCTGATTTTCAACTTCAGCTTTCCACTTCTTGAAGGTGGTAAACACATCTGACTTATGTTTCAGAAAGTAAACCCATACCTTCCTGCTGAAGTCATCGATGAAGGTGACGTAGTACCTTGATCCACCAAGTGATGAAACTGGAGATGGTCCCCAGACGTCTGTATGGACCATTTCCAACCGCACTTTCTTCGGTTCTCTGGCAGCCTTTGTGAAACTAACTCGTTTCTGTTTGCCCATAACGCAGCTCTCACAAAGACCCATATCAACAGATTTTAAGCCTTCTAAAGCTCCTTTCGCAGTGAGCATCTTCATTCCTTTGACGCTCATATGTCCAAGTCTATTGTGCCATAGACTTGAATTGGAAGCACTCTCAGCAGCAGCAGTCATGTTTATACACTCTGCAGTAGTGTATAAGGTTCCAGATTTTGTGCCACGCGCAACAACCATGGCGTCCTTCACAATCTTCCAGGAACTCTTTCCAAACTCTGCTGCATAGCCTGTGCTATCCAACTGACCAATAGAGATCAGGTTCTTCTTGAGACCAGGAATGTATCTGACATCTTGTAATGTCCATTAATTTCCTGCTGGAGTTTGTATGGAGACATCTCCCTTTCCTTCAATCTCCAAGGTTTTATTGTCGGCAAGATACACCTTCCCGAAATTTCCTGATTTGAAATTTCGAAACAATTCCTTACTTGGAGACGAATGGAAAGATGCACCTGAATCCAAAATCCAGGATTCAGCTGGGCTATCCACACTAAGGATTAAAACGTCCTCAGCATCTTCTGTTGTGTATATAGAATCATCATCATCTTCAGATTTATGATTCTGCTTCTTCTTTAGCTTTGTACAATCTGTCCGAAAGTGTCCTTTTCCCCCACAGCTCCAACACGTTACGTTGGGTTTGTTTGGAGATTTTCCCCGGTTCTTTGATTTTGAACGCCCATGTTTGTTTGAGCTCTTTGATTTGCTTCTTCCCCTTCGATCAACACTGAGAGCATTGCCTGATGAATCTCCAGTTTCCCGTTTGCGAATACTTTCGCTGAGAACTACATCTCGAATTTCATCAAACTTCAGTTTATCAGATCCTCGGGAACTGCTGATTGCGGCAACAACAGTATCCCATGACTCGGGTAAGGATGACATCAAAATCAACGCTTTAATTTCATCTTCGAAATTAATTTCCACCGAACCCAGTTGACTTATGATCATATTGAATTCATTTATATGATCCGCAACAGGTCCACCTTCAGACATCTGTAGATTGAACAATCTACGCATCAAATACACCTTGTTCATAGCCGACGGTTTTTCATACATATTTGACAGCGCCTTCATCAGATCTGACGTTGTCTTCTCCTTGATGATGTTAAACGCCACGTTTCTGGATAGCGTCAACCGGATCATCCCTAAGGCTTGTCGATCCTTGAGCTTCCACTGTTCCGTGGTCATGGTATCCGGCTTCACCCCCAACAGAGGTTCGTGAAGATCTTTCTGGTACAGATAATCTTCAATCTGCATCTTCCAGAAACCGAAATCGGATCCATCGAACTTCTCAATTCCAATCTTTGAACTTTCCATCTTCACAGATCGTGGTGAATTTTGCCCTTGCTCTGATACCAGTTGTTAGGATCGATACCAGTTGTTAGGATCGCACAACAACGCACACCCTCGATCTAGATGAACACAAAGAGAAGGATAGAGAGAAGTTGCAAGGAGAACTCTGGCTAAAAGGATTTTTTATTGATGACTTCAGGCATGTACAACAAGAGAGTACAGAGAATAGAAAAGTACATTTAAGAGCTTTACTGGACGGGATATATATATGGTTCAGTCTACTAAATATAGCTTCACCAGATTTAACCATCTACTATATATAGCTATGTACCATATATAGCTTTACCGGATATAGCCATTGACCAAGCTATAAATACAGGGAGCAGACTCCATAACTCAACACGAAGAACGTCGACCGTGTCTCTGTTTTTTGAGTTCGTAGTTCAAACGTCCCAGTTTAGGGTTTCTGAATTAGGGTTTCGATTTAAAGCACACTTTCCCTGTTTTTTGCACTCAGTTTTTTAAATTATATTCTAAATCTTCAAGCCTAATCATTCAACAAAAAAGTTTTGAAAAACGTGGAATGTCACTCGATTTTTTAGCACGTACTTCAAACGTCCAAGTTTAAGGTATCAGTTTATTGCACAACTTCTCTATTTTATGCACTCAGTTTCTTTTAAATTATATTCTAAATCATCAAGCCTAATCATTCCACAGAAAAGTTTCGAAAAACGTCGACCGTGACTCTGTTTTTGAGCACGTTCTTCAAACGTCCCAATTTAGGGTTTCCGAATTAGGGTTTCAATTTAAAGCACACTTTCTCTGTTTTATGCACTCTGTTTTTTTGAAATTATATCTTAAATCATCAGGCCTAATCATTCGAAACAAAAGTTCCAAAGAATGTCGACCGTGACTCGGTTTTTATTTGTACGTAGTTCAAACGTCCTAGTTTAGTGTTTCCGAATTAGGGTTTCGATTTAAAGCACACTTTCTCTGTTTTATGCACTGTGTTTCTTTGAAAATATATCCTAAATCATCAGGCCTAATCATTCCAAACAAAAGTTTCGAAGAACGTCAACCGTGACAACGTTTTTTGCGTACGTAGTTCAAACGTCCCAATTTAGGGTTTCCGAATTAAGGTTCGATTTAGAGCACAATTTCTCTGTGTTTATGCTCTGTGTTTCTTTGAAATTATATCTTAAATCATCAGGCCTAATCATTCCAAACAAAAGTGTCGAAGAACGTCAACCATGACAACATTTTTTGCGTACGTAGTTCAAACGTCCAAGTTTAGGGTTTCCGAATAAGGGTTCGATTTAAAGCACACTTTCTCTATTTATGCACTGTGTTCCTTTGAAATTATATTCTAAATAATCAGGCCTAATAATTCGAAACAAAAGTTTCGAACAACATCGATTGTGACTCTGTTTTTGAGCACGTAGTTCAAACGTCCGAGTTTAGGGTTTCCGAATCATGGTTTCGATTTAAAGCACACTTTCTCTGTTTTATGCACTGTGTTTCTTTGAAAATATATCCTAAATCATCAGGCCTAATCATTCCAAACAAAAGTTTCGAAGAACGTCAACCGTGACAACGTTTTTTGCGTACGTAGTTCAAACGTCCCAATTTAGGGTTTCCGAATTAAGGTTCGATTTAGAGCACAATTTCTCTGTGTTTATGCTCTGTGTTTCTTTGAAATTATATCTTAAATCATCAGGCCTAATCATTCCAAACAAAAGTGTCGAAGAACGTCAACCATGACAACATTTTTTGCGTACGTAGTTCAAACGTCCAAGTTTAGGGTTTCCGAATAAGGGTTCGATTTAAAGCACACTTTCTCTATTTATGCACTGTGTTCCTTTGAAATTATATTCTAAATAATCAGGCCTAATAATTCGAAACAAAAGTTTCGAACAACATCGATTGTGACTCTGTTTTTGAGCACGTAGTTCAAACGTCCGAGTTTAGGGTTTCCGAATCATGGTTTCGATTTAAAGCACACTTTCTCTGTTTTATGCACTCAGTTTCTTTGAAATTATATTCTAAATCATCAGGCCTAATCATTCCACAGCAAAGTTTCGAAAAACATCGAATTTGACTCGGGTTTCGAGCACGTACTTCAAACGTCCCAGTTTAGGGTTTACGAATTAGGGTTTCGATTTAAAGCACACTTTCTCTATTTTATGCACTCAGTTTCTTTGAAATTATATTCTAAATCGTCAAGCCTAATCATTCCACACAAGAGTTTCGAAAAACATCGAATGTGACTCGGTTTTTTATCACGTACGTCAAACGTCTAAGTTTAGGTTTTCCGAATTAGGGTTTCGATGTAAAGCATACTTTCTCTGTTTTATGCACTGTGTTTCTTTGAAATTATATCCTAAATCATCAGGCCTAATCATTCTAAACAAAAGTTTCAAAGAACGTCGACCATGACTCGGTTTTTTGTGTACGTAGTTCAAACGTCCTAGTTTAGGGTTTCCGAATTAGGGTTTTGATTTAAAGCACACTTTCTCTGTTTTATGCACTGTGTTTCTTTGAAAATATATCCTAAATCATCAGGCCTAATCATTCCAAACAAAAGTTTCGAAGAACGTCGTTCGTGACTTCTTTTTTTGAGTACGTAGTTCAAACGTCCCATTAGAGTTTCCGAATTAGGGTTTCGATTTAAAGCCCACTTTCTCTGTTTTATGCGCTCAGTTTCTTTGAAATTATATTCTAAATCACCAGGCCTAATCATTCCACACAAAAGTTACGAAAAACGTCGACCGTGACTCAGTTTTTTAGCACGTACTTCAAACGTCCCAGTTTAGGTTTTCCAAATTAGGTTTTCGATTTGAATCACACTTTCTCTGTTTTATGCACGCAGTTTCTTTGAAATTATATCCTAAATCATCAGGCCTAATCATTCCAAACAAAAGTTTCGAAGAACGTCAACCGTGACTCGGTTTTTTGAGCACGTACTTCAAACGTCCAAGTTTAGGGTTTCCGAATTAGGGTTACGATTTAAAGCACACTTTCTCTTTTTTATGCACTCAGTCTCTTTGAAATTATATTCTAAATCCTCAGGTCTGATCATTCAACAGCAAAGTTTCAAAAAACATCGAATGTGACTCGGTTTTTGAGCACGTAGTTCAAACGTCCCAGTTTAGGGTTTCGATTTAAAGCATACTTTCTCTGTTTTATGCACTCAGTTTCTTTGATATTATATTTTAAATCATCTGGTCTAATCATTCCACAGCAAAGTTTTGAAAAACATCGAATGTGACTCGGTTTTTGAGCACATACTTCAAACGTCCAAGTTTAGGGTTTCTGAATTAGGGTTTCGATTTAAAGCACGCTTTCTCTGTTTTATGCACTCAGTTTCTTTGAAATTATATTCTAAATCATCAGGCCTAATCATTCCACAGCAAAGTTTCAAAAAACATCGAATGTGACTCGGTTTTTTAGCACGTAGTTCAAAGGTCCCAGTTTAGGGTTTCCAAATTAGGGTTTCTATTTAAAGCACACTTTCTCTATTTTATGCACTGTGTTTCTTTGAAAATATATCCTAAATCATCAGGCCTAATCATTCCAAACAAAATTTTTGAAGAACGTCGACCGTGACTCCATGTTTTTAGTACGTAGTTCAAACATCCAGTTTAGTGTTTCCGAATTAGGGTTTCGATTTAAAGCACACTTTCTCTATTTTATGCACTGTGTTTCTTTTAAATTATATCCTAAATCATCAGGCCTAATAGTTGCAAACAAAAGTTTCGAAGAACGTCGACCGTGACTCGATTTTTTGAGTACGTAGTTCAAACGTCCTAGTTTAGGGTTTCTGAATTAGGGTTTTGATTTAAAGCACACTTTCTGTGTTTTATGCACTCAGTTTTTTAGCACGTTTGATGTACTTCACATGATGATCTTATGTGACTTGATCTTAATTCTGAGTGAGTTATGAAGTCCTGCCTGCGAGGGCTTGTCCTTTAATTTACATGGGTGAGAATGACTCTTTTAGCCAATTCAATATGCCTACCATTTTGTGGACTTGACCAAATAGGGAGTTGGGAACATAATATCATGAGATGGAATTCGAGTTGTTTTCTTAAGTACTGATGTCGGGACTTGAACAATGGGGCCCCACCCTCTCATTGGCCCGAGAGGGACTTGGTTTATGATTGGATCATAAACAAATTGTTCATTAGAGAACCAATGGTAATTAAGGTGAAAGATGTAATTACAAGGGTAAAACGGACTTTTGACCCAACTGTAATTATGAACAACTCGTGAAAGATCGACTTGCTTGTAATGGTTATATCAATGGACATAACTTGTCCTATAGTGCATAAGAGTGCAACTCTAAGTCTATAGTGGAGTGACCTGTAGTCAATGAATAGGAACTGATTAATTAAAGAATTTAATTAATCAATTCTATATCATTGAAGCTTATAATCTGTACGTCTATAAGATCCCTTGCTAGCTCATAGTAACGCTAAAAGGTTCAATTTATTTGAAAGAAAATCTGAAGTGTTCAAGTTGATATTTAATATATTTGATATACTAAATGTAAAGGAGAAAATAAATTTAATTTGAAATGTCAAATTAATATTTAATATATTAGATATAATAAATAAATAGAGAAAATATATTCAATTTGAAGGGTTCAAATTAATATTTAATATAATAAATATGTTAAATATAAATAGAGAAAAATATATTAATATAAAGGGTTTAAATTAATATTTAATATATCAGATATTTGTATTTGATACAATTAAATATTAAATCAATTAATGTATTTTCATACCTTAAATAAAAATATTATTTGAAATTTGAATGAGATTCAAATTAATTAAATATATATTAGGATATCTCATAATTTGTATAAGGTATTATATCCTAATAAATCAAATATGCAAATATATTATTTGGCAAAGATTCTCCAAGAGTCTCTATAAATAGGACTTCGGGTTGAGCAAACACATCTCTAGAGAATTTATGCAAACACATCTCCAAGAGTCTTTATGCAAACACATCGATCTCTCCCACTTTCTCTAGAGAATGAAATTACATCTCTAGAAAATTCTCGAAACTCTCCTTCTCCAATCCCTTTGGAATTTTCTTTCAAGAGGCTCCCACAAGTCTTGACCTTGTGTTCGAGTCATAGTAAGGAAGATCTTGTGGAATGTTGTAGAACTTCTGCATGGTTGGAATACTCCGAGGAGTCTTGCAAGCTAGGGTTTCTACAAAGGTAGAGTTCTTACTCTTCTATTTATTGCTTTGTTTTAATTCTTAATAAAATCAAAACGGTTCCCAATGTTTCCGCTACGTGGATGAAGAGTTCATTCCCTTCATGGAATCTAGTTTTTTTTATTTAAGTAAAGTTGCTTCTCTCCTTCCCCTCGTAACCTCGGTAAAGCTGCAGAGATTACCTCATTCTCTTCTTTCTGTAGGTCTGTTTGCTCCTGAACTTATGGCTCTATTCCTTGACCTAATCGAACGAGGTAAAGCAGCTGAGGATTGAATTGACTCTCTTGTAAACTCCTAAACCTTCTTTTACTCGGTCTCACAAGCACTAAGTTTAAGTAAGTTCTTTCACTCGGACACCTTTCATAAACACTTTGACTTCCCTTGGTTGCCCAGTTAATCTTTCATAAACAAGCACTTGCTGCTCCCTGAGCCCGAAGCTCCGACTCCTGACTACTCTCGTTTATCATTATCTAGAGCTTCTCGATCCAAGGTTTCTCTGCTCCCACCTATCGGTTCACTAAGGGTTTACAAGGACATGAGATTTTTACGTCCCAGTCCTACCGCTCCGAAGAAAACAGGGATAGGTGCAGTCACATTCGATCGAGAGTCTAATATCCTTTTTCAAATAAGAAGGTATATGGGGGAAAGATAGAGTGCCTAAAACAGACTGAGCGAGACAATAGCCTGATGCTTTGAGCTTTCTGGCAAACCTGCATTGGTTCAATTCCCCGCATTTCACTGGCCTATCACTATAAGTCAGGAAATTTTAGACCTTGTGACCTCTATGGCATTCCTGACACCTTTCCTCATATTCGTCTGATAATCGAAGAAAGCTCCAAAACCTTTAGGTCAAAGCTCCAACCTCTGTGCACCTCTCGCATGAAGGAATAGAAGGAAGGCTCTTTGCGAGAAAGTAGTTCATCCCGGGTCAGAGAAAAGTAGCTTCTTAGAAAGTGAGGGAGTTATAATCAAATAAGATCAAGGGCAATCCGTCCTACGATTACGATGACTGGTAACGAAGTCTCGAAAGAAAAGGAAAAGAAAGATAGAGAACCTCTTTTCTTTCTTTACACGATAGGAAAAATTGTAATTGATTTAACCATACAACAATGGTTCTAGACTCGTAACTGAGTTAGAGAGCAGCGAATCAAGCTTTTGGAGTGGTGGCCCTTGCGAAAAGTACAAAAGGAGAGTGGAATTATCGAACATAAGATCAAACTCACAAGCCATCTAGTGATAAAAAATCTTCTTTGAATGATTAATGCCAACTGGTTATGTTGGTTGACCTCCCCAAGGAATTGGATGAGCCTTTCCTAGTAGGTCTGTGTGACAACGAGGCTTCTGTGATTGATTATATTCTTTGTATTGTACAGAAAATAAATGAACTTCCATATATGAATATATCTCAGGGCGAAGTTGATGTATGCCAAAGGGGATTGCTCTAAAATGGCGTTCAATCTCTCGGGCTAAAAAGGAAAAATAATTTCCATTATATCGATGATGGCATGCAAGGTATGGGCACTTAAACTTTCCCGCTCTACAAAAATTACACAAGGAGGAGATGGTGCGCAGTTTGCCGGCAATCAAAGGTGTGAACAAGTTGTGCAACGGGTGCCTCATTGGCAAACAGAGGCGCACCCCCTGCGTTCTCTAAGCTCGACTCAAGGATTCACGGGATGGTGAAATTTGGCGACGTCGCTACTCAAAATCTACGATGATCGATGATGGCATGCAAGGTATGGGCACTTAAACTTTCCCGCTCTACAAAAATTACACAAGGAGGAGATGGTGCGCAGTTTGCCGGCAATCAAAGGTGTTTACAAGTTGTGCGACGGGTGCCTCATTGGCAAACAGAGGCGCACCCCCTTTCCGTCTCATACATCCTACCGCGCTGGTGAGCCATTTGAGCTCGTGCACGACGATATCGTGGGCCCATCAAGCCGTCGACCCCAGGTGGCAAGACCCTCTTCCTCCTGCTTGCCCTATTCCCCCAACAAAACGGGGTGGTGGAACATCAAAATCAGACCATTATTGGGAAAGCAAGGTCTCATTGTTGATGACGGCCGAGATGCCTGGGAGGTTCTGGGGAGAGACGGTAATGACAGCAGTCTAAGCAAGGTCTCATTGTTGATGACGGCCGGGATAGGTCTCATTGTTGATGACGGCCGAGATGCTTGGGAGGTTCTGGGGAGAGACGGTAATGACAGCAGTCTACCTCTTCAATCGTTCACCAATGCGAAGCCTCGACGGGAAGACCACAACATCAGGAACCGTCACCGCCGCCAGCAGCTGCACCCCTTGAACCAGTGGAGTTTGCAACACCACGGACTGCAAATTCAAATTCAATGCTGGATGCCGATCACGATGATGATCTAGAGGCCAAGTACCGAAGGATGGACAACCTAGTGGGAGGAGGTGAACCTCCTAGACTGGCAGCGTTCGAACTCGAACAAGAGGTGACCAAACTGCATGCCATCAGCGTAGATGAACCGAACACTTTCGTCGAAGCAGAAAGGAACCTGTGCTGGGTGTAGGCAATGCAGGAGGAGATGACATCTATCACCAAGAACCAGACTTGGAGTCTGGAGGATATGCCACCGGGACATCGAGCCATAGGGCTCAAATGGACCAAGAACCAGACTTGGAGTCTGGAGGATATGCCGCCGGGACATCGAGCCATAGGGCTCAAATGGGTCTTCAAACTGAAGCGCAATGAAAAGGGAGAAGTTGTGAAACACAGGGCCCGTCTGGTGGTGAAGGGCTACGTCTAGAAGCAATGAGTGGATTTCAAGGAGGTATTTGCACCGGTAGCAAGGCTGGAATTTGTCCGCCTATTGCTGGCAATCGTGGCACATCATTCCTGGGAGGTCCACCACATGGACGTGAAATTCACGTTCCTAAACGGAGAGCTGAAGGAGACCGTCTATGTTTGACAACTATCGGGCTTCCTGGACAACGACAACCCTAACAAGGTATTGCGCCTGCATAAGGCACTCTATGGCCTTTGACAAGCACCACGAGTTGTCTATGTTTGACAACTACTGATAAGATAAGGAATCAACTACAAGGGGAATAAGATTCGGATTACCTTGTTGATCGAATATCTCAAGGCAAGAACACTTGATTGAGATTTGAATCACTCCACAAGCAAGATCGATCATGTCTAGCTTGAATGATTCTTGTTGATCAAATATCTCAAACACTTGTTTGAGATTCGAATCACTCCACAAGCAAGATTGATCATGTCGAGCTTGAATGATTCTACATGCAATCTAAACTACATAGAATTGCAAAGAAACTTAGCCAT
>NW_019268546.1:2701526-2764375 GCF_002738365.1 Cucurbita moschata | reverse complement strand
GCATTCCAAAAGTTGTAACATTCATACTTAATGACCATAATTAGCCATTATGTAAATGTAACCTATAAAGTAAATAAAATGTCTTAAAATACAATAACTCTAAATTACTCTAAATTGTAACCCACCCAAAATGTATAACCATCAAACTTCATTCCTCTTCAATGTGACATGAATTGCAACCTCTTTTGATAATTTTGACAACATTTTCTTCACATCTTCATTGAAGCATATTGTATGAATGATGTCTCTTGGTTCATATCAACTACCGGGCTTCCTGGACAACGACAACCCTAACAAGGTATTGCGCCTGCATAAGGCACTCTATGGCCTTCGACAAGCACCACGAGCCTGGAATGCGAAGCTCGACAGTACCCTACCGTCACTGAAGTTCAAGCGTTATGCCTCTAAGCATGGCATGTACACGCACGGCCACGACGAGCAGTGATTGATTGTGGGAGTGTACGTCGACGATCTCATAATCACTGGAGGCGACATGGAAGTCCTCAGAAGGTTCAAGAGGGAGATGTCAAAGAACTTCAAGATGAGCAATCTCGGCGTGCTCAGCTACTACCTCGGCATCGATGTGCAACAGAGTACTACTGGCATCATCATCTGCCAAAGTGCATATGCGAAGAAGCTGCTGGACACAATTGGGCTTGTAGACAGTAACCCTACAAGGACGCCAATGGAGGCCCGACTCCAACTAAGGAAAGCCAACACTACAACGACAGTTGACGCCACTAATTACCGCAACATTGTCAGGAGATTGCGCTATCTGGTAAACACACACCCTGATCTTGCTTACTCAGTTGGATACATGAGTAGATTCATGGAAGCACCTAGGGAGGAGCATCTTGTGGCTGTCAAGCGCATCCTACACTATGTGGCTGGAACCAGAGGTGGGGTGTGAGATACTGCACAGGGAGAGGAAAGAAAAAGCTTGAGCTGGTCCGCTACAGTGATAATTACATGGTCGGTGACGTTGATGATCTTAGCACCAGCGGGATGATCTAGTTCCTTTCAGGGGGCACAATCTGCTGGCAATCAACAAAACAAAAGGTAGTTGCTTTGTCTTCCTGCGAAGCAGAATACATCGCCGCTTCGACGGCGGCAACATAGGGGGTCTGGCTTGTGCGACTGATGGAAGAACTCATCAGAAGAGAAAGCGATCCCCCAATGCTATACATGGACAACAAAGTTACAATCTTCCTGATCAAAAATCTAGTTTTGCACAATCGGAGCAAGCACAAAGAAATCAGATTTTACTACATCCGAGAATGTGCAGATCGAGAGCTCGTCAAGATTGATTTCATCTTAACAAAGGAACAGCTTGGAGACATTTTCACTAAGTCTCTAGCGCGGGTAAAATTTGAAGAACTACGCTCAAAGATAGGAGTTCAAATAATAAGGTAGATATACCACAGCTTTTAGGAGGAGATTGTTAGATAAAAGCTATGGTTTCCTTAAATCTCGTTAGTTATTTTTTACTTTTGAAATATCTGAATTAACGCTCCCCGTTTAATGGAAGAGCGTAATTTTTGCTAGTCATTTTGGCCAACTTCGGGCGCAAGGTTTGTGCCACTTCGGCTAAATTTAGGATAGGTTTGTTATTTAAATATGTGAAAATGAATCAAATAACGATCATTGGGTCTTAAGCAAATATTCTCTCTCTTTTGCTTTCCATTATTTTTTTTCTTCGAAGAAGATTTCCTTCGGCTGGTTTTTACTCATCAATGTTTTCCTCTCAATTGCCAGAAGTCAACAGACTTCCCCTTACCAATAAGCGAACTCATAATTGACAGCAACAGTGGCTTTTTCAAACATGTCATTCATGGACAGAAGTTCTGGGTAAAATAAAATTCACCTGGACGACGAAGAGATACAGCTAAAATCACTCAAAAAGGTGCGAAGGGGGATGGTGGTTCTCGAGGTGTGTTTGTGGAGGGTCGAGGAGGGGGGACCAGGAAATTCTCGTATAGAGAGAAGGTGGTAGGTCTCCTGAGGAGAGTACTATGGTGAACTAGTGTGAGGAGGAGTACTCATCTGAGGAAGAACTTGATTCTGACGAAGAGGAGGACTGACCCACTATTTGAGTATCCGCAGAGGACAAGACGAAAGAAGGATGAGGCTGCCCTAGAGAGAGGCCTTCTGGTTCTTCATCAACTCCTTATCCAGTTCCACCTTTGACACAGACCTACAACATACCATATCGAAAATCAATCCTCAAAGGCGCGGAAAGGAAGAAAAAAAAAGAAATGGATAGTAGGAGATGTTGGGAAAGGGATATTGAAAGAGGTAGGAATAGATCAAAGATGCAGTGCTTTATTATTGTTTTCTCATTCAATTGCTTTAATAGTTACACAATTCTAATATTTATAGGCTTATACACTAACCAGAAATAGTAAATTATGAAAATCCTAGATAAATTCAAATCTACAAACAATCTCCTAAAATCTTGGTACTTTGAATACTTTGAATACTTTGAATCATACCTCAACTACTTCGAATCATATCTCAACACTCCCCATTGATTCAAAGTTGCAGATGTCAAGTAAGCATGTCTGCTTTAACCCATATAATGTCTGTCTCAGCTTGTATACCTTTGTTTATTTGTCTTTCTTTATGAATCTCTCTAGTTGTGTTATATAGACCTCTTCTTGTAAATCTCCATCAAGCTGATAAACAGGCCACCGCAATGGGCTGCATTTCCATGTAAATCTTCATAGAACATTTCGTTTGGCAAGTCACTCCCATGTTCCATTTTTCTTAATGAACTGCATCTCTTTTACCATAGCTTTCTTCCCCTCTTCTTTTTCAGTTGCTTCTTCATAACTCATAAGGTCTGAAACAGTAAAAGCAAATTGACATGATCCAAATATGTCAGCTAAAGATTCATACTTTTTTGGAGGTGTCTCATCTGAAAATTCTTCAAGAGAAGAGTTGCAATTTAGTGATGTTGAAGATGATGAATTTGAAAGATTGTGTTGTAGTGGAGGCACTAGGAGATGCACTAGAGTTGACCCTTGTCTCTTCATCTGTAGTAACTTCAAATGTAATCTCTTTTGTATTATTATCTAATAGTTTTATCTTATCATGACTGGTTTCGACTTTCATTGTGTTGTTTTTCCTCAACTTGCATCTATTTTGTATTTCCAAGTTGCACCTTGATTCTTTACGTCTCATCAAGCTCTTAGGATAAAGATTTGATGTCTATCATATGGTTCAAGCATCTGCTATCAACAAACCATAAGTCGTCTTCTTTTGGATTAATATCAATACACGCCATAAAAAGCTTTTCTTCTCTTTCTTCATTTTCTACTGCAAAATTCATTTGTTGATCTTTATACCAACAATTAGCTTTTGTGCGCCTATACCTTCTACAATAATAACATTGTATGACCTTCCTTATCATGGAATTGCCTTTGTCCATCATTTCTCCATCTAGCCCTGTTATCATGACCACCATGGAAGCTGCGAAATCCTCCTCTTCCACGACTTTTACCTACTAAATGAATATTTTCTCTTTCGCTGCCTTTGTTGTTTGCTGTCTCCTTCACTTGTAATGTCTTTTCTTCATTCCTTACTGGTGATCTATTGATTCTTGACTCATGAGCTTGAAGCGAACCCATTAGTTCATCAACGGAGAGTATTGATAGATCCTTAGCTTCTTCTATGGCAGCCACCACATGATCAAACTTTGGAGTTAAGCTTCTCAACACCTTTGCAACAATTGTTTCATCTGAAATTTTCTCTCCATAAGTAAGCATTTAACTGACTATTTCCATTGCTCTTGACAAAAAGTCAGTAATTGATTCGTCATTCGTCATGAGCAGAGTTTCAAAATCACGTCTTAGATATTGTAATTTCACTGTTATGACATTTGAATCTCCTTGAAACTTCTTCTGTAGAATTGATCATGCTTGTTTTGATGTGGTTGTTGCTGCAATTCGTGAAAAAAATAGTCTCATGAATTGCTTGCTGAATAATGAACAGAGTGTTGGCATCATTTTTCATGAATTTGTTTCTACTTCTATTGTGGGTTCTAATACATCAATGAACCTTAATGGGACTGGGATACCAGCAGCCTTTCTTTTAGTTCCATACCCCCATCTAACCTTAATGGGACTGGGATACTAGCAGGGAAGAGGAGAGCATTAAGCAATCGATATGAATCGCTTTACAAAGCTATTTCTTTCCCTAATTCGTGAATCGTCGCTAAGATGGCAGTTGTTCGAAGACTTGTCGGTCCTAATAGGATGATTAAAACGAATATGATTAGTGGCCACTGATAGTCTTACCAAGGAGTCGTGCATAGCCATCTACTTATATGCGAAGTCTGTTAAGCGGTTCTATAAGAAGGAGGACTTAAAGCAACCTATCTATACATATCTACCAATAATCCAATGGTAGCCAAAAGAATGATCCCCAGGTGAAAGAACTTTCTATACATATCTAATTGGATTGCTAGAAACGAAGGAAGGAGAAAAGATTGGAGTAAGGGAAGCGAAAGACACTATACCGACTGAAAGGTACATTGTTGCTTTACTGATAGCGAGAGGATTGAGAAAAGCTATAGTGCAGGAAGAGCACAGGGAGAGGATGAAGGCTTAGTTAGTGCTTGGGGAAAGGCGTATGATAGCGAGAGCAAGAAAATTCCTGCGCTTACGCTTGCTATTCAAAATTGGAATGGAGAATGACTTCAGGACAAAAGAAAAAGTCCGATTCTTCTCGATACCAATACCTAAAGCTCACTGAACTTGAGCTATCGTAATTTAGTTTTCGCAATCTCTCTCTCCTTTCCCTATCCGTGGAGTAACTGCGTACCTTTATAGAGCTTGATAATGCATTTTTTGTACAAAATATGATCATTCTTTCTTCAACGTAGTTTTATCTGTAATAAGATGTCTATTCTCTTTAGGGATAGAAAACCAATGTAGCTTAGCCTGGCAAGATACTTTAACTAAGGTATAGACCGGGAGTACTTACTCATAGGTTGCTTGACTTCGTGCCTATCACATCATATCTTATACCTTTAAAGGCTCAAGCCTAAGACGAAAGCCCAATCTTCCCCTCCAACATCTACTCTCTAGTTAAGTAAGGTGACGATTGAATTAGTAGAAAACAGTCTTAGTTAAAAGGTAACATGATCCTAGTGGCAAAGCCTTGGATTCAATTCTCCCCTATGTAACTTTTCAGCAATTTCCTTAGTCAGGCCATTGACCGGGGGATTAGGTAGTTACAAAAGAAAAGCCCTCCCTTATCAGTCTAAACCAAGGCATTCTATTTCTAATACTCAAATTGAAAGGTTAGTCTAATTTTCTACATTCTACCATTCCCTTAGATTCAATTTTGAATCCTTACCACTGGGGATTCCCCTATCCTCACTATAAGAACATATTGAGGCTAAAGTAGCCACAGTCTTTGTCTTTGAGTAAGTTGCATAATTGCTCAGCCCCTGGTAACATACTACAGAATCATAAGAATCACATCCTGAGGACTAAAGAAAAGCTGCCTTGGAATTTCATCTGAAACTTTGAAATAAAGGCCGGTGAGAATTTCTTCCTTTAGAATAGGAGCTAGGAGATCTTTAATGTATTTTCTGCAAACCTCATCACTTCGTCAGCAGGTGATAATTGCCATCTTTTTAGCTTTTTAAACCATCATGACAGAATGCTTTTAGCGGCAAATAAAACGAAGTGGACAATATAACACAATCTATCAATTATTGAGTTAAACCAGCCTTTTACCCTAAAGAAGATTTCCAACTAACTGGATTGAGGGACTTCTTGCTTTTCAGGGCATATCTGTCCTGATCTTCCCGACTTCACTCCTATAGACTCAAGAGAGTAGGCCTTACTGAGCTAATTTAGTAAGCTATTCAAGCTCCTAGACCTTCGTCTGCCTAGTCCTGTCCTTAATAGATGACTTTCGCTTTATCTCAGAGAGTAATCGATATATCTTAGTTACGACCTGAGACAGATCGGGACGAGCTGCATCCTATTAAGATTTATATGTTTTAGTTAGGGCAGAAAGCTACCTATCTTCTTCTGTCCTTATCTTCAATGCTAAATTCTTGAAGTGACTTTAAAACATCAACATCATCAACTACAGCTACTGAAACTGCTACTTCTGAATCCCTGTGATGAACTAAATTGAGTATGATTCCACTTCTTTCCTTTTCTTTAGCAAGTAATTCATCTCTCTATCTATTTGACTCTCTTAGTTGGTTAGCTAGTGTCATTGTCCTTCTGCATCTTATGAATGACCTAGGCATGTCAATGGACGAAGAAGAGTGAAAAGAAAAGAGAAGACATAAGGAATAAATAGGAAAATGAATGTAACAAATTATGGATTCATTGTACTCATTCGGATGAAACCGATCAAAGAGAAAAAGAGAAGATTTGCCCCTGAATGGAACGAAGTGATCAATCCAGAAGTTGCTCAACAGATGAAGACCGAGAAGTCTGTTAAAATAAGACTCACTAATTTGTGAAGTAGATCTCACACACACTGACGATAGAACTCTCCTCTTTCATCGCCCCACTCTTTCAGGCCAGCCGCTTCTTCAAAACCAGGCGTTGGCGGCTAAGGTTTCCTCTCTCTTCTTCACTGTAAACTCTCATTAATAAGGATTCTTCTTCCTTCTTGACTTCCTGTTCCGGAGAATGAATTTTTTGTTTTGTTTGTTGCTTGACCGACTCTGATACCACTTTGTGAAAGTACTACTCGCGTACTTGTGAAGGAGATGTCGAGAGAGAAGAGACAAGGAGACAAAGAACACTGATTTTATAAAAAAAAAAAAAAAAAATACCTTTTCTATTGCTTTGTATTTCTTTCCTCTCTGTTTTTTTGCTCTCTTTTGTTAGATAAAACCTTTGTTTTTTCTTTATTTAGATTCACACGTTTACATTTAATTTCCCTTTGACCATTTGACAAACACGTCGAATGGATTAGCGAATTCTTAGACGTAAATTTTCTAGGAAGTGGCACAGATTCAGTTGGCCACTCTCCACCCATTTTTAGGATAGGTTGTATTTAAATAGGAAATCTGTTTACAAGATTTCACAACCGGATTTTGAAGAGCAGTCAAACTTTCAGTCCTTCTCTCTCTCTTATTTTACGCATTTTATCTTTCCTCCAACAACCTCCTGTCGACAATATCCTCTCGGTCATTTCCCTGGCCAATTATCGAAATTCAACAAGTGGTATCAGAGCCTCGTTGAAGCAATCGGTAGTATACCATCACAGAAGAGCCAACCTATCAACAATCAAGTTGAATAGCTCAAGTGGTCAGAGTGTCGACCTAACAACACACAGGTCTTAGGTTCGAGTAGAAGAAAATGCAAAGGGTGAAAATAAGCACATCGTGGGGTCCATCCCGAGCAAACTCGCTCACTCCTCCACGCCGCCGTCAAGTGCCGGCATCTCCATCACCACCACGAAGAGGCCGACGTCGTGATGACGGGCGTCGAGTCGTCGTTGAGCGAGTGATCAGGGAGACAACGACCGCCGTCGTTCAGTACCCGATGTTGACAAGGTCCAACTACAACGAGTGGGCCTTGTTGATGCGCGTCAACCTACAGGCGCATGGGTTATGGCACGCTGTCGAGCCAGAGGAAGGAGAAACAATCGAGTACCGGGAGGATCGGCTGGCGTTCGCCGCCATATTACGATCTGTGCCCCCAGAGATGCTGGCATCTCTCTCCACCAAGCGCACCGCGCAATCGGCCTGGGAAGGAATTAAATCCCGTCGTAACGTCGAGCAGCGGAAGAAAAATACCATTTCAGCTGTCGACAAGGAGGGTCGTCTACTCCTCACTGAGGAGGAATGGCTTGCACGCCTAAAGCTCCGTGATGACACCGGCGAGAGCAATGGGCCCTCCAGCCGCAAAGGCGGTAAGAAGCCGTGGAAATCTCGATGGCGCATGCACAGGAAAGAGGCGGATCAAACGAAGGAGGAGTCGACTGATGACGGGCCAATCCAGTGCGAGGTCACCTGAGCAAGAATTGCTGGAGCAAGCTCAGGAACAAGGAGACGGCCGAAAAGGCCCATGTGGCTCAATCCGAGGAGGATGAGCCGGCCCTTTTCATGGTGACTGCATCAGTCCTACCTGACCTCGAACCCGAGGAAGAACTCCCCAAATCCACAGAGGTAATCGACGACGGCATAACTGCTCCGGTGAACGTCGAACCCGAGGAAGAACTCCCCAAATCCACAGAGGTAATCGGACGACGGCATAACTGCTCCGGTGAACGTCGAACCCGAGGAAGAACTCCAACTGTGCATAACAAATGCACCTGGGGAGCCAATTCGACTAAAGGAGGAGCGAGTGCTCGCTCAAATCGCTGAAAGAGGCGAGCAGCAAGAGCACCGGCGATGGGTCCTCGACACGGGGGCATCAAACCATATGACCGGGGCCAAGTCTGCGTCTGCGTTCTCCGAGCTTGACTCGGGGATTCGCGGGACGGTGAAATTCGGCGATGGCTCCGTCGTCGAGATCGAAGGGCACGGCACCATCCTATTCGTCGGCAAGGGAGGCAATCATCACAAGCTGACCGGCGTCTACTTCATCCCGAGACTCAAGGCTAATATTGTGAGCCTGGGTCAACTCGATAAGGCCGGCTGCCACATTTCCATCAAACGCGGGCTACTTAGGATCCGCGATGATTGACGACGGTTGCTCACGCAAGTTCGGTGCACGACAAATTGCCTTTACATCCTAAAGCTAGAGATAGAGCAACCAGTCAACTTCTCGGCCAGGTACCGGAAGATGGAAGACCTATTAGGAAGAGGTGAACCACCTGGACTGGCGGCGCGCCAACTCGAAGAAGAGGCGGCCGAACAAGACGTGGAGTCTGGAGGACATGCCGCCAGGGACACCGAGCAACCGGTCAACCTCTCGGCCAGGTACCGGAAGATGGAAGACCTATTAGGGAGAGGTGAACCACCTGGACTGGCGGCGCGCCAACTCGAAGAAGAGGTGGCCGAACAAGACGTGGAGTCTGGAGGACATGCCGCCAGGGACACCGAGCCATAGGGCTCAAAACGGAGTTCAAACGAAACGAAATAAGGCAGATATAACACAGGTTTTAGGAGGAGATTGTTAGATAAAACCTTTGTTTTTTCTTTATTTAGATTCACACGTTTACATTTAATTTCCCTTTGACCATTTGACAAACACGTCGAATGGATTAGCGAATTCTTAGACGTAAATTTTCTAGGAAGTGGCACAGATTCAGTTGGCCACTCTCCACCCATTTTTAGGATAGGTTGTATTTAAATAGGAAATCTGTTTACAAGATTTCACAACCGGATTTTGAAGAGCAGTCAAACTTTCAGTCCTTCTCTCTCTCTTATTTTACGCATTTTATCTTTCCTCCAACAACCTCCTGTCGACAATATCCTCTCGGTCATTTCCCTGGCCAATTATCGAAATTCAACATCTTTTGCTCTGACTTTACAGGAAAAGGATTAAGTATTTATACCTTTTCTATGGATTAAGTATTTATACCTTTTCTATCACTAATAATAGTGTGAGAGAAACACCCATAAACCCCTACCATCATCCCTTAAAAAAAACTGGCCATTTTGTTTCACATTTTTCAAATTAACTTTCCTAACATAACAAATTAACTACATTTGACATTGTAAGTTTATTTCAACAAAACTCCCCCATAAACTTAAATGCTCCTACCATTTGTCATGTCAATCATCTTCTTGTATTTGTCAAAAAGTACTTTCGGTAGCGATTTTGTAAAGATATCCGCAACTTGATCCTGACTTGCCATATGAAGCAAAATTTCATGCTTTCTTCCTTCACATGATCTCAGATAAAATGAAATCGAACGTCAATGTGTTTGCTTCTTTCAAGATTCACTAGATTCTTGGCCAACTCAATTGCTGATTTGTTGTCAACTTGAATCATGGTTGCACCTCGTTGCTTTAGCTCCATCTTGCTCAATAAATTTCTAAGCCATATCGCGTGACACACACATCAAGATGCTGCCACATACTTAGCTTTACACGTCGAGGGTGTCACGATCGGTTCTTTCTTTGAAAGCCAAGTAAATGTTGTGTTGCTCATGAAGAATACATAACCCGATGTACTTTTCCGATCGTTTATATCTCCGCACCAATCACTGTCAGAGTAACCAACTAACTTGTAATCTTCTGTTTTTTAGTAGAATAACCCAAGTGACACTGTTCCTTGGATGTACCATAGGACTCACTTCAACGCCTTCCAATGTGAATAAATTGGCTCCTCCATGAACCGACTTATTATGCTGACACTTAATGAAAGATCTAGCCTTGTACATGTTAGATAGCGAAGGCTTCCTACTAAGCTCCGATACCTATTTGCATCTACTCATTCTCCTTCATCGTACTTTGAGAGTTTTGCATCTGGTTCCATTGGTGTTGATATCAAGTTGCAATTTTCCATCTTGTACTTCTCCAAAATCTCCTTTGCATATTTCTCCTGTGATATAAAAATACCCGTCTCTCCTTGTTTAGGTACCAAACCAAGGAAAAACTTCAACAAGCCCAAGTTTGTCATCTCAAATTCTCGTGTCATTGTGCTTTTGAACTCTTCTATCATTTCATCATTGTTGCCTAAGAAGATGAGGTCATCGACATAAAGAGCGACAAGTATCACATTACCTCCACTCTTCTTTGTATAAAGTGCATGCTCGTAGGGACATTGCTTGTACCCATAAAGTGCCTTCTTCAATTTCAGTACCTTCTTCTCTTCTCCAATTTTCATGTACCCAGGTGATTGTTCGAGGTAGACTTCTTCTACAAGCACACAATCCAAGAATGCCGACTTGACATTCATTTGAAAAATTGGCCATTTGAATTGAGTCACTTGGGAAATGAGCAATCAGATTGTCTCCATTCTTGCGATGGGAGAAAACACTTCGTCATAATCAATTCCCACATTTTGCTTGTATCCCTTCGCAACAAGTCGCGCCTTGTACTGCTCAATCTTGCCTTGAGCATTCATCTTTTTCTTGAATACTCACTTCACACCTATAGGTTGACTCCCTTCTGGTAATTCTGTCACCTCCAATGTATTGTTGCGATGAATCGCTTTAATCTCCTCATCCATGGCAATTTGTCACTTCTTGTCTCGCACTACCTCTTCAAAGCTAATATTTTCAGCATCTGCCAGAAGACATACAAGGTGTACCTCATTTGTTGAATCATACAAGTCTAACAAACTTCGCATTTTGGGTTGTCGTGGTTCATCTTCATCATCGGAAATTTCTGAGTCTGTTGGTGCACTTGTTGGTGCAACGACTGATGATTCTCCAACTTCGATATTTTCTTCTGTCGAATTGTTCCAGTCCCATTCGCTTGCTTCATTTACTCGCACATCGCGACTCACTATCAGCATCTTCCTTATCGGGTCAAGTAGCTTGTATCCTTCTGTCTTCTCATCATATCCAATAAAAACATACCTTTTGCTTTTGTCTTCGAGCTTTGTTCTTCGTTGATCCGGTACGTGGTCGTAAGCCACACTACCAAACACTTTGAGATGAGAGATTGTAGACTTTTGTCCACTCCAAGCCTCTTGTGGTTTTTAATCATCTAACTTCGCATGTGGACATCAATTTTGTATGTAGATGGCGCATTGCACAACTTCGGACCAAAATTCCTTTAGCATTCTTTTGCTCTTGAGCATTGATCGAACCATGTCGAGAATGGTCCGGTTCTTTCTCTCGGCCACACCATTTTGTTGAGGGGTGTCCGGTGTTGAGAAATAAACTTAAATGTAGGAGAGAAAAAAAAATGATTATGATTTTTCGTTTGTTATTTGGTCAAAAAGACCCTTACGAAATTTGAGAAGGAAAAGGGCTTATGGGAGAGAGAAATGTGAGGGCAGTTACGACTAAACTTAGCCTCAGAAAAAACTATAAAAGGGGCTCAATGTATCGTTGTAAAATGTGCAGAGAGAAAAAGAACAAGAGAGAAAAGAAAAGCATAAAGCAATTTATTGTCCGAGTTATTGTGCAATAACCTTTTGAGAACTTCTTTGTCTCCTTGTCTCTCTCCCCTTTCAACACCCCCTTTAAAGTTTCATGAGAGTTATCTAAACAAGTTAGATTCAAAGTGAGCGTTTTATTTCGTGGTTGGTATCGGAGAGGCTTTATGTTTCAACAAATTGGTATCGGAGCGATTTCAATTTCAACATCCGGTGCACTTAGAAATCGCCTTATGCCTTACTCCTCGCAATACTCCATGAAAGCCGTCAAAGTATACTCACCACCTCTATTGGATCGTACAGCTTTGATGTGTCTACCAGTTTCCTTCTCCACCATCACTTTGAAGGTTTTCAACACCTCGAATGCCTCGAATTTTTCTTTCAGAAAGTAAGCCCAAGTTTCTCGTGAGTAATCATCGACAAAGGAAATGAAATACCTCTTTCTACTTAAAGACTCGGGGGTAATTGGTCCATATATATTTGTATGAATCAACTCAAGAGGTTGTTTAGCCCAAAATTCAGCCTTCTTTTGAATTGAGGTTCTCGCATGCTTGCTGAGCACGCATTCTTCACAAAATTTTCCTTCAAAGTCCATGTTGGGTAGCCCATGTATCATGTTCTTCTTCGCTAACTCTTTTAAGCCGCCATGATGTAGGTGACCAAAGTGGAGATGCCATAGTGATGCCTTGTCTTCTACGTCGACTCGCAAACACTTTTCTTGTATACTTCTTCAATTCAGTTTGTACATCCGATTTCTTCCAATCTCAACTTGAGCAACCAAATGCCCTTGCTTATCGTTCAAGTGTAGCAGGCGGTCCTTTAAGAATATCGAGTAACCTTTCTCTGTGAGTTGCACCATACTCAATATGTTGGTCTTGAGGTCTGGTACGTAATAAACATCTTAGATTGATCCCATTACACTATCCTATTGCAAGAAATGTATAGTACCTCGGCCATTGACCTCCACCTTTGACGCATCTCAAAATGACACATGATCATCTTCAATCTTTTGCATCTCTTTGGATTGGTACTCGTGACCGCACATATGGTTGCTTGCCCCTGAGTCGAGGTACCACAGAGTGTCGTTGTTGATGTTGTCTTCTTGAGCCATCAAGAGAAGACCTTCATTTGTTACGTCTCCCAAGGCTAGGTTGGTTGCTCCTTCCACCCTTTTTCCGGCTCGACAATCTTTTACAACATGCCCCACCCTGCCACAATTGTAACATTTGTCGGAGTTACAATCATACGCATAGTGACCATATTCTTAACATTTATAGCATTGAATGTTGGAATAGGTTGATCGGCCACCTCTTCCTCGTCTACTTCCTCTTCCACGCAAATTTTCTTGGCTTGATTGTCTCTTCTCCTTATAATGTCCTTCATTACTGTTGCCTTGACCACCTTGACCATTTCCGCGACTTCCAGGACCTCTACCTTGAATATTTTGAGAGTAGAGTACCATTTCATCTTTTATTGATGCCTTGGTTTGAAGTGTTTGATCGAGTGTTTTCTCCTTCTTCTTACGTTGCTCGTGTGCCTCGAGAGAACTGGCGAGCTCATCGACCGTGAACGTCGCTAGGTTCTTTTACTCTTCTATCACACATACAACATTCTCGAAGTTGTTGGGTAATGACCTCAAGATCTTCTCCACAACCCACATCTCAGGTAACATTTCTCCGTTTCGATTTAGTTGGTCTAGCACAGTCTATACGCGCGTGATGTAGTTAGATACATTTTCTGACTCCTTCATCTTCATGCTCTCCAACTCGCCACGAAGAGTTTGGAGACGCACTTGCTTAACTCGGTCGGTTTCTTTGAACACCTTTTCTAAAGTGTCCCACGCTTCTTTTGAAGTAGTTGCCCTGGCAATCTTTTCAAAGCCCGACTCGTCAACAACTCGAAATAGCATGTATAATGCTGTCTTATCCTTTGATTGTAATTCTTTTAACGCCTAGTTTTGTGCCACTGTATAACCCGTGGTATCCTTTGGTTCTTCGAAACCTTCTTCGACCACCTCCCATGCGTCTTGAGAACCGAGAAGAGCTTTCAATTGGATGCTCCAATTCTCGTAGTTCGTCTTCATTAATCGCGGTAGCGGCATTTGATCCATCATATTCGCCATCGTCTCTAATACCAATTTGTTAAAATAAGACTCACTAATTTGTGAAGTAAATCTCACACACACTAACGATAGAATGCTCCGATGTTGAGAGAGGAAAGACAAGGAGACAAAGAACACTGATTTAAAAAATAAAATAAAAAAAACTTTTCTATTGCTCTATATTTCTTTCTTCTCTGTTCTTTTGCTCTCTTTTGCTCTGACTTTACAAGAAAAGGATTAGGTATTTATACCTTTTCTATCACTAATAATAGGGTGAGAGAAACACCCATAAACTGTTAGGATCGCACAACAACGCACACACTCGATCTAGATGAACACAAAGAACAGGATAGAAAAAATTGCAATGAGAACTCTAGCTAAAAGAATTTGTATTGATGAGTATGTATAGGAGAGAATACAGAGAATAGAAAGTACATTTTCAAAGCTCTAGCGAACGGGATATATATATAGTTCAGTTTACTATATATAGCTTTACCAGATTTAACCATCTACTATATATAGCTATTTACTATATATAGCTTTACCGGTTATAGCTTTACCAAATATAGCTTTACCGGATATAACCGTTGACCAAGCTATAAATAAGAGAGCAGACTCCATAACCTAACAATTCTCCCACTTGGAGACTGATCCAGTCAACCAAGAATTTCATTCTCAAACGATCACTACACCATACCAATTAAGGCTTTGCATAACCTTAATTTTCCAACATCAACACATTTTGTCAACATGTCTGCTGGATTCTTTGCACCCTCTATCTTCTCTAAACACATATCGCCTTCTTCCACTAACTTGCGAGTGAAATGGTATCGCCTCCTCCAAACACATATTGGGTTCTTCACCAACTGTATGGCACTCTGACTATTTGTATAAATAATCTTCTTGCACTGCTTCCTGCCTAATTCTTTTAGATAGTCTGTCATTCATATCATCTTCTTTCCAGCTTCAGCTATTGCCACGTACTCAGCTTCAATAGATGAAAGAGCAACACATTTCTGAAGTTTGAACATCCAACTCACTATTGTTCCATCTATAGTGTAGATATATCTAGATGTGCTCTTGCTAGAGTCTACATCTCCACTCAGATCAGCATCCACAAAACCTTGCAGAACTACTTTGTCATTGCCATAACAAAGTGAAGTATTGGATGTACCTCTCAGATATCTCAGAAGCCACTTCATAACTTCTCAATGTTCTTTCCCTAGATTTGCCATGTACTTGCTAACAACTCCCACTACATGTGTTATGTTAGGTCCAGTGCAGACCATAGCATACATCAAACTCCCAACTGCAGAAGCGTACAGAACTGATGCCATGTGCTCACGTTCCTCAACTGTCATGGGAGTTTGCCCCTTTGACAATTTAATACGATTTGCTAAGGGGGTAGTCCTGGGTTTAGCGTCATTCATCTTGAATTTGGAACCCACCTTCTCAATGTACTGCTCTTGGGATCGATTTAATATGCTAGCAGATCTATCTCGAGAAATTCTCATCCCAAGAATCTGCTTCGCAGTACCCAAAATCTTTCATCTCAAATACTAAAGACAAGCTTGCCTTCAGGTGGTTTATCTCCCTCATACTTGATCCAGCAATTAGTATATCATCCACATACAGGAGTAGAAACACATAAGAATCAGTGTATTTCTTGAGGTAGCAACACTGATCCTTTTCACTCCTGTGGAAACCACTCTTGCACATGAAGGAGTCAAACTTCTTGTACCATTGTCTCGATGCTTGTTTCAGTCCATACAAGCTCTTATTGAGCTTACACACCATGTGCTCCTTGCCTGGAGCTGCAAACCCTTCTGGTTCTTGCATATAATCTCCTCATCTAGATCTCCATGTAAAAACTCCGTTTTTACATTCATTTGCTCAAGGTGCAAATTATCCAATGTAACAATACTCAGCAGAATTCGGATAGTAGTTAATTTCACAACTGGAGAAAAGATCTCAGCATAATCAATGCCTTTTCTTTGTGAATATCCTTTAACTACTCATCGAGCCTTAAACCTCCTTCTGCCATCTGGTTCAACCTTGATTCTGAACACCCATTTGTTCAACAGAGCTCTCTATCATGTAGGCAACTCAGTCAGCACCCACGTATTATTCTTTTCAAGTGAGCTCATCTCATCATCCATGGCTTGCTCCCACTTGGTTGAATCTTCCACTTGTAGGGCTCATCAAAGGACTCTGGTTCTCCTTCGTCAGTCAGCAACAGATAATGTAATGAGGTTGAATATCTATCTGGTGCTCTGATAGTTCTGGATGATCTCCTCAACACCTACTCACGTGTAACTTGCTCCACATCTAGTTCTTCAACAATAGGATCAGGAGTTTCTTGAGCTTATGTTGTAACATCACTACGTGAATTTTCCTGCCACTCAAGTTCAACTCCCACTTGCTTCGTAGTCTCGGAGTTTATCTTCTCTCTGTCCTTGTACATGACATTTTCATCAAAGGTCATATCGCAGTGTCTTAGGATTTTCATATTTTTCTCATTCCAAAACCTGTACCCGAACATGTCAGAGCCATAGCCTATGAAGTAGCATTTCACAGCCTTAGCATCAAGTTTATCTCTCTTCTCTAGATCAACATGAACATACGCAGTACAACCAACAGTTCTCAAGTGAGAGTACTTGAGTTCTTTTCCTGTCCATACTTCTTTGGGCAATTTGAACTTCAAGGGTACTGACGGCCCTCTATTAATAAAATATGCTGCTGTGTTCACAGCATCAGCCCAGAATGTCTTTGGTAGTCCAAAATGATCCTCATGCTTCTTGCTCGCTCATTCAATGTTCTGTTCATTCTTTCTGCAATACCATTTTGTCTTGCCTTACTAAGAATTGTTCTTATTAATCTAATTCCCTCAGCTGCACAAAATGTTATAAATTTCGATTCGTTGTACTCTCTTCCATTGTCAGACCTCAGACATTTGATCTTCAAGCCGGTCTAATTTTCAACTTCAGCTTTCCACTTCTTGAAGGTGGTAAACACATCTGACTTGTGTTTCAGAAAGTAAACTCATACCTTCCTGCTAAAGTCATCAATGAAGGTGACGTAGTACCTTGATCCACCAAGTGATGAAATTGGAGATGGTCCCCAGACGTCTGTATGGACCATTTCCAATGCACTTTCTTCGATTCTCTAGAAGCTTTTGTGAAACTAACTCGTTTCTGTTTGTCTATAACACAGCTCTCACAAAGACCCATATCAATAGATTTTCAGCCTTCTAAATCTCCTTTCGCAGTCAGCATCTTCATTCCTTTGACGTTCATATGTCCAAGTCTATTGTGCCATAGACTTGAATTGGAAGCACTCTCAGCAGTAGCAGTCATGTTTATACACTCTGCAGTAGTGTATAAGGTTTCGGATTTTGTGCCACGTGCAACAACCATGGCGCCCTTCACAATCTTCCACGAACTCTTTCCAAACTCTGCTGCATAGCCTGTGCTATCCAACTGACCAAAAGAGATCAGGTTCTTCTTGAGACCAGAAATGAATCTGACATCTTGTAAAGTCCACTGATTTCCTGCTGGAGTTTGTATGGAGACATCTCCCTTCCCTTCAATCTCCAAGGTTTTGTTGTCGGCAAGATACACCTTCCCGAAATTTCCTGATTTCAAATTTCGAAACAATTCCTTACTTGGAGACGAATGGAACGATGCACCTGAATCTAAAATCTACGAATCAGCTAGGCTGTCCACACTAAGGATTAAAACGTCCTCAGTATCTTCTGTTGTTATTTAGAATCATCATCATCTTTAGATTTATGATTCTGCTTCTTCTTCAGTTTTGTACAATCTGTTCGAAAGTGTCCTTTTCCCCCACAGCTCCAACACATTACGTTGGGTTTGTTTGGAGATTTTTCTCGATCCTTTGATTTTGATCGCTCATGTTTGTTTGAGCTCTTTGATTTACTTCTTTCCCTTCGATCAACACTGAGAGCATTGCCTGAGGAATCTACAGTTTCCCGTTTGCGAATACTTTTACTGAGAACTACATCTCGAATTTCATCAAACTTCAGTTTATCAGATCCTCGAGAATTGCTGATTACGGCAACAACAGTATCCCATGACTCGGGTAAAGATGACATCAAAATCAACGCTTTAATTTTATCTTCGAAATTAATTTCCACCGAACTTAGTTGACTTACAATCATATTGAATTCATTTATATGATCAGTAACAGATCCACCTTCAGACATCTGTAGATTGAACAATCTCCGCATCAAATGCACCTTGTTCATAGCCGACGGTTTTTCATACATATTTGACAGCGCCTTCAATAAATCTAACGTTGTCTTCTCCTTGATGATGTTGAACGCCACGTTTCTGGATAGTGTCAACCGGATCAGCCCCAAGTCTTGTCGATCTTGAGCTTCCACTGTTCCGTGGTCATGGTATCCGGCTTCACCCCCAACAAGGGTTCGTGAAGATCTTTCTGGTACAAATAATCTTCAATTTGCATCTTCCATAAATCGAAATCGGATCCATCGAACTTCTCAATTCTAATCTTTGAACTTTCCATCTTCACAGATCGTGGTGAATTTCGCCTAGCTCTAATACCAGTTGTTAGGATCGCACAACAACGCACACACTCGATCTAGATGAACACAAAGAACAGGATAGAGAAAATTGCAAGGAGAATTCTGGCTAAAAGAATTTGTATTGATGAGTATGTATAAGAGAGAATACAGAGAATAAAAAGTACATTTTCAAACCTCTATCGGACGGGATATATATATAGTTCAGTTTACTATATATAGCTTTACCAGATTTAACCATATACTATATATAGCTATTTACTATATATAGCTTTATCGGATATAGCTTTACCAAATATAGCTTTACCGGATATAACCGTTGACCAAGCTATAGTTTTACCGGTATTTTAAGTTTATTTCAACAAAGTCTACTACCTGGCGTGGCTCGCCAATCTCGTTCTGGTAAAGAAGGAGGAGGGTGGAGGAAGTGTGTGGACTTCACCGAGCTTGCCCTAAATACTGTTATCCCTTATATCCCTTACCCATGATAGATAAACTCGTTGATTCCACTGTCGGATATTCAATCTTCTATATAAAGCTTCTCATCAAATAGCAATGGAAGAAGACGATTCTTTCATTACCGAAGTAGGAACTTTCTGTTATACCACCATGCTCTTGGGCCTAAAAAATGCGAGAGACACTTACCAGAGGCTAGTGAGCAAGCTACAAATCGGTAAAAATGTGGAAGTGTATGTGGATGATATGTTAGTAAAAAGCCGAACTATCCAACAACTTGCTTTTGATCTTCGGGAGGTCTTAGAGATATTGAGTCGCATACGTATCTCAGTGAGTGAATGAGTGTTATCGAAGATAAACTTATAGGTAGAGGCTTAGTACCTTACGGATTATTTGCAGCCGTTTTCCCAATCCTTTTCCAAAGCTTGTTACTAAACAAAAATGACGTATAGCATAATGCTTCTTATTCATCAGACAAGAGCAAACTTCCCCACTCCCACTTCACTAATTGGAAGAAAAAGGATGATCCATTGTGATTCCTTGGTGTGGAGAGATCTCTGCCATCAAGAGAGCTCGTAGGCCTTATTCTACAGATCAAAGAGCGACGTAATTCCTCATTGATCCGAAGTAGTCTTTTAGTATAGAACAGAGGCATTCTGAGCCGACTACTATGACTACATGCGCATCTAATGCAGTGGGTTGGAGATAGAGGTGGGTTAATCTAACCTTTGCATCGATGTTTGGCATGAGACTTTTTTCAGGCCGATTCTTGTCTATTCCGAATCAAGTATAAGTTCAATAGTTTCCTCCCGTATGAGATCTAAGAGGATTTATATCAATCAGGAACTGAACTCCCAGATTGAATAAGGTAAAACTCTTTCACCTATTTATTCTTTCACTTATCTTTCTCCTTCAAAAGAAAGTGTTTCAAGTCAAAACTCAACTCAAGATTCATTCATCTGAACTACTCTCCCTATCCTTTATTCCTTGGCTGAGATTACCTAGTCGAGTCAACTCAGCTTCGCTCTTCCACTCTAAATTTCTTGGTTCTTTCTCCTTCACTTGAACCTCTATTCCCTTCAGTTCGTGTTCATTATTCTTTCACTGTGAACAAAGACTCAACTCAAGATTCATTCGACTGAATAGGAAGTCAAGACTCAACTCAACAAGATTCATTCTCCTTTTCCTATTTATTCTTTCACTTTGAACTCGGTTCAAATTTGTTCTTTCTCCTGAAACTTAAAGTAAAGACTCCTTATTCATTCTCCTTCCCTTGAACCTCTATTCCCTGAGCTACTTCACCTTTAAGATCGGTAAATAAAAGAAAAAGATCAAGTCTAAACCTTGAACCTTTTCCTATCATTTACAGTCGGTAAAAGAAAAGAGATTCATTCGACTTAACTCCTTTACCTATATTACACTGAAAGAAAGAAAGGAGAGGAAAGACAAAACATTAATTCGACTGAACCTGATTTCACTTTATCTTCGTCTTCGCTCCTGGACTATTACTTCTGAACCTGATTTCACTCGGTAAATAGTAGTCTTTCTCCTGAACTCAATCACCTATTCTCGTCGTGTTCTTCATTTTCCTTTTTATTCTTGAACTGTAAATGAAGAAAATGAAAGAAAAATCTCCTGTAAAGACTCAAGATTAATTCTCCTTCACTCTGTAACCTTTACAGTCTCACATATTCTCTCCTCTCCTCTCCCCTTCTTGTCTCGTAGCTTCTCTCCTCGCTTTTGTTCAATTATAAATAAATAACCATTTTGATGGAGATACAAATTGAGATCGTAGAAACATGAGCTTGTGATATAGCTACACCTAATTCCAAACTGATTAATGCAAGAACTATAAATAAAGGACCAGGATCTCCCATGAAGTAGAAAATATTATTCATACATAGCAGAGTCCAAGCGAACCCATTTAAAATCTTTACGAAACTATGATCAGCCATCATAATTAGCAAATAAACGTATTCCTAAGCTTAATGCGCAAAAACAATGAGAGATTACTAAAAAAAAGGTGCTAATGGTAGTGAGACTCCCGTGGGTAACGAGAAACTTAAAAAAAGAAGACCATTTCATTGAAATCCCATAGTAATACCAATAAAAATAGAAAATGAGAGACCCAAAGTAATGAGAAAATGACTTGTAACTCTGAAGCTATAAGGTATCATACCCTGAGGATTACGAAATAACGAAAAAGTAAAAGTGACCGAGATGCGAGGGAAAAACTTTTGTTTAACATTTTCGGAAAGACCACTTATTTGTTCGTTTACCAGATTCGGCATGAAATCATAAATAAGCTCTACCAAGGATTGCCAAGCATTTGGTACTGAGTTTCCTCCTCCATTTTTAGTAACAAAATGAACCAGAAGTGGACCAAACGGAGAGTTAGCAACATAAACAAAGATGGATTTATGAATGAGAAATAAAAATTTTCTATATTCATAGGAATCAACGGGAGAATGGTAAATTGCTAGATGCTATTCTCTCTAAAATCTCATATGCTTCATTGTATGTCTTTGATAAAATAGTTCCATTGGCAGAAGCATCAACTACTTGTTTAGTAGCAATATTTAATCCATTATAGAAAGTCTCCATTTGTATACAATGAGGTAGTCCATGGTGAGGACACTTTCTAAGCATCTCCTTAAATCTTTCCCAAGCTTCGCTTAATGTCTCTCATCTTCAAACTGTTGAAAAGCAACAATCTCATTTCTGAACCATGCATTTCTAGTGGGTGGAAAGTACTTGATCAAAAGTTTCTCTGCTAGACTATTCCAAAAATCAATTGTTCTCAGTGCTAAGGTATTCAACCATGATTTAGCACCATCCCTCAAAGAATAAGGGAATAAGCTCAATCTAATCACGTCTTTATCCACTCCCTAAAATCGAAATGAGTCACTAACTCCCAAAAATGACTTTAGATGTAGGTGGGGATCTTCCGACGGTAGTCCATGAAATTGTCCAATGGTTTGCAACATTTGAAACATCACAGGTTAGCTCAAACGTGGTTGCTTGTATTTCGGGTCTAATGATGCACAGATTTAGCTCTTCCATAGCTGGGTGTGCATATGCTCGGATCGCTCTTTCTCTGTCATCTGCTAAATAAATGGCATTGGCAGTAATTCTCTCTTGATTAGCCATCATCGCTAGATTTTCAAACTCCCGATTCAACTGGGCTCCAAGTTCTATTTGTTGTATATTATGTTCTGTCATTTTCTTTTTCTCCTTCAACCTTCGTCTAAATGTTCTCTCTATTTCAGGATCCAAAATAAATTTCAAACCCGTAGGTGGGTTCATACACATGATTTTGCAGCAGTAAACTCAATTCTTCAGCAGTAAATACAACAATAGAAAACTCAACTTACTATGGCTTCTTGTTGGCTCCAGCCCACAAAAGTCTACAAGTAAAATAACCAAATTAGTTTCCCCGACAACGGCGCCAAAAACTTGATCGCTTGTGAATGTATATAATAAAATGATGTAAAATTCACAATAATAAGTGCAAGTATACACTATCACAAGTAGTAAGTAATAAGTAAATTATCGATTCCACAGGAAACTTATCTTTTTGGTTAATTTTATCGCTGGAATTTAAATGAGTTTTGGGTAACATTCAAATGGGTGTTGGTGATTTTAACTACTTAAACAAAACTAAAACAAAGTGCCACTGCTGTCGAAAAACAGAAAATGATGAGAAAATCAATTATAATGTGGAAGGTTCGGCTAAGAGAGATTAAATAGATAAGTTGTTGAGTTTTGTGGTAGATTTTAGTTTCTTTTAATAGATTCCCAATCATTGTAATTTCTATTAACAAGACTGTAGAAGAATAATTATTTCTAACCTTTCTATTACCCTTCAAGTCTCTTTGCTATGGAACTAGAGTATTAAAGAGGATTTCATTGCTCCCTCTCTTCTCCTGAATAAGAGAACAACTATGTATGTAAAGTAGTTAATTAAACACACGTGTAAATCATTAACAACAACTCTTTAATAAACTAAAATCATACCATCAACATACTTAAACTTTATAAAACTCTCTCGCCTACCCTATAAAGTTTAGCTCTCCATACAAACTGAATTAAACAGAGGAATCCGCATCTTCATCATGTAAAATTGATGGAATAAGAAAAGAGAATAAGGAAATAGAGAGTTATCCCGGTTTGTTGTTGTTCGTCAATGGAAGTTTCCTCCTCTTGAGCTCTCACGTCCACCTCTTTGCCTAATCAATCCTTGTTGGTCTCCTTTTCCTTCTGCTGTCAACAGCTGCTGGAGTAGGGTTTTCTTTTTCTTCTCTGGTTTCACAGCAGTTCACTACAGTAGAGGCTGCTGCTGTGTAATTCGATTTTTCTCCCCAAAGTGTGGCTCCTCTCCTCTTGGTCTTCCTTTTCCTTTTATTTTGAGCATGGTTCCCCTTTAGAGCTTAAAAGGAATAAGTAATCCACATAGGATGTTCCTCATTGGGTAGTCAATGACCCACTTGGACTGATGATGTGGGTTTAAAATTTCCATGTCATCCCTCATTTGTTTCCAAATTTGCTACTCCCACATGGTTTAGTATAAATGTCTGAAATTTTACCATATAACTCAATTAAATATCCAATTAAGATCGATTTATGCCCAATCATTTTTTTTTTTTATGTTAGACCGCATTTCATGCTCACTAAGTAGAATAAATGGGGTAATAAATAAGAAAATGGTGAATAAGAGTGCAATATTAACTACAAAAAGACTTGATATAACTCTACTTTTAGAGAGTTATCAGAAGTCGACTGACATCGTGTCTGCTTCAACTTCACCCGTCACTCGTGTCGTGTAGTGTAGCAAGACTAACAAGTGGTCAACTAAATTAATGAACGAGCAACTATTTCTTAGTTGCAATACCTTTCTCTTTTTTATTCTTCCTCCACTCACCTCCACGGGCAAATAGAGTCTAATACACTCTTTCTTGGCTAGTGTAGAAAACTCCATGAGAGGTCAATCAGAAGGCTCCATATAGTTCGATTGTGGGGCATAACATTGTGGTTGTTCCCATGACTGATCGAGAAAAACAAGTGAAAAAGGCATCTTCCATTCATATCGATTTAGGTTTTTCTGCACCATATTTAGATCTGCCTCTTCTTCGATCCGAAATTCCTAGTAAATCCATGACTCCTAGAATAAAATGGGATTTCACACCTGGCAAATCTTTCACTCTACCTCCTCTTGTTAACACCATAGAATGTTCCTGCAAATTATGACATTCTCCCAGAATGTGAGTAAATATATCATGTCGATTGCTCAACCGTACTTTGGCTATCTTACGTGGAGTTGAATTAGGTCTTTTTCAGTGTTCACATTGAAAGACACAGGCATACTCCTTACTTCTTGGGACATTGATTTGAAGCTCGAGTACTGTCCGTAAGCCGTTTTTCTTCTCTACCATGACGAATCAATTGACTTAATGTAAGCATCCCTCTTTCCTTTGCCCTTCCCCCCTCTTTTTGCCCTCTCACTAGTGACTACTCCCGATCCAAAGCACCCCTTTTCCATTCATAGAGAAATCCAATCGTCAAAATAAATAAAAAGGCCATCATGGACCAAGATCCAAACAGATCAATCTTGTTGAGAGGTACTGCCCAAGGAAAGGAAAAGGTGACTTCTAGATCAAGGATAATAAATAAAATGGAAACAAGATAAAATCGTATATTGAAACGACTTCTAGCATCACTGGAAGGAATGAAACCACATTCATAAGTCGACAATTTTTCTAGATAGGTTGAACTATTTGAAGCAAATGGAAAAGGAAGACCAAGTGGGATCAAAGAAACTAGTAGAATGATCACTAAATAGATATAAATAGGCACAAATTCTGACATCACCACAACCCACTTGTTGGTTCTTTCACTCCTTGATCGCGGAGCGGCGTACCGAAAAAGAAAAGAAGAAAAAGCCCATTTTGAAACCTTCACTATCAAGTTCAAGATAATGAAAGAAATTCCAATGAGAAATTTAGGAACTCAGATGAAGATAAAAAATAAAAAAAAAATAAAAAATTAAAAAAAAAATAATAAAAAAGCACTCAAACGAGGCAAGGGATCCATGTGATGCAGACCTACAATCGGATAAGGACAGATTCAATCAACCTTAGAGAGGAAAACTAGGTATTCCCACATAATCAGGTAGCCGGAATCGTGACAATTCAATCTTGAAACACACAACCACAACAATTAAATAGAAAGACTATGGCAAAAGCACAACCACATCTCCACCATGTTGCATAGCCGAAACACAGACCCAAACGCACTAGTCCCTTGATTCTCAGATTATATACCAGTTAGTTCAATGATAGGTGTTTAACAAAGCAAAATAAAGAAGGAAATACCTTCCGCATCTTACATATATGAAATTAGCACGATTTTCCCATTTTTGAACATCATTGAGATAGGTTTTCCCCGAACTATTGACTGACCCTTGTTCGGGAGGGAGAAGTTTATTCATTCAATGGAGCTTTATTTGTTTGATCTAGTAAGGAGGTGTTAGAAATAAGTCATCGCCTGACGAAACAACGGTTTATAAACAACTTGAGACATCGAGCGAAGAGCTCCAATGCGCGTATTCAGAGCTACGCGGATGCCGTAGTCGCATAAGCCGGATCAACATCATGACAACGGCATTCTGGAAACTGTTGGGCCAGCCACAATTGGTGTAATGTTTGGGTGCGTATGGCGGTACAAGAAAGTGTTGGGTAAAGGGATAGTGAAAGAGATAGGAAAAAATAAAATAGATCAAAGTTGCAATGCTTTATTATTGTTTTCTCACTCCATGCTTAAAGAGTTACACAATTCCAATATTTATAGGCTTATACACTAACTGGAAGTAGTAAATTATGAAAATCTCGATAAATTCAAACCCACTAACAATCTCCTAAAATCTTGGTAGTTTGAATACATTCAATCATATCTCAACTACTTTAAATTATATCTCAATTTTGAATACTTTGAATCATATCTCAACACTCCCCCTTGATTCAGAGTTACAGATTTCAAGTATAGAGCTTGTTTCTTTTTCTTCCTTTATGAATCTCTCGGTTGTGTTACATAGACCTCTTCTTGTAAATTTTCATCAGACTGATAAACATGTCACCACAATTTCTTACAACTCCTATGTAAATCTCCATAGAACTTTTCGTTTGGCAAGTCAACCATATCCCATGTAACATTTTCTCAATGGACTGCATCTCTTCTTTAATGGCTTTCTTCCACCCTTCTTTTTCAGCTGCTTCTTCATATTTTATAGGGTCTGAAAAAGTAAGAGCAAATTGACATGATGCATATATGTCAGCTAAAGATTTATACTTCTTTGGAGGTGTCTCATCCGAAAATTCTTCAAGAGAAGAGTTGATATTTAGTGATGCTGAAGATGATGAATTTGATAGATTTTGTGTTGCAGTAGAGGCACTAGGAAGTGTACTGGAGTTGACCCTTGTCTCTTCATCCGGAGAAACTTCAGCTGTAATCTCTTTTGAGTCATTATCTAATAGTTTTATCTTACCATGACTGGTTTTGACTTTCATTGTGCATTTTTCCACAACTTGCATCTCTTTTGTATTTCCAAGTTGCACCTTAATTCTTTGCATACCATCAAGCTCTTTGAATAAAGATTTGATGCCAATCATATGGTTTGAGCATTCGCTATCAACAAACCATAAGTTACCTTTTTTTGGATTAATATCAGTACAAATCATGAAAAGCTTTTCTTCTTCTTCATTTTCTGTTGCAAAATTCATTTGTTGATCTTTATACCAACAATCAGCTTTTATGTGCCCATACCTTCTACAATGGTAACATTGTATGACCTTCCTTATATTACTTTCTTCATTAACTGCGTTTGTCCATCATTTCTCCATCTATCCCTGTTATCATGACTATCATGGAAGCTGCGAAATCCTCCTCTTCCACGACTTCTACCTACTAAATGAATATTTTCTTTTCGTTGCCTTCGTTGTTGTCTGTCTCCTTCACTTGTAGTGCCTTTTTTTCATTTCTTTCTAATGATCTATTGATTCTTGCCTCATGAGACTGAAGCGAGCCCATTAGTTCATCAACGGAAAGTATTGATAGATCCTTACTTTCTTTTATGGCAGCCACCACATGGTCAAACTTTAGAGTTAAGCTTCTCAACACCTTTGCAACAATTGTTTCATCTGAAATTTTCTCTTTATACGTATGTGTTAAAGATCACGTATTTATTTAGATTGTTGTCAGTTAGTATCTAATTAAATCTCCGTTAGGAGTTAGATTTAGTTTTGATTTGATTTAATTTTGATTTGTTTACTGGTTTGTTACCAGATTTTCTGCAAATTTTTAGGTTGATTTTCTAAATATCTTTTTATATTCTCTGTATATATATATAAAGCATTCTTGCTCTTCATAATACAATCTTCTCATCAACTATTCAATCACTCACTATTTCACTAACAATTGGTATCAGAGCTATCTTCTAAAGGGATCTGTGATATCAAAATGGAAGGAGAATCCAGTTTTTCAACTGTCGCACCACCAGTCTTTGATGGAGACAATTATCAAATGTGGGCAGTTCGAATGGAGACTTATCTGAAGGCTTTGGATCTTTGGGAAGCAATAGAAGAGGATTACAAGGTCCCTTCACTTCCAGCAAATCCTACTGTAGCACAAATCAAATTACAAAAGGAAAAGAAGACAAGGAAATCAAAGGCGAAAACTTGCTTATTTGTCACTGTATCTCAAATGATCTTCATGCGAATAATATCTTTCAAAACAGCAAAGGAAATCTAGGATTATCTCAAGGCTGAATATGAAGGAGATGAGAGGATTCGTAGAATGAAAGTCCTGAATTTGATTAGGGATTTCAAGTTGCAGAAGATGAAGGAGTCGGAGTCGGTGAAAGAGTACTCTGACAGACTGCTTGGTTCTGTGTTAAATGATTCCAGGATCGTTGAAAAGCTGCTAGTCATTGTTCTAGAGAAGTTTGAAGCCACCATTACTACTCTGGAGAACTCCAAAGACTTGTCAAAGATTTCTCTTATAGAGCCCTTGAATGCTTTACAAGCACAAGAGCAAAGGAGGTTTATAAGGCAACAAGGGGTGATTGAAGGTGTCTTACCTATTAAGCATCAAGACAACAGCAGGTATAAAAACAAGAAAATTTTTAAAAATCAATCGACGAATGGAGATTCATCTGCCAATTATCAGAAGACAAAAGGAGGAGGTTTCAAAAAATCCTATCCACCTTGGCGCCATTGTGAGAAGAAAGGTCATCCACCATACAAGTGTTGGAGAAGACCTGACGTCAAATGCTCCAAATGCAATCAACTTGGACATGAAGCTGTGATCTGCAAAGTTAAAGGTCAGGTGAAAGAAGTAGATGCACAAGTAGTTGATCAAGAAGAAGAAGATCAATTGTTTGTTGTCACTTGTTCCTCAGGCAAATAATCAAGCGAGAGCTAGTTGATTGACAGTGGGTGCACAAATCACATGACATATGACAAGGAGTTTTTTGAGGAATTAGAGATACTGAAGTCAAGAGAGTGAGGATTGGCAATGGTGAACACTTGGAAGTCAAGGAAAACGGTACAGTAGTTATAACAAGCTACGAAGGTACAAAATTTATTCCAAATGCTTTATTTATACCTAAAATTGAACAAAATCTCTTCATCGTTGGTCAGTTACTTGATAAAGGCTATAAAGTGTTGTTTGAGAATAAGCAGTGATTGATCAAAGATGCTAGTGGCAAAGACTTGTTCAATGTTAAAATGAAAGGAAAAAGCTTTGCTCTAAATCCAATGGAGAAAGAGCATATGACCTTTGTAACGACCCGAAATTTTCTACTTAATTTAAGGTCGTTACTTTATACGTACCATAAACATTGAATGCGGAAGACTTCATTTAAATTCTATAAAACATAACCTTTAACTTAAAACACAACCATGGACTTACGTGTTTCGAAAACATCTTTAAAACGACACAACAAAAGACCCGAAATAAAATAAATAAGCGTTTAAGTTTAAAATATCCTATTATATCCTAAGTCTAAGAAAATAAATGCCACTATCCTATGCATGTGCCATGATCTCGAGTTGTGATGCCGTCGTCAGCCGTGCCTTGCCTTAACCTGAAAAATGTAGTAGCACAAGACTTGAGTATTTAAAGAAATACTCAGTAAGTGACCCCACTATTGGGGTTAAATGCAACAATCACATGCAATAAAATGATGGGACCTATCTTTCATTTCGTTTCATTTCGTTTCGTTTTGTTTCTTTTTCGTTTCGTTTCGTTTCGTTTTCCCTACGGTGTAATCCTAACAGGTAATCGTGGACGTGTACCATATACTCTACACGCAGCCCATACGTGCGAGTATGGACTCACCAGCTAGTTCGCACACCGCTGGGCCACTGTCCCTAGCCGGTAGGCATGCTCTAGGGGCCCACCGGGACCCGTTAAAACTAAAACCGTCACGACAGTGCTATACAGGGCATAACGATCGTTGTCCTGCCATTTGGATGTACGCGTCTGTACCCTCGTGATGGGATAGGGGTATCCCCCCAAATGCATGATCACACAATATGCATGAGGTCCCACTAGTCCTACAGTCATCATTTAATGAACATAACCCCGTGTCACGTTTTCATGCTTACATGTCATTCTCATTCTTATTTCGTTACATACATACATATTCCTAGTGGGGTTATGTATCATGCAATTTACCGTATTTCATATCATACAATTCATTCAGTTACAATCCAGTACTCATACAACAAGCCATAATGGTACAAGGGCCACACATCGTCACATGCATTCATATCACATCATCTAAGCAGCATAAATAACATACATTCACGTTCACATGATTTCGTACTTAAGCACAATAATCTAGCATACAATGTATCATATCATAACCAAGTCATAACGTAAACACTTCATAGTCATATCGTTCTCTAACTTACCATAACACTATCGTTCTATCAATCTATCACAAACCTATCCCTTTCTACCCATAATCTAACCGTATTCTTTCATCAATCTCTCCTATCCATAGCACTCCGGTATGTAACCTGACATTAACGTTTCATGAACGTAACTTACTTCTATCGTTACATTTCGTTTTGTGCATCCTTCTCGTATCCTATCTCAAACATATCCTTGAGCACATCATACCATAATTATTATCATACAAACCACATATAATAACATAACATAACATATAGGAAGCATATCGATCCACAACCAATTCACACATATCAATATATATGACACGTGCAGAACCACAGGGCACGTGTCAACATCAAATATAACCATGTCGATAGTAAGGTCACTTACCTGGCTAGCTTAAGTCGTTGTCACGTATATATCCTTACTGAAAATTCGATTCCAACCTTTGAAATCCAAGTCAACCGTAATAACTTACAAAAATCTCTAAATCTGTCATCTGCTTAAGTCATTTTACTTCTTCTCAAATCTGATGTTGTTTCTCTGTTTCTTTCTTTGCAGTTAGCGTAAGGGTGAGATAAGTGTGGGAAGGGATGAGAGGTTAGTGGAGAGAGGTGGGAAAGATTTTTTTTTTTTTAAATTTTAATTTTAATTAATTAATTAATTAATTTATTTATTATTATTATTATTATTATTTTAACTTTTTTTTTTATTTGTTTATTTATTTTTTGGGCTATTACAACCTTTATATCCGAGCTAGTGCCATTGAGATTGGCACAAAAGACTTGGGCACTTTCATCATTGAGGTTTGCTTCAGATGTAGTCAAAGAAGCTGGTAGAAGGACTCGCTGACATTGATGATGACATGCCTCCTTGCCGTGCTTGTAATTTTGGGAAGCAACATAGGCAACCCTTTCCTAAATGGGCATGGAGAACCTCGAAAAAGCTGCAACTGGTTCATACTGATCTTTGTGGTCCTCAGCGAACACCATCATTACATGGTAATCTTTATTACACTGTTTTTATTGATGATCTAACAAGAATGTGTTGGATTTTCTTGCTGAAGCAAAAGTCAGAAATTGCAGGTGTATTTCGGAAATTGAAAGCCAGAGTTTAGAATGAAAGTGCATGCTTGATTCAGACTATAAGATTAGATTATGGCACGGAGTACACTTCAGAAACTTTTAACAAGTTTTGTGAAGAGGCTGGAATTGAACATCAATTGGCAAAAACATACACTCCTCAGCAAAATGACGTCAATGAAAGGAGGAATAGATTTATAATGGAGATGACGAGATGCATACTTTTTGAGAAGGATCTTCCAAAAAAATTTTGGGGAAAAGCATCAAACACTGTTGTGTGCTTGCAAAATCGAATTTCAACAAAAGCTGTGAAGGACCTGACACCATTTGAAGTTTGGTATAGTTACAAACCTTCTTTAAAGTTCCTTAGAGTATTTTGGTGTCTTTGCTTCACTTACATTCCATAGGTCAAGCGTGATAAGCTTGGCAAAAAGGCAGAAGCTGACATCTTTGTTGGGTATAATACTATATAAAAAGCTTACAGAGTTTTTCAACCACACAATAGTCGTGTTATTGTGAGCCAAGATGTTCATTTTGCTCGATGAGCAATGGAATTGGGAAGAATTAACGAAGGTGAATCAAATTTCTAATGCACCAAACAATTTAATCTTTGGTAGCATGTTAGAAGAGTCTGAAGATGAATGACTAAAAGAGTCTGAAGATGAACAACAAGATGCTTTGGTTGATGATGCACTTGACAGAGGAGGAGCTTTCGAGAAAAACAAAATCTGGGAGTTGGTTGATCGACCTCTAAACAGAAAGATAATTGGAGCAAGATGGGTGTTCAAAAAAACGCTTGGAGTTCACAGTGACACAATCGCACTTTTGAAGGCAGCGGACTAGCGATTGTGCGACACTCACTTTCCAACGACAAGTGAGCTAAGCCAATTTGTTCTTGCGTCGCCTACGACCAAGCGACATATGATCGAGCCTCTAGCCTCGGTTTTAAAAGAAGGTTTTAGAAAACGAGGAGAGAGAGAGATTTTAGAAAGAAAGATTTTTGAAAGAGACGTTATATAAGCAAGCAAGAGAGAGATAACAACGGCTTAGCATATATAACCTTGGGTAGGGAGAAGTTGATAACTAGTCATATTCCCCTATAGTACATTCTGAGGCATTTCATCTCTGGCAGGCCTAGACATGATATTTTTTAGGCGTCATACGCCCTAGAACTACAAAAGTAAAAACACTAGAATGAAAATACATGACAAGGGTTTGGCTTGTCATGGGCATGCGGCCATGGGCAACACGCCCTGGACGAGCATGACCGTGACACACAGCATCTAAACAAGGAGGAGTGTTAAAGATCACGTATTTGTTTAGATTGCTGTCAGTTAATATCTAATTAAATCTCCATTAGGAGTTAGATTTAGTTTTGATTTGATTTAATTTTGATTTGTTTACTAGTTTGTTACCTGATTTTCTAAATATCTTTTTATATTCTCAATATATATGTAGAGCATTCTTGCTCTTCATAATACAATCTTCTCATCAACTATTCAATCACTCACTATTTCACTAACAGTATGCATCTGACTGACTATTGTCATTGCTCTTGAAAAAAGTCAGCAACTGATTCGCCATTCGCCATGAGCAGAGTTTCAAAATCACGTCTTACAGATTGCAATTTCATTGTTATGACCTTAGAATTTCCCTAAAACTCCTTCTGTAGAATTGACCATGCTTGCTTTGATGTGATTGCTGTTGCAATTCATGAAAAAGTCGTCTCATGAATTGCTTGCTGAATAATGAATAGAGCGTTGGCATCATTTTTCTTGGTTTCTCTTAGTCTCTCCTTTTCTTCTATTTTGGGTTCTAATACATCAACGAACCCGTGCTCCACCAAGTCCCATAAGTCCTGTGATCTGTGAAAGGTCTTCATCTTGATGCTCACCACTCATATTTCTCACCATTAAAAATTGGTAACAGCGGTGCAAAGGAAGAAAAACCAACTACTGTCATTTTTGTTTTGTGAAAAAATATAATCACTCACTCTCGTGTTGACAAGAACTTTGCTCTGATACCAAATTTGTTGGGGAAAGGGATAGTGAAAGAGATAGGAAAAGATAAAATAGATCCAAGCTATAGTAATTTATTATTCTTTTTTCACTCCATGCTTAAAGAGTTACACAATTACAATATTTATAGGCTTATACATTAACCAGAAATAGTAAATTATGGAAATCTAGATAAATTCAAATCTACTAACAATCTCCTAAAATCTTGGTAGTTTGAATACTTTGATTCTTATCTCAACTACTTTAAATCATATCATAATTTTGAATACTTTGAATCATATCTCAACAGAAAGCCCCTACTCCTAACAAGAAAAAAAGGGTTTCGTCGTCTTTTTCCCACTTTCACCTTCGATTGCGAAGCAATTTGAGACCGATTTTCAATTCGCTTCTCTCTCTCCGGCGAGGTGTGAACTTCACGTGGTGGGAAGACCTTCGAAATTCACATCTTCCTATCCAGGAAAGAAAGTGAAAGGGACCGGACAGCAAGTTGGAGGACGCTGTGGAACCGCGTGATTGATCCATGCCACGTCTACAATAAATAGAGAGAAATAGGAATAACCAAATCACGTCTACAAAATGTCAATACCATGCAGCTGCTTCAAAGCAACGTGATGCTCCTTGGTCCGATGACCAAGATATTGGCGAATACCACATATGATCAAGAAAAGAGTACCTATAATCACATGAAAACCATGAAAGCCAGTTTCTAAGAAAAAGGTAGAACCATAAATACTATTCAAAATAGTGAAGGGTGCTTAATAATATTCCATTCCTTGAAAGCATGTGAATACTAGAGCCAGAGAAATAGTAACTACTAAAGCATAAACTGCTCGCTTTTCCTTTCCCGCGAGTATAGCATGATGAGCCCAAGTTACGGCAGCTTCGGATGAAAGAAGAATAGGGGTATTAAGAAAAGGGATTTCACGAGGATCTAAAACCCCAATCCCTTTTGGGGGCCAAATACCTCCGATCTCTACCGCGAGTGGCCAAGAAGAATGAGAAGAAACCCGAAAAGAAAAAAAAAGCAAAAAGGAACATAACCTCCGATACGATAAATAGAATAAAACCATATCAGAGTCTTAATTATATGACTTTGGTACGATGTCCTTCCAACGTGGATTCACGTAGAACATCGCGCCACCATACGAATATGGTATATAGGATAAATATAAGGCCCAAAGTTAGAAGTGTTGCACACCCTTGAAATGAGTGCATGTACATCACACCTCCTACGGTGGTTGCGAAAGCTCCGAGTGAACCCGAAATGGGCCATAGACTGATTACCAAATGAAAAGAATTCTTCTGAGATTCAATCATAAACCACTTTTCCTCGGTTGTATGTAAACCCCTCCTTCACCCCCGCTAAAGTGGTAAAGAAGGGTTGGGGTCTCATTTTCTTTCTATCTAACAGGACAAAAAAATATATGAAGCGATGGTTCTTTAATAGCGGGTTGGTTACACCTACAACCGAAATGGAAACAGAGCGTTTCGTGGTTTAAAAATTTTGAATCTCGTCTCAATTATCATTTGTCAGGACTATTTAGAGTAAGTTCCTTGGCTTGGAAAGGCCATTTAATCCATGTCGCTATTCCTACATCCAGGCAGCTCGACTCCTCGAGGAAAGGGCTAAAATGGCTTCACTGGAAGGGAAAGGGTAGGGGTTGGAAAAGGGGATTTTGGTGAAAGCGCTAGAAAGAGGAAAAAAATGATTGTACACCATCAAGTATCTAGTTGCAGGGGGGACTGATTTCTGTAAAATTCGGGTAGATAAGTAGCGAGAGGAGAAGAGGAGAGGGAGAAGTAACCTTCATTTTCTATGGTTTCCCTGATCAAACTAGTAGTTACCAAGGAACCATGTATAGCACTGAATAGAGAGCCGCGAATACATCAGCTACACCTAACATGTGGAATGGGTGCATAAGGATATGTATTGTCATGTTATTAAGTATTTTAATTTAAGTTCTTTTCTTTCTAAGAGGTGGAATAGAATAACCTAGTTAAAGCGTAATGATCATATGTCTATAATGCATTATATGTCCCATAATAGGTCCCATTCTTCTACCTTTTTAGGGGAGTCGATGACTATTCATAGCTATGACCTTGACACCAAAGAAATTGTTAATTACACCAAAGAAATCCATTTTTTTTTTCACGAGGTAGAACTTCAAATTCATATTTATTACTGAATCGACCATAGACCAATTCCCCTTTTATTTCTTCATGGAGAGTCAGAGTCGAAAAGAGGATTCCTCACTTCTTTCTCTTATTCAAACCCGTGCATGAGAATTTCATATCGCACGGCTCCTAAGCTAAGTGATAAAAGAAAGAAGAACTCATCTTCTAAAGAAGGTGAGGAAGTTGGGAGTACTTTATACTCAAAGTTGTATAACGTTTGACTCTAAAGGTGGACAAAAAGAGGGGCAAAGCTTATACCTGTAGACTTTGAAGCCAATTGTCATCCTCCTTTTAAAACATAGCATCCCTCACTTTTTTGATTCATATGCATCTCAAAAACGACCAAGTAAGGGTTAACATTGTGTAGTCGAGAATAGAGTGGTAACAGCTAATAGCTAGCCTATTCACTCAACCTTCTTCAAAGAGCTTCTCTTTTTCCTTTTCCTTGTTTTGTGTGTTAGATTCCATATTACTAGCACCTAGAAAAAATCTTAAAGTGGAAAGCCTTCTCCTCCATCTACACAATCTTCCCATGATCCAATTTCATCAGCCCTATTGATGTTATTGCTTCGACCCATATTCCCCAAAAAGTGGATCCCGCTCTAATAGCTTCGAATAAATTAAATACATGCATTAAAATACGAAGACTTCTTATTCCACAACAACGAAAGTACTTTTTCACTCTTCCATATACTAGGGGATCCAATTTGGTCAAATACCTAGCGACAAACTCCTATCTTCCTTACATTACCGTATTTCTAAACAAGTTTTCGGATAACAACCCTAAGGGTTTTCTTATTGATGATAGTGACGATATGGATGATAGTGACGATATTAATGATAGTGGCGATATTGATGATAGTGGCGATACCGAATCAAACTTTTTTCTTTTATTTAATTTTATCATTATCTATATGATAATATATGTATGCAAGATATATTAAGGTTGCATTTAGTTTGAAAATAAACGCTCTTAGTTCAATTCGGTAGAATGTGGGTCTCTAAAACCCGATGTCATAGGTTCTCAAATCCTACAAAGCATGATTCCAAACAATCATGATCTGGATGTGAATGCGTTGAAATAATTATCCCTTGATCTTCCCCCAAGAGCTCACATCGACGGGAAGGTTTGGTGCCACACCTTCGTAACTCGTTTACATGTGGTTGTTCCACTACAAATTCAAGGAAAGAGGATTTGAATTGACGAAAAAATAATTTTTTTTTGGAGAATCTAATGGATTCACATATCTCCATTAGAAATACTCTAACACTCAAAACTAGGTTCTACATTTATTCACTTATCACCATTAGAAATACTCTTACACTCCACCGTTGTCATACATTCCATACATCACACTAGATAGATATCATATACATGGAATATGATTCACTTTCAAGACGTCTTGGTAGTGAAATGGTAGACACATGAGACTCAAAATCTTGTGTTAAAGAGCGTGGAGGTTTGAGTCCTCGAGAACCCAACCCACTACCATCCATGATCCCAGATGAGGGAACCTAAACCACTATTGATCCTCCTCTTAAGGTTCTCGCAAAAGAGAATTTTTTTTTTCAATTAAATTAATAAATACATAAATACCTTTAGGCTCGCCCACTACCAACCTCAAAATGTAGGGATATTCGGACACCCACCTAGCACCCGCTCCACTCACACAATTAATGTAGTGGGAAGCTACCCGCTTGAAAGAGCTAAAAGCACACCTCTCCTTCACCTGAACCTCTCCCTCTCAGTCAAGTTGCTTCACTCCTCTCTGTCTTAGCTGAACTAGCTTTGTTTTATTCCCTGATTGAACTCGAGTTTCACTATTCTTTCACGAGGTAAAGTGTCTTCCCTAGACAAAGGGAGTGATGGTGTTAATATAACACGTGCGGAAGAAATTTGGATCTTAGGCACTCTTAAGTACATCAATTATAGTAAATTAGCTAGCATGTTCAAAAGCATTAAAACTTAATGAGTTTGAATACTAGTCTTTTGTAGTTCAAATTTCTTTTTTCTCACGAACCGGTTTCGAACCACCACTAGTGTCTTCCCTACTATTCTCCGGCCTTAGAACGAGATTGTGGAACCCGGTGAGTGACTAAACTGGATAGGAATTTAGTATATCTAAAGAGAGAGTTTTGAGAGATTTTCTCAAAGTTTTTCAAGAAGAACTTTCATGTACCTTGATCACTCTATTTATAGAGTCATATTTGCATGTTCATCCAAATTTGAGATTACCAAATTTTGACACTCAAATTTCCCCTCAGATGAGTGGGATTAGGTGGGAAGCAAGCAAGTTTGAGTTGACCAAATTTTGACCCTCAAAATTCCCCTCAAATTTGTGGGGTTTATTTGGCAAGCATGCAAATGCAAGTTTGGTTAAACCAAATTTTGACACCTAAAATTTCACTAAAATTTGTGGGATTACATGGCAAACATGCAAGTTTGGTTAAATCATATATTGACACTCAATACTCCACTAACTCAAACGTTGATTTTTCCATTAAGTGAAGTCAACTTTTAATTCAACAATTAATTTAAATAATTAATTTCAAATCAAAATAATATTAAATAATTAATTAAACAATTTAATTAATATTTAACATTAAATCAAATGTCAATCCCAATCAATTCACACGTTGATTATGAATCCCTATTCATAATTAAAATATTTAAATCTTATTTAAATATCTCTCATTCTGTTATTTTGTTTAATTCGTAATTAAATCAAAATGCTATATCGTATATATTTAGCACATATTCCCTAATTTGAATTTGAACACTTCGAACTCATTCATCACATTGTTCTATGGTTGAGTCTGATATGAGCTAGCAGGGGGACCTAATGGACCTACAGATCATGGGCTCCAACAATCCAAGATTAACCGGCTAAACTCATTAACCTTGTTAACCAACATTCGTTAACTACTAAGACACTCCACTATAGCCTAGTACTTGCATTCCCCTCACTATTGATATATTTCTGTTCATTTGATATAACTATGAATAGTAAGTCAATCCTTCACAGGTTGTTCGTAATTAGAGCTTGGTCAATTTACCGTCTTACCCCTAAAGTTACTTCTTGTTCCTTAAGTCTCACTAGTTCTCTAATGAACAATTGGTTTGTGGTCCAACCATCAAACCGAATTCCTCTCAAGCCAATGAGAGGGTGGGGCCCCTTGTTCAAGACCTGGAGTCAGTACTTAAGGGAACAACCTCTCTACTATCCCTAAAAGCAGGTAGGAGCGAATTCCATCTTACACCCTATGTCCCCAGCTATTCACCCAGTCTTACCCCTAAAATTGGAGGCTTATTGAGTCGGTGAACTCATGCCACTCTCACCCATGCAAATCTAAGGATAATTCTGAATAAACAGAAGTTCATAGTTAGCTCAGGATTAAGATCGAGTTACCTAGGTCATCGAATGAAAAAATCAGTCTCAACAGTAAACGACATTATAAAGTGAGAATGGTTTTCTTCATGGTCCGATCTTATGCAATACTCATTGCATAGGACGCCCCCCACTCACATGTCTCCACATGTACAATTTAGTGATCACATTGTTTATATCATATACAAAAGTAGGTCGCATCCATAGTGTCCCCAAAATAAGGTACTTAGCCTTATCCCTGTACTATAGATCATTTTGACTATATACTTGAACTTGATTCACTCTTATGTCTCTACATATAGTTCAAGTAATCATACTATAGCTAGAGTGTTCTTAGTTTATTGGATTTAGATTAATGATCGTAAAATTCACTTTATTCAATAACAATCTTTAGTGAATAAACATCAATAATAACTTTATTGAAAACAGAATATGTTTTTGTTTACAAACTATGAGTTTTAGAACATAAAACCCAATAGGGAGTAGGTTGAGTAAGCAAAAGGAGACTCACCAAACGTAAATGTAAACTCATTCACGTGTAAATTTCACAATTTCACAATTCCATTGGCTAAACCTGATTGAACAAAGATTTGCTCCGGTAAAAGAATGAAAGAAGAAGAAGAAGACAATTCTTTCACTCAATAAAGCAGCTAATTCATTTACTCGACTCTAAACAAGGGTTTCACTATTTTACGGTCTCTTATCTTTTCTTTCCTTTGATTCTGCTTGAAAGACGAAACAAATGAAAGAAAGATCAGCTGTGAGATAAAGAATATGAGAGGGGAGCGCAACTACTCGGCTATAGTGGAGTGTCCTAGTAGTTAACGAATGTTGGTTATCAAGGTTAATGATTTTAGTCAGTTAATCTCGGATCGTTGGAGCCCATGATCTATAGGTTCAGTAGGTCCCCCTGCTAGCTCATATCGTACTAAACCATAAAACAGTGTGACGAGTGAGTTCGAAGTGTTCGAATTCAAATTAGGGAATATGCGCTAAATATATACGATATATTTAACTACATTTTTGTTTTATTTACGAATTAAACAAAAAGAGAGAATGAGAGATATTTAAATAAGATTTAAATATTTTCATCAATATGGGTTGGAATTGATTGGGATTGGCATTTGAATTAATGTTAAATATTAATTAAATTGTTTAATCAATCATTTAATATTACTTTAATTTGAAATTAATTATTTAAATTAATTGTTGAACTAAAATGAGAAAGTCAAAATGTTGAATTCACGGAAAAATCCATGTTTGAGTTAGTGGAGTTTTGAGTGTCAAAATTTGGTTTAACCAAACTTGCATGTTTGCCAAATAAACCCCACAAATTTGGAATTTTAAGTGTCAAAATTTGGTAATCTCAAATTTGCATGAACATGCAAATATGACTCTATAAATAGAGCGATCAAGGTACATGGAACTTCTTCTCGAAAAACCTTGAGAAAGTCCCTCACAAACTCTCTCTTCCAAGTTTAGTCACTCACCGGATTCCACAATCCCATTCTAAGGCTGGAGAATAGTAGGGAAAACACTAATGGTAGTTCGAAACCGGTTCGTGAGGAAAAAGAAATTTGAACTACAAAAGGTTAGTACTCAAACTCCTTGAGTTTTAATGTTTATGAATATGCTAGTTAATTTACTATAATTGATGTACTTAGAGTGCCTAAGATCCAAGTTGCTTCCGCATGTATTATAACAACACCAACACTTACGTTATGAAGAAAGATGAGGAACCTTGCATATGGAGGCAATATAATATGGATCATTGCAGGAAATTGCCTTAGCCCGGAATAGGGGAAACCAAAGTTCAGACTTAGAAAGTCTCGAGGGGTTAGAAGATTGGTACCAAGTGTATAGATGACCTTATGAAAACGAAGATCTTAACCCGAGGATCAAAGAGGTTTTTGAGTCTTTCAAGATATTGCGTGATATAGAAAGCACCGAACGCGAAAGGATACAAAAATCTCTGAATGATCATGGTGACCACAAGGAGTACAACATTGAGGAACTAGGTGAGAAATACCTACTCATAGATTGGGTTGCCTGCCAACTTTGTTTTGAGAGGCCCACCAAGACAAAGAAGAAAGAAGAAAGAATTTTGCAGGGCTCACAACCACTACAATATTGTGCTCTTCGATGAGTTCCACGAACCAAACCCACAAAGCAGCATCATAGGTGCAATGCAGGATGGAATTGCCTTTGCAAATACGATGTGAAAAGTACTAGATAGATTTAGGACAAAAATGTCAACTAGCAAAAAAAAGTCTTCCAGGGTTTGAAAGAAGAAAAGGAACTTACCCAACGTTATGATTACGAACAGATTGCCCTATTCGGCAGAGAATCACGAGCCTTTCAGAGTAAGGTTCTTTAAACTATTGTTCTCAACAAATATACCGAACTTAAGTGAAGCAAGGATTGTGAACCACTCTTTGGGGATGCATGATGAGGAGAATCTGCCAAAGTCCTTATGCTAGGATGAAGGTCACCCCAAGATGGGTAAATCTTGGGTAAATCTTGACTATAATAAGATAGTTGGGTTAATAAGAAATCCCAAAGGAAATGTTGAAGGAATTAAAGGGAAAAGAGTTAAGTCGTCATAGCAAGTATATCTCGTATCACCGAGGTTTGAACAAGAGGGACTGGCGGGGGAAAACCAAGCAAAATTGGGAAAGGGAAGACAAGAGAATGGAAGGTCTCTTTTTCACCACGACTCTTACACAGGCAATGTGTGGATCTAAGGGATGTAAACATGAGAAAAGAGGAGGAATAAAATACAGGCCAGTGGTACGAATCGATGGTTGAAAGGATGGGGAAAGCAATGAGTGAAAGCAGGCGAATAGTGAAAAAATACCTACTTTCTCATCATTTGAGCCTGCATACCTCTAAAAAAAACCAAACAAGAAAGAAAAGGGAATAAAGGAGAAGAGGAAGAGTCAGTTTGACCTTTATACTAAGAAGTATCAAGATCAAAAAGTAGAGGCGTGGTTAGAGCCTGATGATGGGGAAACCTAAGGTGGCAAAAATAGATATTCTACAAGTAGGAGAACAGGGGCAAGCATCCTCTATGTGTGGAGAACCAAGAACCCTAAGGTAAAGGACTATGCTACATGGCTCTCCCAATTGACTTGGCACATTTGCCTTCCCTTCACTGTTGGGCTGTTGGGCTATTGGGAGGAGAAACGATGGGTGGTATTCATATACCAGTTATTCTAAGGCAAAAACAAATCTCGAAAGAAAAGGAAGTCAAAGCATAAGTAAGAAAGTGGAAGCTGTCCAAACGAAGATAAGAGTGGACACATTCCAGTTGGCTTTTTGTGGGAAACAGGAGGATTGGGAAATGACAGACTAAGTGGAAAAGTAGTGTATATAAGGAAGAGCGATTAATTCCCCGCTATGGAATTTGCCGAATTTTTATGAAAAAAAAAAAAAAACCAATTCAAAATAGAAATCCACCTAGGCCCTCCTCATCTTATCTTCCTATTTCTAAGGAATAGTTGACTTCTACCTTTCCAATTTCTCCTAGATTCTTTTATTCTTTGTTCTAACTAAACACTGTAGTCTTGCTTTTTTGTTTGTGTATTGTCTTAAAATGGGTTTGATTTGCTTCACCTAGGAGAATTTCTACAGAGTCTTCTTTTATTCATCAAAGCTCATCCTAATCTCCGTCGCATATCCTGCTCTTTAATGTCTTACGCATCTCAGTTAGCAATTAGAAAAAACATGAGAAAGAAGGGAAAACTCATCCTTCGTGACTCACTTCTTTGATTTTGACTGAACATACTGCCACTACTCCCAAGTGGGGTTCACCAGCACTCCCACTCTAGGACTAGGGAGAACCCCTAGACATCCTATTTTCGTGTCTCTCCTCCTTCTCCCCCCTAAACAAATTATCAAAGAACAAAGCTCCGCTTCCATTGGGGCCCCTCTCAGATAAGGAAATACATCTTTGGTATCGTCAAACGATTCTATTCATAGGAAAGGCTCGAAACGTTAGGGCCCTTATTACATAATATATTAATAATAATATGAAAAAAGAATGGGACATTGTTTTGGAAGAAAAAAAAGAGATGGAATTAATTCAAGCCAGCAAAGGACTAAGGTAGGGGACGAGAAAGGTAAAGAGAAGAGATTCCGTTGGTGCGTAACAGAGCTTTCCTATCAACGATCTTTCTTGGTGCATAAGCAAGACTTAGCCGTCAAAGTACTGCATCAGCAAGAAAGCCAATAGACCTTGAATAGCCTGTACGAAAAGACTGTTGAAGAGGATTTGACTAGCAAATCCATATATCAATCTTGTACGCAAGTTGGCCAGCGCTTTTTTTATCTTTACAATACAAATAGGAGCGGTATTATTATGTCGTTGGTGCCAGATTGAAATGTCATTGAATGTATCCATTTTTATTCTAATAGAATGAAATTTGATTAGATGTTAAAAATAAGATAAGAAAATGGAGAATAGAAAAAACAGGAAAGGAACAAAAGATTCCAGAAGGGATTGACAGCTCATGATGTTCATATCTATCAATTTATTATGCCCCTCTGCATCTAGCATTGGGTAGACCTCATATTGTAATAGCAAAAAAATAAATAAATAAATAAACAAATAAACAAATAAAAATAATTATAAAAAAAAAAGTTAAAATAAGTGTCATCCCTCCACTTACTAGCTTCTCTCCACTAACCTCTCATCCCTTCCCAGAATTATCTCTCCTCAACCTATCCTTATGCCAGTTACTACTGCAAAAAGAAATAGAAAAACAATAAGTGTCAGATTTACTTGAGAAAAAAAAAATGGTCTTTACCCAGTTGAGATCCACCCAGATTTGCGTATAGATCTAATCAGTATATATTAAATCTTTATTTTCTTTTATCCTATTTTTTTTATAAATCACATCCAATTATAGTTAGATCTTCATTGAATTATTACAATGGTTTAGCCTTGAGTTAGAAACTAAATATCAATCATTTATATTTATATGAATTCTACCAAATCACGTCATATTACTAATATGTAGTAATATTAGATTAAATTTTTATCAGTAGTCAAATCAACAGATTAAAAATAGAATGGCCAAGAAAACTTCTGAATAAGAAACCAAATAATTGGAAACAGAGATCCACTCAAAATTTGCAATACATAAGAACATAAGTAAAAGGTAGCAAATAAAAAAAAAGAAGATTAAGGAATTAAAAACCACAAAGAGAAATAAATACAAGGGTAAATACAGAGAAAAAGAAGATTAAGGAATTAAAAACCACAAAGAGAAATAAATACAGAGGGTAAATACAGTAGGAAATCCAGAATAACTTGAAATAGGTGTATCTACTTTCTTGTATCAATAACCATAATAAATAAGATTTTTAATAAAAATATAATTATATATATATAACATTTCAAGACTTTTAACAATGAATCAATGTAAATTAGGGAAATAATTTTGTAGAGTTCAAACTTGAAATTGATGTCATGGGCTCCATAGGTTTACTCGGATTTCAAAAGACGGAATCGAACTTTCATTAAAGATATACTCGTGACAACGACTTAAGCTAGTCAGGTAAGTGACCTTACTATCGGCATGGTTATATTTCATGTTGACACGTGCCTTGTGGTTCTGAACGTGTCATATATATTGATATGTGTGAATTGTCTATGGATCGATATGCTTCCTATATGTTATGTATATGTTAATATGTGAATTGTATGATAATAATTACAGTACGATGTGTTCAAGGATATGTTTGAGATTGGATACAAGAAGGATGCACAAAACGAAATGTAACGATAGGAGTAAAATACATTCATGAAACGTTAAGGTTAGGTTACGTACCGGAGTGATATGGATAAGAGAGATTGATGGAAGAATCCGGTTAGGTTACGGGTAGAAAGGGATAGGTTTGTGATAGATTGATCGAACGATAACGTTAGGTTAAGTTCTTGTGATGATATGACAAAGGTACGTTCACGTAATGATATGTCTATGATAGGTATAAGAACGTCAAAGCTATTATAAGTTTGGGACCTCATGCATGTGTGTTCATGCATTTGGGGGATACCCATATCCCATCACAAGGGTACAGATGCGTACATCCAATGGCAAGACAACGATTGTTATGCTTTGTATAGCGTTGTCGTGACGGTTACTAGTCCTAGCAGGTGTCCGACCTAAGGGGTTCCCAGAGTATGCCCACCGGATAAGGAAAGTAGCCCAACGGTGTGCGAACTAGCTGGTGAGCCCATATTCACACGTATGGGCTGTGTGTAGAGTATATGGTACATGTCCAAAGTTACCCGTTAGGACAGCACGGTAGGAAAAACGAAATGAAAGATAGGTCACATCATCTCATTGCTTGTGATTGTTGTATTTAACCCTAATAGTGGGGTCACTTACTGAGTATTTCTTTAAATACTCAAGCCATGTGCTACTACATTTTCAGGTTAAGGCAAGACATTTTTATACGGCTGACGACGGCATCGCAACTCGAGGCCATGACACATGCATAGGATAGTGTATTTATTTTCTTAGACTTAGGCTAGAATAAGATGTTTTTAACTTAAACTCTTATTCATTTTATTTGGTTTTTTGTTGTGTTGTTTTAAATATGTTTTCGAAACACGTAAGTCTATGGCTGTGTTTTAAGATAAAGGTTATGTTTTATGGAATTTAAATGAAGTATTCCGCATTCAATGTTTATGGTACGTATACAGTAGCGACCTTAAATTAAGTAGAAAATTTCAGGTCGTTACAATAATTGTCCTAGCTCTACGGTATCTTTTGTTTCATTGCTACTAGAACAATCACAAACACTTTTTTGAGTGGATCAAGGCAGTGGATTGTGAATTCACCATGCGCAGTTCAATTCCGTCGTTCCCCATATAAATATATATTTAACTATAAGATAAATGAATTTTCTCCTTTTTTTTTTTTATTTTAACGTTATTAGACCATGGTATTTGATACACCAAAAACATTATTGTATACTCTTTCATATGTATGGCACAACTCAATCTTTTTTTTTTTTTTTTCAAGTTTGTAATCTAATATTTTTCTTCAAAATATTGAAATAAAAAAAAATCATTGAATATTAGCGACAAGAAATGAATCCTAATTTTAGGATGACTACCCTTTTAATCCAGTCCTCAGGATGACTACCCTTTTAATCCAGTCCATATAATCTCTTTTTCAAAAAAAGGTCGACCTATGTGGTCTTTTCTAGTATTTTATTGTTAAGTACACTTATGATTTTTTCCGTTTATCTATCTATTGATCAAATAAATAGTAGTTATATCTATCAATATGTATGGTCTTCCACTATCAATAATGCTTTTTCTTTAGAGTTGGGCTACTTGATCGATCCACTTACTTGTATGATGTCAATATTAATCACGACGGTTGCAATTATGATTTTTATTTATAGTGACAATTATATATCTCATGATCAAGGATATTTGAGATTTTTTGCGTATATGAGTTTGTTCAATACGTCAATGTTGGGATTAGTAGGTATGAGAGGATTAATGTTCGATCCACAAGGACAAATGATTGATTTACCCATTCAAAGAAATTTACGTGAGGGGCTGTCCTTAACAGAATATATAATTTCTTGCTACGGAGCGCATAAAGGAGTTGTAGATACTGCTGTACGAACATCGGATAGGTCCATATTTCGAGAAGAAGTATCTCTTGTTTTTCATTCCCATTTACATAAGAATGAATACTATGATTCGCATTTCAAACCGGCATGAATATAGCGTCTATAGGATAACTTGCATCTTGAAAATTATTTGGCGTTTGTATACGATATCCACGATTCCTCTCGATCTTTAATTCGATACACAGAAATATAGTGAAATCATTTTTTCTATTATTTCCCTGGACCCTGTGACTAAGAAACATGTTCACTTCATAAAATATCCCATAATATACGTAGGTGGGAATAGGGGAAGGGGTCAGATTTATCCGGACGGGAATAAGAGTAATTATAATGTTTATAATACTACAATAGTAGGTATAGTAAGCAAAATAATACGAAAAGAAAAAGGAGGATATACGTAGGTGGGAACAAGGGAAGGGGTCAAATTTATCCCGACGGGAATAAGAGTAATAATAATTTTTATAATGCTACAATAGTAGGTATAGTAAGCAAAATAATACGAAAAGAAATAGGAGGATATAAAATAACCATAGTGGATGCATGGAATGAGCGTCTAGTGGTTGATATTATCCCTCCCAGACCAAAACTTCTTGTTTCAGATGGCGAATCTATCAAACTGGATCAACCATTAACGAATAATCCTAATGCGGGAGGATTTGGTGAGGGAGATGCGGAAATAGTCCTTCAAGATCCATTACGTGTTCAAGGTCTTTTGTTCTTTTATGCCTTTGTTATTTTGAAACAATTGGGGTTTTTTTTGGAGATTGGATGCAGTTACTAATTCATGATCTAGTATGTACAGTTACTAATTCATGATCTGACATGTACAGAATCAAAACTTCATTCTCTATTCTACAGGAATTTTTATGAAAGCCTTTCATTTGCTTCTCTTTGATGGAAGTTTGATTTTCCCATAATGTATCCTAATTTTGGTCTAATTCTTCTTATATGATCGATTCAACCTCTAATCAAAAAGAAATACCTTGGTTATATTTCATCTTTTCACTATAGCTCACTTTGATGTGGAAGCGTAACAACGGGTTTATTGTCTTAATAAATAAGATCGGCCTTTCTTCTTTATCATATTTTATCGGCTATGGAAATTGAACCGATGACAATCGCATTACAAATGCGATGCTCTAACCTCTGAGCTAAGCGGGCTCACATAACGGAAATGTTACATGCATAGTAATTTACTAAGAAATGTTGACTAATCTGACCAACATTGAACTTGGTAAAATGAAACGGTTGAATAATTAAAAAATGAGATTGTTCAAGAATACACATTGAATGCTAAGATTACACATCGACTTCCCCCGGGTTAGGGTACTACAAAAGGAAGTTGATCATGGATTATCAATAAGCTTGGAATTGATTCTTCCCGGGTCAATGCCCGAGCGGTTAATGGGGACGGACTGTAAATTTGTTGGCAATATGTCTACGCTGGTCCAAATCCAGCTCGGCTCAATAATTCGCGAATCCACCATAAAATGACAATGCATGATATGAAAGAGTAAAAAAAAAAAAAAATCTTTTTTTATTGATTGACAGATTGATTATCAATCAATTTAACAATAATGAAAAAATGACTATTAATCCATGCTCCTCTCACTAAAGTTTGAGAGCGGACTTAAAAAGCCACCTACAGACGCGTTACGCCCAATCATTCCGGATAACGTTTACATCCTTTGTATTACCGCAGCTGCTGGCACAGAGTTAGCCGATGCTTATTCCCCAGATACCATCATTGCTTCTTCTCCAGGAAAAGAAGTTCACGACCCGTAGGCCTTCTACCTCCACACGGCATTGCTCCATTAGGCTTTTGCCCATTGCAAAAAATTCCCCACTTCTGCCTCCCGTAGGAGTCTGGGCTGTATCTCAATCCCAGTGTAGCTAATCATCCTCTAGGACCAACTACTAATCATCGCTTTGGTAAGCTATTGCCTCACCAACTAGCTATAGAAAGAATTAGGCAAAGAAGGACCTGCGGGTAATGAATGGGAAGATCGAAAAGTTGGAAGAAGAAAGGAAGGTTCCACATAAGCTCCCGATCCCCTATTTGGCGAAACACTTTGGACAAACGCAAGAATTATGCACAAAAGACCTATTTTACAAAATAAGATGTCATTTCTCTCTTCAACAGGAGCTCCCATAAGAGAACTATATGAGGAATTTCCACTAACCCCTAACTTGGACTCGGCGCGGAGATCCAATTGAATTAATAAAAACGAACAAGAAACGAGTTGAGAAGGGGAAGTTAGCAAAGTTAGCTCTAAGATCACATCTTTGGAATAAAATCGAGTTAGAAAAGGAAATCCAATTAGAGACAAGCTGCTGTCAGAAATCCGTTCTGAATAGCTTGATCCCGAAGCATTGTCCAAACAAGGTTAGGCATGGCCCATTTAGGGGACCATTTGTATCTATATAGATTAGGATCCCGATTCATGGATCTCTCGGTTCGAGAAATCAAAATAAGAGGCTGGTTATCCAGTTACAGAAACGACCCCATATACTTTCGCTTTTGCTTTCGCGTCTCTCTAAAATTGGAGTCAGGTTAAAATCTTGGTTTATTTAATCATTAATCATCAAGGCCTCTCATGCACATGAATTCTCTATAAATAGAAAATTAAGGGGCCTTTCGCTCTCTTTCTAGGGACTCGTGAGCTGACATGAGAAATGCGCTTCAAAAGGAGGGAAGCTAGGTTTCCCAGGCTGGTATGGTCGGGCATAAAAGATTGTTAAGTTAGGTTAAAAATTAGGGGTGCCCCAAGCAACAAGCATGCATGAACCATTTCACGAAGTATGTGTCTAGATAGCCCAAAGTCTCGATCGTTAGCTCTCGGTCTTCCGGTTAAAAAACAACGTCAGATGAAGACGTGTGGGACCAAGCATCTTCCTCTCAACGGTGCTTCTTGAAAGCCCGGCTAGGTACTGACCAGGCCAGACCGTGGAAATAAGGACTTTTGGGATGATAGGAGTTTGTCGCTACGTATTTGACCAAATAGGATCGTCCAGTTCCTATAGAACCTATCACTAAAATACCCCTACGGGGGATAGGGCTAAGCGGAGGGATCATGTGCAAAAAGTGTCATTAAATTTCTACCGTCAGCTAGTTCATATATGAGCACGAAGATTTTCAGTCCTCTGCTCTATCAACTGAGCGATACCAGTCATTTCCTCTCCAACACATTAGACATATTTTCAATAGCAGATTTGAACCGGTAACACGAAGATTTTCATAGCCTTAAGGCTTAAGGTAATCTTTTGGACGACTTACAAGCTTCTCCCATTGAGAATGTCAGTCCGTGCCCAAAGCTGCATCTGCGCTCACGGTGGTGACCGCTTGGTTCCTTTGGAGACAAAAAGATATCCAGCATTCTCAGAGCACCCACGGTTGAGATATGTTTCAAAGTATTCAAAATAAAAATATGATTTAAAGTAGTTGAGATATGATTCAAATATTCGAACTACCAAGATTTTAGGAGATTTTAGGAGATTGTCAGTGGATTTGAATTTATCTAAATTTCGATGATTTACTATTTCTGGTCCAGTGTATAGGTCATGAATACTGGAATTGCTTAGCCCTCTAACCATTAAGTCAAAAGACATTAATAAAGCACTGCAGCTTCTATCTATTCTCATCTATTCCTATATCCCTCTTTCCAACAATTGTGGTATCAGAGCCAAGTTCGCGACACGAGGGCGAGTGATTATTTTCTTTCACAAAACAAAAATGGTAGTAGCTGGTTTTTCTTCCTCTACACCATTGTTACCAATCTTTAATGGTGAGAAATATGAGTGATGGAGCATCAAGATGAAGACCTTGCTCAGATCGCAGGAGCTATGGGACTTGGTGGAGCACGGGTTTGCTGATGTATTAGAACCCACAATAGAAGAAAATGAGAGACTAAGAGAAACCAAAAAAACGATGCCAAGGCTCTATTCATTATTCAGCAAGCAGTTCATCATACTATCTTTTCACGAATTGCAGCAGCAACCACATTAAAGCAGGCATGGTCAATTCTACAAAAGGAGTTTCTAGGAGATTCAAAGGTCATGACAGTGAAATTGCAATCTCTAAGACGTGATTTTGAAACTCTACTCATGACGAATGGCGAATCAATTGCTAATTTTTTGTCAAGATCAATGACAATAGTCAGTCAGATGCGTACCTATGGAGAGAAAATTTCAAACGAAACAATTGTTGCAAAGGTGTTGAGAAACTTGACTCCAAAGTTTGACCATGTGGTGGCCGCCATAGAAGAAGCTAAGGATCTATCCATACTCTCCGTTGATGAACTGATGGACTCGCTTCAGGCTCATGAGGCAAGAATCAATAGAGCATCAGAAAGGAACGAAGAAAAGGCACTACAAGTGAAGGAGACAACCAATAACGAAAGAGAAAATATTCATTTAGCAGGTAGAAGTCGTGGAAGAGGAGGATTTCGCAACTTCCATGGTGGTCGTGATAACAGGTGGAGAAGTGATGGACAGAGACAATTCAATGAACAAAGGAATGTCATACAACGTTACCATTGTAGAAGGTATGGGCACACAAAATTTGATTGTTGGTATAAAAATCAACGAATGAATTTTACAACAGAGAATGAAGAAGAAGAAGAAAAGCTGTTTGTGGCGTGCATGGATACTAATCCGAAAAAAAGTAACTTATGGATTGTTGATAGCAGATGCTCGAACCATATGACAGGCACCAAATCCTTATTCAAAGAGTTTGATGAGACGTAAAAGATTAAGGTGCAACTTGGAAATATAAAAGAGATGCAAGTTGAAGGAAAAGGTACAGTGAAAGTCGAAACCAGTCACGGTAAGATAAAACAATTAGATACTGTTCAATTTGTACTTGATTTAGGGTGTAATTTATTGAGTGTTGGACAATTGATGACCAGAAGACATTCAGTTCTATTTGGTGATAACACGTGTGTCATTACACATAAGAAATCAGGCCATAAAGTTCAAATTGCCATGACTTTAAATAAGATGTTTCCACTTGATGTTTCTAATATGGAGGATTTCGCTCTTACTACTAACATGAAAGATGATTCAACATTATGGCATCTCAGATATGGACATCTTCATATGAACGGCCTGAAAATACTCAGGGATAAAGGTATGGTTTTCGGATTACCAAGAATTTACTCAACTAATTTATGTGAAGGATGCATTTATGGCAAGCAGACTAGGAAGTCCTTTCCTATTGGAAAAGCTAAAAGAGCTTCACATTATCTAGAACTAATTCATGCTGACTTATGTGGGCCAATGCAAACGAAGCCCTTGGGTGGGAGTATATACTTTTTACTATTCATTGATGATTATAGTCGCATGAGCTGGGTTTACTTCCTACAACATAAGTCAGAAATGTTTCAGAAGTTCCAGATTTTTAAAGCTATGGTAGAGAACCAAAGTGGCTGTCACATTAAAGTTCTTCGCACAGACAGAGGTGGCGAGTTCATATCTAAAGAGTTCAATCTGTTTTGTGAAGAAGAGGGCATCCAAAGGGAATTAACAGTTCCCTACACTCCAGAACAAAATGGAATCGTGGAACGAAAAAATCGAACTATTGTGGAGATGGCAAGAAGTATGTTACAAGCAAGGAAACTTCCAAACCAATTTTGGGCAGAAGCCGTAGCAACATCTGTTTATCTATTAAACATTTCACCAACAAAGGCGGTTATGAATCGAACTCCTTATGAAGCATGGCATGGAAGGAAACCATCGGTAAGTCATTTACGAATCTTTGGTTGTGTTGCTTATGCTTTGAAACATCCTCAAACTCGTCAAAAGCTTGATGAAAAATCTGAAAAATGCATTTTCATTGGCTATTGTACTCAATCAAAGGCATATAAACTATACAACCCCGTTAGTGAAAAGATTTTAGTTAGAAAGGATGTAATATTTAATGACAACGTGAGTTGGGATTGGAGTAAAGAACAGGAGCAGCAAAAGATTACAGTTGAAGTTTCCCCAAATGAAGAGACAAGGGTCAACTCCAGTGCATCTCCCAGTGCATCCACTGCAACACAAAGTTTGTCAAATTCATCATCTCCAGCATCACTGAACAACAATTCTTCTCTTGAAGAACTTTCGGATGAGACACCTCCAAGGAAGTATAAATCTTTAGCTGACATATATGCATTATGTCAGTTTGCTCTTACTATTTCAGACCCTATGAATTATGAAGAAGCAACTGAAAAAGAAGACGGGAAGATAGCCATGACAGTAGAGATGCAGTCTCCTAAGAAAGATGGAACATGGGATATGGTTGACCTACCAAACGAAAAGTTTTATGGAGATTTACAAGAAGAGGTTTATGTAACATCGCCAGAGATTCACAGAGGAAGACAAAGAAACAAAGGTATACAGGCTGAGACAGACATTGTACGGGTTAAAGCAGACATACTTACGAAGGCCTTGTCAAAAGAAAAGCTCTGTACTTGACATCTGCAACTTTGAATCAAGGGGGAGTGTTGAGATATGATTCAAAGTATTCAAAATGAAGATACGATTTAAAGTAGTTGAGATATGATTCAAATATTCAAACTACCAAGATTTTAGAAGATTTTAGGAGATTTTAGGAGATTGTCAGTAGATCTAGATTTTTGATGATTTACTCAAATGTATAGGCTATAAATACTGTAATTGTGTAACCCTCTAAGCATTAAGCAGTAGACATTGATAGATCACTGCAGCTTCTATCTATTCTCATCTATTCCCATCTATTCCCATATATTCCTATATCTAAACCTGTAATTTATTTAAATTATAAATAATGTATTTAAAAATAATATAAAATATTGAGGTAATTTTTTAAAAAAATATATAAAACATTATAAATAATGTGTTTAAAAATAATATAAAATATTAAGGTAAATTTTTTATGGAATTTATTTAAATTATAAATAATGTGTTTAAAAATAATATAAAATATTAAAGTAATTTTTTTAAAAAATATATAAAAGAGCTAAATAAAATAAAATTATAAATAATGTGTTTAAAAATAATATAAAATATTAAGGTAATTTTTTTAAAAAATATATAAAAGAGCCAAATAAAATTAAATTATAAATAATGTGTTTAAAAATAATATAAAATATTAAGGTAATTTTTTAAAAAAATATATAAAACATGGAGTTTATTTAAATTATAAATAATGTGTTTAAAAATAATATAAAATATTAAGGTAATTTTTTTTATGGAGTTTATTTAAATTATAAATAATGTGTTTAAAAATAATATAAAATATTAAAGTAATTTTTTAAAAATATATATAAAAGAGCTCAATAAAATTAAATTATAAATAATTTGTTTAAAAATAATATAAAATATTAAGGTAATTTTTAAAAAAAATATATATAAAAGAGCTAAATAAAATTAAATTATAAATAATGTGTTTAAAAATAATATAAAATATTAAGGTAATTTTTAAAAAAATATATATAAAAGAGCTAAATAAAATTAAATTATAAATAATGTGTTTAAAAATAATATAAAATATTAAGGTAATTTTTTAAAAACATGTATGAAAGAGCTAAATAAAATTAAAAATAATAAATAAGGAGAAATCGTGTTTTTGGTTGTAGTCGAACCTGTGCGTTAGTGGTTATTAAAAATAATAAATAAATAAATATGACCAAAGGCAGATCCATAGCATTTATTCAATTTGGGTCAATCAACGTTTTTGTTTCCTAAACCGAGTAGAACCAGTTCAGATTCTTCTGACCTAATCCAACTCGAAAAGCTAGTCCAACCCAACACCTTTAATTCAGATTAGGTTGGTCCGACTTGTCGAGTTGTAAATACACCCCTGAAGCATGGTCGGTTCGGACCAACCGTGTATGCGAACCGCTAATGAGAAGACGAAAATTTGAAAATTATAAAGACAAAACAAAACAGGGAAGTAATCTACGAGAGCCAAAACCCTCAGAAGCTGCCGCCGCGAAGTGCCGCTACCATTCTGCCGGTTTTGCAGTTCGCAGTTCGCATTTGGCTACCATTTACGACTGAGAGAATGAAGATGGAGCAGCATAAATCGCCGCCAATCACAGCGTTCACTCCCAACGGCGACTATCTAGCTATCTTGTCCTCCAATGGAACTGTCAAGGCAAGCTTCCTCTCTCAGTATTGCTTATAATGTTTGAATCCTTTTCTCATGCTGATTTTTACTTGAATATCTAACTATTTGATAAATTTTCGCTCTTCAGGGCTCGGTATAGGCACAATTATTTGTTTTTTTTTTCTTTTTTTGTGCTCATTCGTATGTGGATGTTCATTACAACGAATTTCAACTGTTTTATGTATCTGTAGATTTGGAATACTAGCGATGGGAGTTTGCTAGCGGAGTGGAAGGATCCTGATGGGAAAACTGATGCTGGTTATTCTTGTATTGCCTGCTGTTTTGTGGGGAAAAAAGTGAGAAAAGTATTTTAGGGTTCTTAATTATTTGACACTGTATTATATGTTTTGGGAATCTTAAACCCATAATGTCTTTCTCAAATTTCAGCGTAAAAACAGTTCTTGTCTTATTGCTATCGGTACCAACGGAGGGGATGTGTTGACAGTAAATGCTTCGAGCGGTGAAACGAAGTGGGTCTCTGCCGGTTGCCATCTTGGGTACGCAATCAATTCTGATGACTCTTGATAACTTGATAATTCAAAGAGTGATCAATGATCAGACGAATCGGGTGCAAATTTTATTTTCTTCATTGATCCTATATTTTTCATATTAGATTCTTCACGTCGGTGCATTCATTATGGCGATACGTTTAGATGGTAAAACTGATACGAGAATAAGATGTTAGAACGATTAGTAGGTTGGAAGTTTCCTTTGTTCACACACACTCACACGCACACACACACATCTAATAAATAATTGTTAACTCATTCTTTTATGATAGTGAAGCTATCTCTGAAGTGAGTTCATCAATACATTAAGGTTCTACTTCTCCATTTTATTCATTATGGTGAATGAATTGTTTCTTTATCCTTATTTGTGAAGTGGAGTTATTGGCCTTTCTTTTGCGGACAAAGGCCGTAGACTGCATACCGTTGGAAGTAACGGAATTGCATTCAAGATGAACGCCGAAACAGGAAGCATTATCAATGAGTTCAAAGCTTCGAAAAAATCAATCTCTTCTTCAGCCTTTTCACTTGGTTAGTTGCTTATCCACGTTTTTGTAAGTGCAAAATGTCAAGCACCTTTTCTGTCTTAACGAGTTGCTCCTTTTCCAGATGAGAAGTACTTAGCTGTAGCTGGCAAAAAGTTGAAGATTTTAAGCACAGATGATGGGGTTGAGCTTATGGTGCACCCTGATAAATTGGTGAGCTACCCAAATTCTCTTACTTTCTAAATAGGTCCAAATCACTGACTATACTACCATCTGAAATATAGGGTCCTGTGAAGCTTGATTCTATATCTGATGACGCTAAAACAATAATTACATCAGAACCTGGAGCCAAACATATTCAAGTGTGGTGGTGTGATATGAGTGCTGGAAAACTTAGTCGAGGTCCTGTTCTGTCCATGAAGCATCCTCCGTTTGTTTCTGAATGCAGAAATATTAACAATGGGGAAGATAGCATAGTTGTCTTGTCAGTATCAGTATCAGGTGTAGCTTATTTATGGAAATTAAAGTTCCTATCAGAAGACAAGGTTAATCCGACTAAAGTCACTGTTAAAGTTAACAACGTCGAATCAGCTGAGGAAAACCATGGAAGTGCTAAGAAGAATCGTATTTCTGTCCTCTCTTCCACAATACAAGGTTTAGGAGACAATGAAGTGTCAGTCCTTGTCACTCATGGCTCCATGGACCTACCGCAGCATACTGTCCTTAATATCGGTTATCCTGCAAAGGAAGACGCAAATATCGCACTTGAGAAAGAAGGTTTGACAAACTTATCATTTTGCCATTCTTTTCCTTATTTCCCCTGTGCCCCATTCTCTTACAGGTAAGTACAATGTGTATACTCTGTCACAGGTCCCCACGAGATCAAACAAGCAGTTACTTCGCCTAAAAGTAAGAAAAGCAAAAAGAAGAGAGCTGCATCTGATCTCGACAGTCAGAAAGCTGGAGATGTCAGTGATGTCGGTAAGGATTGTGTTTGAGCCATTGCCTGTGGTTCTCGAATTTCCTTTGATGGTCTACAACTCTCCAACTCTACCTTCCAAAATATGTCTGGAGCAAATAGCCTAATACTATTTTCTATCTCCACCGTTAACTTGATATCTGGTGATTGTAGGCAACGAAGATATGTCTAACGTTCTATTTAATGATGATTTAAACGAGCCAACCATGGGAGATAAACTTGCGAGTTTGAATTTAGAGGAACAGAACGAAGACGAGAACCATGAACAAGATGAACCTTCCGTCCCTGCTATCCCACCAAGTGCAGACTCTGTTCAGGTTTTGCTCAAGCAAGCACTACGTGCAGACGATCGTGCCCTTTTGCTAGAATGCTTATACACCAAGGATGATAAGGTAATCAATTTATAACCAATCCTATCTGTTTTCGTTATCTACTAACCTTCTTTATGCTGAAACATCATATATCATCTGTTATCAGGTCATCTCAAAATCAATAGCACAACTAAATTCTTCAGATGTTCTCAAGCTTTTGCACGCTCTCATATCCATTATCCAGTCAAGGTATTCTTACCTATTTCAAGATTGTTTGATGCTCATAAATGTGTTCTTGGAATAAAAGATACCATATCAAAGTTTCATGGCTTATCTACAGAGGGGCAATTCTTGTATGCGCCATCCCTTGGCTGAGAGGTTTACTTCTTCAACATGCCAGTAGAATAATGTCTCAAGAATCTTCTCTACTCGCCTTGAATTCTCTATATCAGGTTAGCAATGGTTTGGCTCGACACTTCCCAAATATGCAGTTCCCTCACATCCATTAATCATATGTTCTCTAGTAGATAAACACAAAATTTCCATGTATGTGCAGCTCATTGAGTCTAGAATTTCAACTTTCCAATCTGCTCTTCTGCTATCAAGTAGCTTAGACTTCCTTTACACAGGGGTAAGTGCATTCTTTTCCTTCCCACGTAACGTGGCTGAACTTGAGTTTCACCATAACCTTCTTCTTCAAGCTCTATGAGGTGAATACTCGTGTCTTCTTTCTCACAGGTCCTTGATGAGGAGGCGGAAGAAAATGATGCCATTGTACCGATTATTTACGAGGAGGACGATAGCGATGATAAGGAATCGTCGGGAGATGAAATGGAAACCGATGAAGAGGGTGGAGGAGTTGAAGTAGAAGCCTTTGACGATCTTAGTGCTGGTGAAGTGGATGATGATATGAGTGAATGATGATTATGAAGCCTACAAAATCCTTTGGGATTTCATTTTTTGACCTTTGTTTATCCAAAATGAGCTTCTTCTGTAATTTTGACAAGAGTTATCCTCCTAATGAATCAGAACTATATAAACCCATTGCCCAAGTTGCAAACTTCTGTGGTTTCATTCTTTCACCAAAAAAAAAATAGAAAAAAGAAAAATTTAGTTAGAATTCCAAATTTGGTTAGACATGCATAGAATTTTATGTTTCTGAGTTTTTTTTTTTTTTTTTTTTTACGGGTCTAATTTTAATATTTAAAAGTATAGAAATTAAATTTTATTTTTCATTCGACCATATAAATTGCTTATAAGTTTTTTTACGGGTTGATCAAATCCACGAGACTAATTCTAATATGTACCATCATCGAAATTAAATTTTATTTTTCTTCAACCATAGAAATTAAAATTTTAATTTTAAATTTTCTACCTCTATTCAATCTCATAATTGGGCATACCTCTCTTCTACAAAGTATGATTGAGGGACAACATAGATGAATAATTCCTCGAATAGTTATCCCTTCTATCCCTAATCTAGGTTTGAACACAGTGTTTCTACCATTTAAGCTTTTTTTAAAAAAAAGACTGCTCTTGCCCTAGAACAGAAAATATGGATATCAAGAGCTCAAACTCTATACGTCTCACTTGCAAAAAACTAACCCTAAAAAATAAAGATGGAGATGCAAGAAATCATACCCTAAAAAATAAAGATGGAGATGCAAGAAATAATACCCTGTACCTTTCGCATACAAAGCGAGCGCTATACTATTTAAGCTACATCTCTTTTTTATTTAGGAGAATTTTAAAATATAACCAAATATATATATATATATATATATATATATATAATAACCGCTCTAACCCTAGAACAAAAAAGATGGAGATCCCGATATCCATCCTATACCTCTTAACATGTAAAACGCTAACCCTAGAAAAAAAAAGATGGAGATGGTATCAAATCTTATACCTCTTGCATGCAAAGTGAGCGTTCCACCATTCAAGCTACATCCCCTTTTTGTATAGGGTCATTTTTAAAAATCTAAGCAACAATATATATATATATATATATATAACATCTCTAACCCTAGAACAAAAAAGATGTAGATGGAAGATCAAATCCTATACCTCCCACATGCAGAACGCTAACCCTAGAAAAGAAAGATCAAGATGGAGAATGCAGGGTATCAAACTCTGTATCTCTCGCATACAAAGCGAGCATTCTACCATTTGAGCTACATCCCCTTTTTGTTTAAGGGCATGTTTGAAAATCTAAAGAAAAAAAATATATATTAAAAAAAAGACGACTCTAACCCTAGACCAAAAAAAAAATGGAGATCCCGAAATCAAACCCTATACCTATCAGAGGCTAACCCTAAAAAAAGAGTTATTAGGAATTGACTAAATGACTATCCAAATTTATACCTTTCTATTAAAACAAACCTAATAGAAAATGATTCACCATGACATACATCATATACATTTGTCACTTTCTAAATGTTTATTTCTATGACAAAAATAATTTTTTATTAGTTTCTTTTAGGATATATATATATATATATATATATATATATATATATATATACACATACAATGGTATAAAACAACCAATCATATTTGTATCAACTTCTTTGAATAATGTAAGTAGATAAACTTCTCTCGTGTGTTGACTTAGCCAATAATTTGACACATTATTCCAACTCCTAACCCCTCGCACAAGGAATTCACAAACAAACACCCAAATGCAAATCAACGCACAAAAGTAGGGTAATCACCAACCAACACCAACATTTTCAAGCTCTATATAATGGGAGAATCTCATGAGCTCTTCACCATCACATTCAAATTCTCCTCTTCTCCTTCACAACATATTTTCTTCTCCCAATCTCTTAACAAAAACTCACAATGGCAAGCCAACAAGACATTAGCCACAGCGTCGGCGAGGCCGTCGGCCAAGCTCAGGTAGTTTACCGCAACCAAATCGATATCAAACGCAGCCGTTTAGAACATATTATATATTTCAATTATTGTGTCAGGTGAAGAAGGATGAGGTCATCAACCAAGCAGCTAATTCAGCTCAAGAAGCAAAAGACAGCGCATCTACTACCCTTGATCAATCCTCAGCTGCCCAAACTGCCTCTGACCTCAAGGACCAAGCTGCAAATTTCCTTCAACAGGCAAATTTGTTATTGGAAAAAACTATATTTTAAAAAATTTGCAAATGGGTCCTTACAAAATTGCTTATTTATTTATTTTGATATGGTTTAGACTGGAGAGCAAGTGAAGAACATGGCTCAAGGAGCAGCTGAGGCAGTGAAAAACACTCTTGGGATGAACACTGATAGCAGTTCTAACGCCGCCGCCAACACCAACAACCCTACCAACACTCCATCCCCTACAATCTAAGAAATCAAATTTATTATTATTATTATTATTATTATTATTATTTTGGTATTTTTAATTTGGTTTCTGTACAATAATAATTAAAGGAAGAGTGTGATGTGGATCCCCTTCCTTTTTTAATAATAATTATTATTTTTTCTTTTTGTAGCGTAATTCAACCCGTTAAATTTATTTACGCTTTAAAATTTTTACAAAGTTAAAGGGTAATAATTATCTCGAAATAGATACATGCAACACTTTTTTGTATGATATAAAATATTTGATATCAAAATTAGACCTACTTTAGACAAAGTCATGTGCAAAGTAACTCAAATCATCGCGAGATTTATCTTAAAAGTTGCATCACATTCCATACCATTTTAAAATGGTGACTTAGAGACAGAAAAAGATTGCAGTAGATCGGTTTTCCCTCGACGCTTTCTATTTGATTGTATTGGAAGACCAATAAATTGAGATTTTCCTATTGGGCTAGATCATTTCGTAGCAAACGGATCATTTTTTATGAAGAGAATGATTCAGTTAATCTTTACTTTTTAAGTCAAAGTAAATGATCGAGAAAACGTAGATTTTAAGCTAGAACGTAACGAGTGGCACGATAACAAGTATGGTGGGGATGATGGATGCATGCATGGAAACGATTACCAATGCAAAAGAGAAATCCTTTAAGACTTTGGCCTTTCTATTTTCTTTCTCTTTCACGCACACAGATTGTAGTTGCTGTTTTTAAGAGTATGAGATAGTAAAGGCGTAGGTAGAGAGAAAACACAAGTTAGTGGAGGACTTTGGATAGAGAGAAAGAAATTAGGGTTATGGTAAAGCTATCCTTGTGGATCTCGGGTTAGGAGTCGGTAATTTTCTATTACAATGACTGTGTGATGCTTCGTGCTTAGGATTTAGAATGATTCGAATGCACAATGATTATTGGAGATATTTCATCCTAAGTCATTATCGATCATGCATACAGTCGGATTTGGTTTTTGTTTCATCCTAAGTCATTGTCAGTCATGCATACAGTCATCCTAAGTTATTCGGATTTGCTCAATTAATGGATGAGCGCCCTAGAACATAAAAGAAAAGACTTTTCTAAAGTGGAATTCATGTCAATATTTAAATTCTACCCCTTTAAAGAAATACTATTGGATCTTTTTCAAAGGCCTATACATTTTGTTCTAAGAGGTCACCAAATTGGAAGGAAGTTGTAATCCAAACTCATTTTAACCTTAGAGTTGTTAGGATTGAGTTAAGCATTTTTGAAGCATCAAAAGGTGGAGATGGGTTAGATAGGTTCAAGTATGAAATTAGGAATAGGGAAAGAGAGAGTGGGTGGGAAGCAAAGAGACGGAAAGAAAAAGAAAGTTGATAGGGAGAGAAGCAAAAAAGATGGTCAAAATGAAGCCTTCAAAGACTACACTTAGCTCATTCCAACACACAAAAATATATAAGTATCATCATCATCTCTTCTCCTCCATCTTCTCATCTTTATTCAAACTCACCATTATAATGCTTCCCTCTTTTCTTTCCAAAAATATAAACCCCATCTTTAATTACTTTTTGTAAAAAGATTAATCTCATTTAGTTACAAGTAATTACTACTAACACCAACTTTTAGAAACAAAAAATAAAATAAAATAAAATAAAATAAAAGAGAAAGTTGATGGATGGGACCTTAAACTTTGCTGCAAATGGGTTATGAAGAAGCATGGTCAAAATGAAATGCTTTTGATTATTATTATTATTATTTTCCTTTGAGTTTTTAATTAATAATAATTTTGTAAAATAAAATTAAAATAGAAAAAGGTGGGAGAATATTTGTATTCTCTTTCCCTTTTGGGGTGGGACATTCCAATGTCGGGAGGATGTCCCCTTCAGCTTAGCTTTGGAGTTTGGACTCAAGCTAACTCTTCCTTATCTCTTCCTATATGCTTTTTCATACTTTAATTACACTCTTTAATCTTATAAACCCTCCTCCCATCTAAATATACTTCAATTATTAACATATTTTTAAGTTTTTAGCTTAAAATCTCACCCTCCTAAACACTAACTAATCCCTAAAAACTTAACTAATCTAAACCAAATTTCTCTTCCGTGGATATGGAACTTTCATCTAACAACTATCATGCTTAAAAAATGCCTATAAAATTTTTTTAAAAAAAATCAAAAGTTTTTACTAGGGACAGAAACCATAAAAATATTTTTTGAATGTGGTATTAATAGTTTCAGTATTTGTGAATGTTTTAAACGTTAGTCTTTAATATTTTATAGTTGGAAGAGATATTTTTTTAGATAAATTATAAAATTGATGGAGTAAAAAGAGGTTTCCATGATGTGGTCAATGAATTGAGCATTAAAGTTTGGTGATTTCCACAAAGGAAACTAAATAGAATCATTTCAAAAGGGATTTCCATTGCATGCATGCAAGCAAGCAAGGCCGTAAATCAATAAAGCAATTTGGTTCAATATTCTTTTGAAATCCACAGTTTGAATTATTATTATTTGCTTTAATTTCTTTACCAAGTTATTGTTTTTATTATATTTCTTCATTTATTTTTCGGCTATATAAACCACCCCCTCCATTTCCTTCTTCCATCACTCGCCTCCCTCTGCTTCACTTAGCACCGCCGTAAGAATCCCTGCTTAATTCTTTTTTTTTTTTTTTTTTTTTTTTTTTTTTTTTTTTTTTTTTTTTTTTTTTTTTTTTTTTTTTTTTTTTT
>NW_019268546.1:2652393-2700359 GCF_002738365.1 Cucurbita moschata | reverse complement strand
TTTTTTTTTTTTTTTTTTTTTTTTTTTTTTTTTTTTTTTTTTTTTTTTTTTTTTGAATGATTTGGTATAAATGGTGGGAATTTGAAGGTTGCCGGAGAAATGAACAGGCCGGGGGATTGGAACTGCAGATCATGCCAGCATCTCAACTTCCAACGGCGGGAGTGCTGTCAACGCTGTGGCGAATCCAGATTCCTGGCTGACCTTGGGCTCTTTGGCGGCGGCGGCGGCGGCAGTAGAGGAAGAAGCATTTCGTCCTCCTCCTCCTCCTCGTACGGTGGAGTTGCCTCCCCGGGCTCCGACGTCCGTCCTGGAGACTGGTACTGTGGCGTTGCCAACTGTGGAACCCACAACTTTGCGAACCGGTCGAGCTGCTTCGTATGCGGCGCGTTTAAGGATGAGTCAGCAGCGACGGCTGCCAGAGGTGGGTTTGATTTTGATGTGGCGCCACGTGGATCGAGGAGCTTTGGTTTTGGAAGCAATGGCTCACGTGGTGGGTCTTCTTGGAAGTCTGGTGACTGGATTTGTTCCAGGTCATTTCTTTTTTACCCTTTTTTTTTTTTTGAATAATAGTTAATCTATTTAAAAGGTATAATATATTATAATTTACAATAATTTCTAAATCAGCTATCAAACACCCATTTTTAACCACGAAATAATAATTAATTAATTGTGTCGATGGGTCATTACAGGTCAGGATGCAACGTACATAACTTTGCGAGTAGAATGGAGTGTTTTCGATGCAATGCTCCCAGAGACTCGTTCTTCTGAAATATCGAATTTTCATCAAAATTTTCTATATTTTTCTTCGAATATAATAGTACATAGTTTAGTTCGTATCATTTTTCATTTGATTTTGATTGTAATCTCTCGAGTTAGAGTGATATTGAGTTGTATTTTAGCTTTTCTTAATCAATTTTATGGCAAGGAATTAATCTCCTTTTTAGAATAAAAAGTGTTTTTTCTCTACCAATCAAATTTTATTTGACTTTAATGACAGTTAAACTGATAAACAAGATAATATCATAATTTATAAAGTGAATTTCATGAGCATTCAACTTGTTTGATTTGATAATTATTTATATTACTACTAAAAAGTGCTTTTAAAAAGTAATTTTTATTTATCACTTTTACTTTTATTAAAAAATAATTAAGTAGATAATTAAACAAAAAAAAAAAAGAATTATGCTAGGGTACTTACAAATATAGTTTATAAAATTAGTTGCTAAATCGGACATAAAAATGTAATATTTATACCTTTTATTCTGGAATATATAGAGGTAAGATTTATTTAATAAAAAATTAAAACTTAAAAAATACATTTAATTTTTTAAATAAAAAATAAAAAGATACTTTTACTTTTAGCGTACAATTAAAAAAATATGCATAAATTTCTCATCAACTTCTCAAAATAATATTAAAACATTGAAATATAATATATGAGGGGTCATAATTTTCTCCCATGAATTTTTTTTTTAATAAAGTTAAAAAGAGTGTTAATACTACTTTTAAATTTTTATTGGTATTTTTTTTTTAAACGTAGTACGGACCGATAGTGCACTTTTGAACTTTTTAAAATAGTTGAAGAGTATTAATAAAACTTTTTAACGTTTAAGGGTATTTTTGAAACATTATTAAAAGTTCGAAGGTGTTTTTAAAATAAAATACTAATGATTTTCGATCGCAATTAATAATAAATATATTTTATAGTCTCTACTTTTAAAGTTTAAAGGTATTTTGAAAAATTTTAAATTACTTATTTTTTATTTTTTATTTAAAAAAAAAAAAACCTTTTAAATTACTATTTAGAAGAAGAAAATTAAGGAAAGAATGGAGGTCTTATATAAGAAGAGACTCCAAACGGTTCAAACATTAGACCGTGAAACGAGTCGGAAGGCGAAGCGACATACTCAAAATCGAAGCGGCTACTTCCGATTATGATGGGAATCCGTCGTTGAATCTCACGGCGGAGGCCTTTCATCTTCTCCGCTGTGGTTTCCGATCAACGCCTAGGGTTTAACTCTGTAAATATTGTACAAATGTCTCTTATACCTGTCAATTAATTGGATGTATCATTTGCCATTTCAAATTTCATCGATTTCTTCAAAACTTGTGGACTTGGGGCTTGGTGTCTCTTCTGGAAGTTTTGGACAGTTCTTCATCAGGTATCTCTCTGAGTTTTCCATTCTTTTGCGCCAAATTTGGACTCCTCAACTTTAGCTGCATGTGTCAATTTTTTATTCGCTTCCGATTTGAAGATATTGACAATGTACAGAGATTTAAGCGATTTGTCTATTGTTACTTTTGGAAAAGAAATGTTGCTTAGAACCTACTGTTTTTATCAGTTCAAAGAATTTGAAACTTGAAATTGGATGGTTTGGCCCTTGAAATGAGTGATCCTTATCCTTTTCACCAAGTTACTCCTCCAGACCATGAGGCTCGTGGCGTTTGGCCGCCATTGCGTCCTCCGCCATTGCCTCCTCGATATACTGTTGGTCGATTCCCATCATTTTATCAGCCTACGATGTCGGAAATTGTACCGAGTAGGGTAATGCCTTCAAATTTTGAGATTCCACAATGGAACAATGTGCACATTGGATTACATGACAATGAGTTGGAGTGGAGATATGCACTTGCTTCTAATGATCATACTCGTGGATGGTTACCTTCTTGGCGAGGAATTGAATTCCATGAAAATCGATTACCAGAGTGTCCGATTGTTAACAGTCGGACTGGAATGTCGACTGAAATGAAAGTTTGCAGACAATTCCAACGTAGGGGGAAATGTGCATATGGTGATCAGTGTCGTTTCCTTCATAAAATTCCTGAGAACACTAAGGATTTTGGCTCCTCCAGCCAGAACCATGAGGTTAGAGCAGTAGCTTCTGGTCATGTTATGGATGGAAAAAGTATGTTTGATCAATTTGAAGAAGTCAGATCAAAAGTACAAACGAAAATTGTTGCCCGCAGTGAGATTCCAATGCCTGTAAATTGCAAAACAAGGCTCTGTTACCTCTGGCAGACAACTGGTCACTGCTCATATGGGGAGGTTTGTCGCTTCGCTCATGGAGAAGCAGGTATTTACAGCCTTTGAGTCTACTAATCTCTTTCGTTTCCAGTACCATGTCATATGCTTTCAAGTGATTTATCTATTTTCTTTTCCCATTTTCTTATCCATGCAAGTTATTTCATAAATTACTTAAACTTTTTGGGATAAATAACCTGCCTTGATTCAAATGAATCCTCTTTCCTTTTGAGTTTTAATAACGAGGTGAGAGATTCGAATGTTTGACCGCTTGGTAAAGAATATATGCCTTAAATCTTAGCCTTTTTGTTGGGTGATTAACTTTTGTAGGGGGAAGGGGTTCTATTTGCATAATGAAAATGGTGGGCTATATAGACTTTGAGACCTTTCTAAGCATAGGTTAGATATTGTTCCTCAGAACATGGAAACATCAAACGTTGATTACTTAACCATACATATAAATGAACATTCTAACACTGTAAGATGCAATGTCAACCATGTGGATATACTCATTCATAAATGGTGATTGACGTGTTCATGAAATCAAAACCTGGTTATTGCCAAACTACATGCATTGATATTGCCCTTGTCTTCTTTGTTTTGGGGGGAAAATAGAATTACAGAAGCTCGAGTCGTGCAGTACATCAGAACGTGGCAGAGTAGGTGGAGCCTCTGCAACAACTAAAGCTGCTGCCGCGGCTGGATTAAGGTGCAGCAGAGGAATTGGAACCGACTGTAAGAATAAAGGATCATCAAGAATGAAGCAACTCTTTAAATCAAAGGAGCATAAGAAGTTGATTGGCATTTACGCTGACTGGCTTGAGAATTGAGTATTCTGCATGACTTGCAGTACAAAGATTTGACCAAATACTACTGGGGCGTGTTCCAATTCTCACAAGTGGCTGAGAACATTAAGGTTCTTCTAGAACCCCCCAAGTGCATTTTGACATTTAAATGAATATAGGAAAATAGATATTGTTCTTAACAAGAATATGATTTTTTTTTTTTTTTTTTTCATTCACAACTTTGGAATATAGATATATGGTATTGCATCTCTCAAACTGACAGAGATGGAAATAGAAGTAGAAGTTTGAAGATTTGAAGTCTTATGTCTAAATGAAAATTGTTTCATTCATAAAGGATTTTAGCCGACCATTGAAATGATTGATAATAGTTATAGTTACCAATGGTAATAGACTGTGATTCTATCTTTAGATATTAGCCTACTACTTGTTAGAATTGAGGAGGGACATAAAATGGTTATCTAATGTTACATTATTTTTAAGCATCGGTAATCATTTCAAAAGACAGATGCTTCGTTCTTCTAACTTTCATTGTTTCAGTTTGGGTCATTTTCAATAAAATTGAGTAGATTAAATCTTGTTTTCAAATTCATTATGATTATGTATTCGGAGTTTTGTGATACAAAATTTATGAAGCTAAATGGATTTTTAGCAGGAAGAATGAAAGCATGCCACGTTTTCCACTATCAAGCTGAAATTATCTATGATTTCGCTTGACAAGGTGAAGAAGTTGAACTTATAGCATTCATGTATGCAAAACATTTTCAAATTTCCTACATTAATCAACATTTTGACAAACCACAAATCTACGTTTTCTGTTGTTCAATGATTTTAGAAGTAAATTAGAGTTTTAATTTAGTACAAGATGATTTATTGGATGAGTTAAATTCATATCAACAAGAAGAAGTATGTGATTTTGCTATAAAATTATATGATTCTTTTTTTCAACATGGTCATATTTGGTAAGACTTCTTAGAATTTCAAAATACATTTCTTTGTCATCCATTTCTACCAAAGATAATAGATATATATATAACAAAAACTTTTAAAAAAAATAATATTAAATAAACATTTTACAATTTTTATATTGAAAATTTTGTTATTAACATGGGAAGGAGTGAGAGTGAAAGAGAAAAGGAGAGAGAGAGAGATGAAGTTTCTCAATATATGTATAGATTCAATGGAAAGTAAGATTGACTGATATTAAACCCATTGTGTTGTGAAATGTAAGGGCAGAATAAGAAGTCGGATAGTTTAGCCCACACAATCCAAATCCAAGTTGGTGGGCTGAACACACCTAAGTTATTTAATAGACTTCTATCTTCAAATATAATAATTTACTCACCTCCGGAAGGCATTCACTTCGGTTTGACGACGTATGCTCAAATTTTTGACCCTTGATGAGAAGAAAGTTTTTTAACTTTTGACCCCTGACGAGAAGAAAATTTTTAGAAAACTGTAAAGAGTTTGAAAGTAAAATTAAAAAAAGTTGTAAGCAATGCTATAAGTTGTAAGCAAGAAAGTTACCGCAACGACTTAAATAGCATAAAAGATTTAGCAACTAGTCGCATACTTCTATAGTATATTTTGGAACATTTCAAGTCTACCAAATATAGACATAACATCTTACACTTAAAAAATACAAAAAAGAAGCTATACATCATAACAGTGGTAAAGGAAAGCAATAGAGCGATACAACACAAGGAGTTTGACATGCAACGGACACGCGGCCATTGCAACACGCCTTAGACAAACATGACTGTAACACCTCACACTTCCACTTCTTTCCCCGCTTTCTCATTTGGTTCTTCCCCTTTTCCAGGTTTGCAGAAACATCTCCAACTAAGCTCCATCTTCAATGTAACACTCAGCCTCTAAGCTCCTCCATTAACCCCTGTTCTTCAAAGAATACGAGTTCAGAAGACATCTAAGCAAAACAATAATAAGAATGATCAAGGTTTACGGGGATTCCCACCCGTGAGATGTATTGCTCAGCATCAGTACGTTTAAGAAAATGTATGGAATGAAGTGCAAAATTTGCTGTTTTATCATCACTCAGTACTATTCCTTCACCGATATCATCGAGTACCCTCACTTGGATATATGGATCCTTAGGAGGCACCATATCCTGCCAATGATAAACTTGAAGATTTTAGTCCGAGGAGTTTGAGTTGGAAGCGTATATCTAAAAAGTTATCCTACAAAAACATTGTGTGTTATTGTAAAGTGTCATTGAGCGGCGTCTGAAATTACCACAGTCAAATCCAACTCCATTTTCGACATGTATTCTTTTAGACGAGCAGAATGCTTCTTAAAATACTCTTCCTCTGAGTTGCTGAGCTTCTCTTGTATTTCAGGTGGAAGCATAGATCCTACTATCTTCCATATCAAACTTCTTATAGTTTCAGCTCGATTGTACCTGTTTGTTCATGTACAACGACATTTGATTGACAAATATTACAAAATTATCTCAATCCAGCAAACAAGGTAAGAAGCCAGTTCCTCAAAGTTATCTCACAATATTACACTTACACATAGGCCATGAGGCAGCGTTTATTGCGAACTAATGCTAGGTGGTGAACGAGTGCACCAAAATGATCTTCATTCTTAGTCGTCTGTAGATCCAATCCTTCATCCTGGATTTTCCTGTTTCAGATTATCATATGAGCTACATTTAGTCATCCTGAAATACTGTCGTTTCATTATATGATTGCCAATGAATCTAAACCGATAATTAAATGCATATATATGCCACTTTCGCTCTATACTCGCATAAATTGAGGAGTAATTAGAATGGAGAATATCAGGCTTTAGAATTCATCAGTTCGGGCGCACTCACAACCAGAGTGACAGTGAATACATGGCTGGTCAGCTTTTAGCATTTGGTTACTATTTGAGGGACATAACAAGAGGTAGAATTTTCTCACCATCAACCAGATGAGGGCATAATGATTAGGATTGGGATGGAAAAAAACTCCTTTCATACTTTAGTACTTGAAAGATATACCAAATCTCTTGTTTCATCCATGTGTAGATTTCTTTCTACACGTGCAGTTCAATCTTGGAGGGACACTCTTAAATGCAATGGGTCAAAAATGTACCACAGTAAGTTCAGGAATGTAGTGATTAGTGAACTAAAGGGATAGTTCCTGGTATGCAGATTGAAACCATTGGATGTGGATTTCCTAGGGATATGGATGGAGATTTCTCAAACTATAAACTCACTAAAAAGTTAAAATTACCTTAAGTTCATATGTTATAGTTCTATTCCCAACCAAGGCCACCAGTTCATCGGATAAAGTTCCCAAGTGCTATTGTCAAGAAATGAAGCCTTGACCTGATTCTGTGAACATCTACCATTTCTCAATTCTGCTCTCCTTAGTCATATATAACTGAACCACTATTAACCAAATGAGCATGCTCTTAGAAGCAGTTTAATTACCGTCGACTTTGCTACCAAACAGTTCAACTACTATGGGACAAACCAGAAACAGATCAGCTACTACTTAAAACTAAATATCATATCCATTAATGAATTATGTGAATGAAAAGGTAGAATATTATAACCTCAACAAGGATTGAAGCTCAAGATGATGTTGCTGGCATTCTGAAATAACCTGTTCAAACAGGTCGCTCTGGAGAAGCACAGAGACAATAAGAAAGCAAAATGGCAAAGTATTAGATATACTATGAAATTTCACTATAGCTCGACGTTAGGACACTGACCACGGTGATTTGTGAGACAGAGAACTGCTATCATAAGAAACCATAATTTCTTTTAAAGTTGTTTACTTGTTACCGAAAGTGCTCAAAAGCCATCACCATTCACAATGTATATCCAAAACAGAGCATATTTAAAAACTCAATAGAAATCGTGTAGTTAATTGTACACGCACGCATACATGATAAAAAGTTAATGAGTCAACATTGCCTCTGCTGTTTGATCAATTTGCACCAAAAGTATAACAATCACTTCAAACAAACTCGGTATTAGTGAAAATAAGCAAACTCCATCCGTTGTAGAGGTATTAACAGCTAAAGTGAAAGAAAATTAAACATCTCTCGAGGAGTGCAAATATTTCAATGTTTAAGATTTTGATTGCAGGATTTCATATACTTCTAAAATTTTAATTTTCTATTCATAACTCAAGATTAAAAACCCATACTATGAATATTTTATTTTCCACTCCATCAAACATTTGAACACAAAAATTAATTATACTCTTTTCGAATCTGTCAAAACTAACCAAGATCTCCTACTGATGCAAATAGGAAAAGTCAATATATAAAAAGAAACGCAATCACAATACTAGCTGACCAACAACCTCAGTTCGTACACATCAAAAAAAACGAGCATGTGGACTTACATTGAACTGTGCTAGCTGTCCTTTCTCGCCGCTTGCTAGCTCTTTCACCAACTGACATGCTTTTCTCCCATACATACTCGCTATTACGACGCAAATACAGATATCGAAACCAGCTCGAAATGAATTTGAAATCTAGAATTATATCGAATTCAAAACTGCTCCAATTCCAAAATTTCCCAATTTTGAAGTTCGTTGAATGGATGGAAAGATAAAATTTGATATGGGCAGACTTGAACGAGAAGACTAAGCGAATGAAGGGAGATAGGAAGAGAATGAGGCCGTGCAGCAACAACAGAGAGGAAGACGGCGAAGAAAATGAAGAAATCTCGGGCGCTGCAGGGTTTGGAACTGGCGGAACCAACCCCTGAATTAGGGATTTCGCGCTTTTCTTTACCTAAATATCAATTCAACAGACGAACTGGCGGGAAATTGTGCTGATGTGTCCTCATTTTGACTCGAATCGGGCCGGGTCGGGCTTACCTACTGGATTGGCCCATGTTATTTACCTAACAATTAAGTCCAACTTATAACAAATTATAATATTCCTTTTAAGTGGCCTGCATGTAGCATATTATATATACATATAAATATATAGATATAGCAACTCTCTTCTAAATATTTAAATTTTGATTAATTAATTAAATGTGTTTATTTTATGTTTAATAGAAACCAGAAAAAGATAAGACATTAAGTTGTTTCTTATTTTTTCTTTTTCCAGATTGAGAATTTAAATCATTATCTCCATATTTATGTAATTTAAACTTTGAAAATGTCTTGTTTTTAAATTCATATTTAAAAACGATTTACTTTTTCATTTACCTTAAGATAATAAAAACAAATTAAAAATTTGAATCCACTGTGGATTTTTCTTTTTTTTAATTGTATATGAATTTTACGTAAATTTTAATTTTTAATGTAATATAATAAAAAGTAAATTATTTTTAAATAATTAAAAAATAAGGTTTGAATTAGATTATAAACTTTATTAGACTCCTTGCCACGGACTCAATTAAACTCCTTTTTTTTTTTATCAACTCAAAATTGTAGTCGGTCTAACTCTACCCATGTACGATTAGGATAATCCATTTCTACGAGGAAAAAAATTAATGATAACATAATTACTCTAAATTGAATTGAAATGGATTTTTATTTTCGTGATTGCGGAAGCATCAATAATTGACGTATTAAAATGTTTAAAATAAATATGTTGACTAAGTTCATGAGTTTACCAAAGCTTAATCAATCCCCTTCACACCCTCCTCATCTTCAGATAAGCCGTTTCAGATTTTAGAGCGAGAAAACCAAGAAACAGAGGAGGGAGAAAGGGGCGGCCATGGCTGGTCTGCAGAGATCCGTTGTATCCTTCCGCCGCCAGGGTTCTTCCGGTCTTATTTGGGACGATAAATTCATATCAGAGGAGATAATCAAGGCGCCCCAAAACGACGCAGAATCCAGCACCGCCGCGGAAGAGCTGAACACCGGAAGAAATATTCCACCAATCAAGACGGTTGACCGGACCCGATTAAACCGCGGCGAAGCACGGGGGTTCCGGAGTAAAGATACAGCGGCGGCGACGGCGACGGCGGTGGAACCGCCGTCGCCCAGAATCTCGGCTTGTGGAATCTGCAGCGCTTTCCGGAACTCGGGGGGCAAGAAACAGAGGACGACGGCGGCCGGTAAGCGCCGATCACGGTAGGTTTTGAGGATTGAAAGGGAATTATGTTTTTTTTTTGTTTTTTTAATTTGAATACGTTGTGAAATTTGGTTTAATATTTTCAGAAATTTTGGAAGAAATTGATGTAAATATGTTTGATTTCTTTTGGGACTTTTTATAAAAAAAAAATATCCTTAAAAAATTGTTTTTTTTTTTCTTTTTAATTCATAAATTCAAATAATTTGGTTAAGATTGAATTATATTCATAATTTAATTTACTAATAATATTAATTTTTGTTGAATAATTTCTTGCATTTATGATTTAAATTGAGAGTTTAATAAAAAAAGAGATATATTTATTTGAATATGATATTAATTTCATTTCTTGTTTACAAAGTAAAATTTGTGAATTTAATAAAATTAAAATTAAAAAGAGAAAAATGGATGGGTAAAAAGGAAGAATTCCCCACTTTTTGTTACAATAAAGTTAATTAAGAATATATGAATCAAAATTGAATACAAAATGATAATTAATTGACCATAAAACGCATTAATGATTGTTCATCACATTAATCTAACTAATAATGAAGACTAACCCAAAACGTAACGTAGAATCATTAATTATTAAATGTTGTATTTAAAATGGAAATAATTATTTAATTCTTAGTCCAACGAATATGAAGCAATTGAAGAGATTGGCTCATGGATATTAATTACATTTCAAATTACAATCCAATTAGCTGTATGAACCTTGATCCAAACCACTGTATCTGCGTATGAAAGTCCAACAATTGTGTCTCTATCCAATACCCATGTTGGTATTTGCTATTTTGGCGAGCTTAATCTTCGATTCCCGCTTTTTGGGTCGAGCATAACTCGACCGAGATCGAAAAGGGTTCTCTATTATGGCCATCTTTTGGATGTGAGATGTTCGTTTTTTATGCTCAAAGTGGACAATATCATACCATTATGGAAAGTCGTGTTCGTTTAACATGATATTAGAGTCATGCCCTAAACTTAGTCATGTCAATAGATTGGTAGATCCTCAAATGTCGAACAAAAGACTCCAAAAAGAAAAAGGAGTCAAGTCTCCTCGAAGGCACGAAGGCAATCAAAAATGACCAAGACTCCAAAGGAGTCGAGCCTCGATTAAGGAGAAGCGTGCTTTGATCGAGTGGAAGTGTTGGATGAAAGTGTCCCACATTGGTTAATTTAGGAAATGGTCATGTGTTTATAATCAAATAATACACTCTCCATTGGCATGAGGCCTTTGGGGAAGCTCAAAGCAAAGCTATGAGAGCTTATACTCAAAGTGAACAATATCATACCATTGTGGAGAGTCGTGTTCGTCTAACACGTTTAACCTCATTTGGGTGCATTGTGACACACTAAAATTGTCTCTTCCCACAATTATCTCTCCTGGGTAACTGCAATTCACATATAGGTTGACTTGGATTGTCATGGGCTCACATATAGGTTGACTTGGATTTCAAAGAACAGAATCGAACTTTCATTAAGGATATATTCGTGATAATAACTTAAGCTACTTATTAGTAAGTAGTCTTACTATCAGCAAAGTTATATTTGATGTTGACACGTACCTGTGGTTCTGCACGTGTCATATATACTAATATGTATGAATTATTCGATATGCTTATATTATGTTTATGTTATGTTATAATATGTGGGTTGTATGATAATAATTATGGTACGATGTGTTCAAAGATATGCTTGAGATAGGATACGAGAAGGATGCACAAAATGAAATGTAACAATAGGAGTAAGATACCTTCATGAAACGTTAAGGTTAGGTTAGGTATGGAGTGCTATGGATAAGGAAGATTGATAAAAGAATATGGTTAAGATATGGGTAGAAAGAGATAGGTTTGTGATAGATTGATAGAACGATAGCGTTAGGATACATTTCTGCGATGATATGACTAAGGCACGTTCACGTAACGATATGACTGTGATAGGTATAAAAATGTTAAGACTATGATAAGTTAGGGAACGATATGACCACGAAGTGTTTACGATATGACATGTTTATGATACGATATATTGTGATGTTATGTTTAGTTTGTTTTGTGTGACTATAGAGGTAATTGTTGTATGAATTGCACATTATGGAATCACATGTTAAAAGCAGGGAGCGTTATGTTATGTTTTCTAAATTGTATGTATACAGAATGTTACGAATGACATGATATCACGATAAATGAAATGAAATGTAACCCCATTAGGATTATGTATCATACGTAGACTGAAAAATGAGAAATGACATGTTAAGCATGAAAGATGATAACAGAGTTATATTCATTAATGTGTGTTCATGCGTTTGGGAGGATACCCCTATTCCTTCACGAGGGTATGGACGCGTACATCTAATGGCAGGGGTACGTTCGTTATGTTTTGCATAGCACTGCCATGACGGTTACTAGTTCTAACGGGTGTCTGGCCTAAGGAGCTCCCAGAGTATGCTCGCCCGACAAGGAAAGTAGCCCAGCGGTGTGCGAACTGACTGATGAGCCCATACTCGCACGTATGAGTTGTGTGTAGAGTATATGGTACATGTCCAAATTACCCGGTAGGACAGTACCGTAGGAAAATAGATTGAAACGATAAGTTTTGTCAATGCATTCACATGTTCTTGCATTTAACTCCCAATAGTGGGTCACTTAATGAGTATTTCTTTAAACACTCAAGTCATGTGCTACTACATTTTTCAGGTTAAGGCAAGACATTCTTGTACGGCTGACGACGGCATCGCAACTCGAGACCATAGCACATGTATAGTATAGTGGTATTTATTTTCTTAGACTTAGGCTAGAATAGGATGTTCTTAACTTAAACGCTTCTTTATTTTATTTAGTCTTTTGTTGTGTCGTTTTAAAGATGTTTTCGAAATACGTAAGTCCATGGCTGTGTTTTAAGACAAAGGTTATGTTTTATGGAATTTAAATGAAGTCTTCTGCATTCGATGTTTATGGTACGCATACAATAGCGACCTTAAATTAAGTAGAAAATTTCGGGTCGTTACAAGGTGTATAACCACTCACCAAAATGATGTCTGCTATAGGGGGATGCATGATGTCAGCTCTCCACCACCCATGAGCCTTGTGACATAAGTGAGCTACCTTGTGGTACATACATGTGTCACAGCATGGACAATCATCTTCCTTTGAAAAGGGTCTTTCAAGGACAGTATCGGACAACACAAATGTTCCAATATTGCACCACAAGCCATGTATCGGAGGTTAGATTATGCATCCATTATCCGAAATGGATGCCATAAATGGTTTAGCATGGCCACGGGAGAGTCCAATGCCCAATGAGAACGAGATGAATGGATGTTCAAGATGTCTCCACGAGATAATTGACATATGGGGTCAGTTCCCAACGAATGTGTCCAAGCAAGCCAAGATGGTCAAGTTGTCCCGAGACATAGGATGACATCACGATGCATGGTCATATTATTGGGAATTGAGATGACAATGAGATGCAACGTTACTTACAAGAGACCTTGGCCTAGAGTAGAAGCAAAGTCGAGTCAGGTGACTTAGCCTAGTGTAGAAACAAGTCAGCTAGAGCCTCAAACGATTGAGCATGCACGCACAAGCAGCCTGTGTAGCTGAACAAGCTTAGATTCCACACAAGTTGTGCTCAACTAGCGAAGACAAACCTCGCTTAAAATCCAACAAAGCCACAAAGCCAGATAAAAAATGTGAATGGAGCTTGAGTTCCCTCTTAATGCTTGTCGCAAGCGTACCAAGATCACAACCTGACGGAGTGGAGTGAACTTGGGACGTTAATGGTAAACAATGAATGTAGGGTGTTTGGACTCGTGTGGTTTGGTGAAAGAAGTTAGTATGGATAAAGCTGTGTTTTGTTTATGAGTATTGGAAGAATATGAAACGACAAGTCCACCGCCCTGCTTTCCAAAAAAAAAAAACTATGCCCTCTTCATCATTCCCTTTTTACACATAACTGCTAAACCTTTATAATTGCATAACCTTATCACAACTCATTTTTCAAACTCAAAATTTAAAAATGACGATAAAAAATTTAAAAGTAACTTTATGGTCAGTATTTTAATTCCAATCCACGGTTAAAATCAAAATTCACAATTGAATTATTTTAACATTTAAGATAGCGTTGAAATGTAAAAGAAACAAATAATAAAAAATAAATAAAAAGGATTGGAATCTTATCCAAATATCTAGGCATTCCAACAGCTATTAGCTAAAGCCAAGCTATAGCATCAGCATTAATGATTTCAAACATCCAAAAAAACTGTTTTTTCAATGTCAAATATTTGGGCCACTTGTTCATCAACGGCAGACAAACGGGTGGTTTCATTTCATTCGGATCCTATGCTTTTAAAATCTTTAAATAAATAAAAATAATATTTTATTTATTTTGTTTAGTTTAGTACTGCAATTAATTTTATTCAATTCCTTCATCCGTTTTTTAAGAAAGTATATTAAAGGATGTGTGTTTTTTTTTTTTTTTTTTTTTTAAATTTTGTTGGTAGTTATTTCTATGTATATATATATATTTTTTTTAATTCTAAAATGAGCTTTCTTTTTTAGTTTTTTTTGCCACCTTTGATTTTGGCCGCCGCCCTGACTCGCTTACTTATTACTTAATTAAATTCGTTTTTCCTATAAATATGACTTTTTTTTTTTTTTTTTTTTTTTTTTACGGCGAAATGTATATGATGAAAAAAAGCTTTGATTCAGACTTTTCTGCCGGCGGTAAGTACAAGCGGCAGACACTGCCATCGCCGCCGTTGATTCGGCAGAGTTGCGGCAGAAGGAGGAGGAAGTTGGAGAGAACGGATGACGATAACAAAAGTGCCGAAGCTTTCATTAAGAAGATTAGAGATCAACTCTTCATTATGTGAATTGTGTATGGTGGTTACCAATTATTACAAATAATTTTGCTATTTTTTGAATTAATATTTTTTAATAATAAATGTCTCTCTGATTTTGAATAGATTGATTGGATTGAGGGTCGTTCATACAATGAAATAAATGAGCAACCCACTTTTGAGCCAAGCCACTTGTTTCTCTCTGGAACGAAAATATCAATCATTTTGGCTTGAAAGCTATTTTTCTCAAAGTGTCAAATTTGGAATATACCACTTTTTAGCTAAGCCACAGGTTTCTCTCTCGAATGAAAATATCAATCATTTTCGCTCGAAAGCTATTTTTCTCAAAGTGTCAAATTTGGAATATACTATTGAAGAGTACCATCTTTAACACATGTTATTGAACAGGACCGTTACATTGAGCTACCTTTTTAAAATCAACCTATGTGAGTCTTAAATTGTATCTACTCTTGAATACAAAATTCACAATCTTTCTCATACATCCAACTATATACACAACTATTAGTCTCATGTGTCCTAACTCGAAATTTTTCATAGAGGAATTAAAGTTTTAATGGATTTGAAATTAATGGCATGGGATGTTATTATCAAATTTTGTCGGTGGAAAATTTTGTTTTAACCTTATAGGAATCACAATTGTCACACATGTTTTTTTTGTTGGTAAATTATGGGCCATAATTTTTGGTAGGTGAAATAGTTGTACTATGATCATAATAACAACAATAAATACTTTTACATATAAAATATAAATATCACAGGCCCATTTAAACAACAAATGCCTAAACACAAGAGAAAAATACCCACAACAACAACAACATACGACATGTCGTCAAAGAAGAATTATTTATTTTCCATGGATTCAATCATTATCATTATCACTTCTTCTTCTTCTTCTTCAGTTGTAGTGTTACACCATCTGGTGTATCTGCTGCTTCTGCTGCATTATCTGAAGATTGAGCTGGGAACAGGATCGTGACATGCCATCACCCAATGGAATCACCGGTAGATTATCACAATTGCAAATCTCGATCATGAAACCATCTGGATCGTGGAAAAATAGCTGATCCACGTGTATTCCTCCTTCCTCTACTAACGCCTGCACGTAATTAATTCCCATATCCTTCAACTTCTTCTCCACTGCCCCCATGCTCTCGCACTGTTCATCCAACAGACATAGAACACTCACAATCACATTTCATTTAATTTCTCAATGTGTGTGTATATTTTTTCTAATCAATTGAAACAGGACTAATGTTGATCAATTAATTCCTAACTTTTTACCTGAAACGATATATGATTATCCTTCGGATTAATCGCGCCCTTTTTCGGCAAATTATCCGGTTCTTCCGATTGCAAGAGATGGATTCCAATGCCGAAACCATACAGCCTAAAATCCGCCGGATCAAAACCAAAATCATCATCACAGAACTAAAACAGAGCGAGAATGAGAACAATTCAAGGATTCAGTTCGGTTCTAAAGAATTAAGTTGAAGAAATTTTACCAAGCGCCATCGAAATTGAAGGATCCAGGCCTGCGAATGGGGAAAAAACCTAGAACATTTTGGTAAAAATCAATTGATTCTTCCATTGATCTACACAGAAGCGAGATATGGTTTAGCGATTTGAGATGCAGAGGATTTTCTCCAGTTTCCTTCATTGAAAATCGAAGAAGAGAAAGGGATTTTTCTAGGGTTTTTGGGCCAACGAGGAAGCAAGAAGAGAAAAGATGGAGAAAGAAGGAAGAAATGACAATGGACAGAGTAAAACGGGGAAAGGTGGGAGGGTTTATATAGAACTCCTTGATATTATACATTATGCCACGTATCTTATTTTGCTCACGTGGCACCCAGCTGTGGATATGACACGTTGCTGACTCGGATCTCAGCTAATACAAACAATATTATTTATTATACTATACCACACCAGAGACTCCGGGTGTATGTTAAAGCCGACAATCCGAACCGATCGAGTTAATTTTTGAACCCCAATACATTTGATTTGGGTTTCAGGTTCATTACATAAACTTACGAGTTCATCTGAATCTAACAAATATTTGGTAGAGCGAAAAATCGTTTATGTGTCGGTTCAACTCTAGTTATATATATACTTATTTTTTTATATTATTTATTTATTTAATTTTATTATTTCGAGTAAAAAAAACCTACAATTTTTTATAATATGAATAACTAAAAAAATAGCTATCCATATATTTTATACTATTTTTAAACCGAGTGTTAAATAATCATCCATAATTTTTATTTTAAACTAAAGAATATAGTTTATGATAGGTTTGTTGATCATGATTTAGGACATAAGTTATAAATATATTTAAGTAATTTTAAAGCATATTGTTTTTATTTTACAAATTTTTAAGTAAATTTTTTGGAACGGTCAATTTCTATATTGGTGTTGATTGGAAAGCAACTTTTAAAGTTTTTTTTTTTTTTTCTTTCATCGGAGCTTAGTAAAAGGTAAATGATTTTAAATGTTGATTTTTTTAAAACTTATCCAAAATGCTATTATTGTTGTTCTAGTATCTACTCTAGCTTTTAGATCAACCATTATTAGGAGAGGAAGGCTCTTAAATATTTTTGTAGTTTTTTTTTACACGTAAAGCAGTGTACAATAAGTGTCGATATTTAATTATATGACAATGTTGAGCTATGTTAAGATACTAAAAAGCTCATTTGTTGTTATAAAAAATTTATTTATTTGAACGATAATATATTATTTAAGTTCGTGAATAAATAAATAAAAATTAATTAAAATGTAATAAATTTTAGGCAATTAAGCTTAATTATTTTATAATTAATTAATATGATAATTTATTTTGATTACTTTTCTCACACCTAATTCACTAAAAATTTAGCATGACGTGTAGAGTTTTAATATTAATAAAAGAAAAAAAATTATATAACTATTTTTCTAATATTATATTTTGTTAGGTAAAGCAATAGGACCATATTTTTTAATATCCACATGCTCAACTAATTGAAAAAATTAAAAATATCCAAATGCCCGACAATTGAGTAAATTCAAAATAAATAAAAGGGTTAAAAATAATAATTGCATGAAGGAGATGGATTAACAACAACTTTAGGCATATAATATATAGTCTATAAATACAATATTTTAAAAGAAAAAAAACAAAAGAATAATAGTGGATATGATTAGACATTGCATTGAAATTCATAATAAGGCCAAACCAAAGTGGTTATTTCACTCTACCAATCATAATATATCCATAACTTTTTTTTATTTTATTTTCAAATATAAACAAAACCCTAACTTCACTTCACTCCCTACCATATCCAATCAATTTTGTTTTTTCTTTCGGGTTTTGATTATAGAATAGTAGATTCATTTTGATTCATGATTTTGGAAAGATTCGTGTTTATATAATCAGATGTAACAGATATTTTAAAAAATTGTTTTGTATTTGAATCGAAGAAAGAAACCTTTACTGACAGTCTTTTATGTGTTTTAGATACTCTCTCAGGTCCTAATATAAACTCTACCAAATCTCGTCGAAGCTTTGTAAGTGTATGTGAGCTTGAAGTTGGAGCTCACGAAACTTCTAGAATAGAGCTCCAGAGTCTTGCTATAAACCCTACCAAATTTGATTGAAAGTCCAGTGATGCTCACAAAGCTTCTAGAACAGTCTCTACGTGTTTTAGATACTCTCTTAAGTCTTGCTGTAAATCCTACCCAATCTCGTTGAAATTCCACAACTCTATATACTCACGGAGCTTGTAGAACAGTCTCTACGTATTTCACATGGTAAATTACTCGAGTCTTAGTGCATTTAAAAATTTAAAAATTAAAGTTAAAATTAAGATACAATAAATGGAGGCTTAATTATGTAGGACCTCATGCTCCAACCACGTGTTTTTTTGTGACTGAAATTAATTGCGAAAATAAATAATGGATAATTCAATTATTATTATTGTTATTAAAAAAAAAAGACTTACTGAGGTGTCAATTAGCTGTAATTTTGACGTGGCAATTTTCAATATTTATAATTGCCCAAAATTTTATGGCAAACAGTAAAGGTCATTTTCGTCCACTGAATTTAGACTAATTAAATTTGTATAATAAATGTTCTAATAATAAATTTATTTACCGTGACATGAATTTCATGCCTTAATTTAATTTAAGATAACTATTATATTTTTAACTCTGTAGTTCAATCTAAAATTGATTTATTTTTTAATTTAACTAAAATTTTGAACATATTATAAAATTTATTATTTTACTTATAGAGTAAGTTATTGAATAAAAGAAAAAAAAAACGGCAGCATTTAAAGACATTAAATTATTATGGAGAGATATTGTTAATTGAAAAAATAAACCAAAAAGGTCAATATCGAGAATTATTTTATTAATTTCTAGTTCATAATATCGAGAATTAATTGTTTTGTAATATTTAAAAAATTAGGAATCAGACAAATAATAGATAAGGGTTTGAATTTGGGAAGTTGGCAACAATATGTAATCCATGAGATTGGAAGGACTAAGAAGCAAATACGAAAAGAAATTTTCAATTAATTCCATGCTACGTAACCTATTAATATAAATACTATTAAAAATATTATTTTAAAAGACGTCAATTTTGATGTTTGCCACAGTAGGGTGATGTTTGCCCCATAGACTTTAATGCTTAAATTATCACATATGAATCAGATGTAACAATAACAATAAGGGTATGTATGTGACCATTATAATATTTTCGTTTATTTTTTTTTTTTTTTGAATTAGGTTTAAGGGAGGTTCAATTTACCGTGGGTAAGAATAATTATAATTTAAAAGCTTTTATCTTTTTTATTTTTTATTTTTTACTCGGGGTTTAAAAATAAGTGGAGATAAAAATCTAAATTATAATTTTTTTTTTTCCAAATTTTATTTATGGAATTTTTAAAGATATTATTTAGTTGGTGTGATCCATAATTTCTTTCCTAAGCCCAGCCCATAATAGCAAGCCCAACTTTGAAGAAAAAAAATGGACGGGAACATTTATTTATTTATTAATATTTACCTTTATATTTTTATAATAGAATTAGTTTTTTTTAATGGCCCTTTAAAAATTGATTCTCATTAGAACTAAATTTAGGTTGAATTTGTGAATTTTGTCTAGATTAATTAATGGATAATTATTTTTTACCGTACCTTATTTTTTAGCCTATTTTAATTTTATTAAAATTACTGATGTTAGAGATTTTTATTTTTATTTTTAAATATTAAAATTTAAAATTTAAAATTTAATGGGATGAAATTAAAAGTTGAGTTTTGACCGTCTAAAAGTGAATAACGGCATCATATCGCATGAGTTAATATATTTGTATATTCTTTTTGACGGCTCATTACAAAAACTCTAAAATTAAATGTGCTAAGTTTGAAATCTTGTTGATATAAATTCATAATCTTCACTTTAGATCTTATCGCATGAGATTGTCGGGACCGTTAGATGCTGAATTTTGGGCACGAGACACTACAATGGGAGTGTCGAGTAACTCAGTGCAGTAGGTGCACTCTTCATTAAGGACAACGTTCTACAACGTGCCTCAATCCATTACAGCTAAACTACTTTTTGGAAAATAAATTATTTTCAAAAAAAAAAAAAAAATCCATTAATGTCATAACACTTATAATAATAATAATAGTAATAATAATAATAAATTCTCTATGGTAAGTCGATCATATTTTTTATTGATGAAAAGTTTTAAATATTAAATCTAATTATGGAAAAAAAAAAACATTGGAAGTTGTAATTATATCTTAAATACTAATAATAAATTAGTTAACAAAATTAACTAAAAGTTTAAAAAATAAATTTAAATTTGAATTTTTAAATACGAAAAATAATTTAAAAATTCTTTTAACTTGTAATCGAGAAAGATTTAAAACAAAAACAAGCAATTAATTTATATTTGGGCGTAAATGAAAATAAAATAATAATTTTTTAAAATTTAAATTATATAGAAACACGCGGACAGTGCGAGCAGAGAAGTATTTTTTCAGAACAGACTTCATTTGAAATCTGTAGAAATTTGAAACGATTCACAGAGTTCATTAAGAATTAAATTCCAATTGTTGGCTGTTGCTATGAAATTACCTTGAAATCCAGGTTCCAGAAGAACATGCATGGATTTCTAAGGATTTCTTTACAAGATCTGCCTTCTCCCGAAACCGACGCTTCAACCATCGATCTCAAATTCTTAACCATCAGAAGAAGGAACCGCAGATTTTTCAAAACGTTATCGAAATCCCCTGTTATTGTTTTTCACGCAATCTTCCGATCGTGTAGCAGCTAATTAGCCCTCTTCAAATGCCGCCCACCCCCAAAACATTTCCCCCATTGATTCGATTCATGGATTCATTGTTCTTGATTAGATGCTTTCCCCCTGTTATTCTCCTAACCAAAAGAGAGAGAAACAGCGAGGGGTTGGTTGGTGACAAATTTATGCTTCAAAAGAAGGGTTAAGTAATGGGTTTTAGGTCTATCAACTGGTGGTTAAGCAACCAACCACCATCGCGATGCATCGCCGCCACCATCTTCTTCTTGTTGTTCCTTTTGTTTTAAGGCTTTTATTTGTTTTTCTTTCTGTATGTAGCTTTTTTCACACGTGAGAGAAGGCATTGAATGATTGGGATTGACGATGACTTCTTCCCTTACTTTTAACCTGTAAAATATTTCTTAGTTGTTGGTGCTGCGCTTCTCGTTAATATATACTCCTTTTCTTTAATGTGTTCTTAATAATTTATTGCTTTTTTGTCGAGTTGGTGTTGGAGTCGTTGTTCCAATTATGAGGAAGAGAGAAGAAGTGAAGAAGCTGCGTTCTTCGTCTTTATTTGGGGGGTTTTGTGATTATTGATTGATTATATTAATGGGGTTTCTTAAATCCTCTTGGGATTAGTGATTCTTCTCCATTTTGGGAATCTGGGTCTTCTTAATTCTTGTTTCTTCCCTACAATCGCATAATTTCTTTTGTGTTCTGTAACTTTGATTCTTTGATTGAAAATCTACTGATGAACTTCTTTATGAAAGTGGGTTTTGTTTGTTTCTTCTGTTTGGGAACTTTTTGATTCTCTTGCTTCTTTTGTTGCTTCATCAGTTTCATGTGTTTTTCTTTTGAATCTCTTGTTTGTTTGATCAGTCTCTGTTGGTTTGCTGGGCCATGATTCTTGGAAGATTAAGAGCTGTTTTTCATTCAGATGACATATTTTCCTAGTTTAAGCAATCCAAGAGAGTCCACGTTGGGTGACCAAAAACTTGGTTCTTCTTGCCAAGAACAGCTGCTCTGTTCTGGGAATTTGATGATGTTTATGAATCATCAAGACCCTTCTTGCGGTGATTACTCTGAGATTTTTTCTGGGGTTTCTTCAAATTATGTTGAATCTGTGGGAGATAGAAGTAATGGTGAAATGGGTTTCATTCCACCGGTTGTGGGAATTTTAGATCACTCAAATTTTCAATGTCAGGGTGTTTCACTTAGCCTTTCCACACACTCACCTTCTGTTGTTTCATTGCCTTCATTTCCTTCCCAATATCAGACCCGTGCCTTGCCTTCTTCATTTATCTGTGCACCTCCTTCGATCTTTGAGCAAAGGTCGAATCCGAAACTGTGTATGTCTGATGCAAAAAATGGTATGTATATGTCGGTTGCTGCTGCGAATTTGGTTTCGAATTCGATATACATTGAAGCTGCACAGCAGTTGCTTGATGAAGTTGTTAGCATTGGGGAAGCTTTGAAGGAGTTGAAGTCTAAGAAACTCAAGGGTTCTAATGATCTGACTGGGGAGATGTGTTCCGATGCGACGGATTCGTTGCTTGCGAATTCGTCTGGCGATCTATCGCCTACCGAACGACAGGACTTGAAGAACAAAAACTCGAAGCTGTTGTCCTTGTTGGGTGAGGTAAGCCAACAGGTTCTTGATGTTCTAGCATCAGTGTTTGTGTTTCATTTTTGTTGCATCTCTTTTCATGATGATCTTTCCTGTTGTTTCTATAAAAACTTGCTGACATTTGTTGTAGTTGCTATTGTTGTTTCATTAGCTGTTAAGGATTGTTTTTGTATACATGTTTGGTTGGTGTGTTTCCCAACTGGTTCGATCAAACGTTTTGCAGGTCGATCGAAGATACAAGCAATACTACCAACAAGAGCAGTTCTTAGCATCATCGTTTGACCTGGTAGCAGGCCGTGGGGCTGCAGAGTTCTACACTGCACTTGCACATTGGACTATTTCGTGTCACTTTCGACGCCTGCGAGATGCCATCAATGCACAGATTAAGACCACAAGAAGAACCTTAGGGGAGCAAGATGCTTCACATTCTGGCCAAGAGGGCATTCCTCGTCTCCGCTTTGTCGATCAGCAGCTCAGGCAACAGAGAACCCTTCAGCAGCTCGGCGTCACGTCACATAGTTGGAGGCCTCAACGAGGACTACCCGAAAGCTCCGTGTCGATTCTTCGTGCTTGGCTGTTTGAACACTTCCTCCATCCGTATGCGCTTTTAACTATTATTAGTACATATTCTCAACATGTTTACCAAGGCCTTACTGTTCCATTTGTTTTGGCTACTGTCACAGATATCCCAAAGATTCAGAGAAACTTAAGCTAGCAAGACAAACTGGCCTGACTCGAAACCAAGTAATGTCTTCAATCCTGGACCTAAAACTCGATTTTTTGCACCCTCTATTTGTACAAACTCTTAATACCTTCAATTCGGTTCGTTTAGGTTGCAAACTGGTTCATAAACGCGCGTGTTCGGCTATGGAAACCGATGGTCGAAGAGATGTACAAAGAAGAATTCGGAGACACGAACATGGACATCAAATCCTCACCAGAAAACGCATCCAAACCATCATGGAACAACAACTCACTCTTCTCCGAGGACAGGTCAGGAGACAAGTTACACGACAACACGAAGTCAGCAGCAAGCAACAACGAGCGAGTTCTCTACTGTCCGTGTTCTACCGACGACATGATCAAGCCGAGCAACTTCTCAGTCGACGGAGATGTTTCACTAGCACTGGAGCTGAAGCACTGCGAAGGCGAAGAATTCGGCATGTTCGGAAGTAGTAACAATAGAATCGTCGGTTCTATAGAGCTTGAGACACAAGATTTCCAATGCAGGCTCCCAAGCTCAAATATGTTGCATGATTTTGTAGTATGAAACTTTGATATACATGTATATAAAAAAAAGGGTATAATAGATATTATTGGAAAATTGTGGATATAATTGCAAATAAATGTAATTTTGTTTGGATTTTTCCAAATAAGGAAAGGGATTTTAATGTAACACTTTAATTCAAGTTCTTATAGTATTAGAAAGAAATTTTAATTTTTGAATTTTATTTCCTTTTTTGGGTTTTGTGGATCATATTGAAAGACCCCTCTAGTAATTATTAATTACATTTTAGGAAGGAATCTGTTTGGCTTTAGGGACTTTTTTTAAAATATAGCTTTTATGAGCCCTTCCCTTGTAAATTTTGAAAATATAATTTAATACTAAAATTATAAATATTTATAGCCAATTCGAGCATACTCTATTAATCACTCCATCCTCGGAACCATTGTCGTCAAATAATAATAATAATAATAATAATAATAATAATAATAATAATAATAGTGATTATTAATATGAATATTATTATTATTTGAGTTTTGGCCCTCTTTCACTATTTTTCGCTTGGATTGCCCTGGATCTGTCTGGGGTGTCGTTCTTGCAAATCAATCACTGAACTTGAAGTTAAACTGGTCTGCACATGCAGTGGCGGAGCCGTTTTTCTTTGGAGTTTTCTCCCTTCTTCTTCTTCTTCTTCTTCTTCTTCTTCTTCATCACTGATTTCACGTTACTGTACTTTTGTGGTGAAATGGAGGAGTGAGCTATCTTCCTTCCAACTCTTAAATTTAGTTCGATTGGTCATTTGCAATTCACCAGGTTGTTGTTTTACTTGGTTGAATTTATGGGGTTCTTTCCCCTCTTGCAAGATTTTCGATTGTTCATTCCATTTTTCCACTTCTTTGTGCTAATTTGTTTTGTGAATCGAGAGTTTTCGCTGAATTGCGATTAGCTTATGCGAGTTGAATCGAATTCACGCCGTTTCGATCAATCTCGTGCGATACGGATGATGAAACGTCCGTTTTTAACTGTTACAATGACGAAGAAGAGATGGCCGTTGATGATCTTGGCACTGGTTTCCATTTCCACTGCAACGGTTTTTATTATGCGGACTACGTTTGATTCGTGTAGCGGTGATGGGAATAGAGGTTTTGTGGAAGAAAAGGGTATCGACTCGCAGATTCGATCCTCTCAAATCGAGAGAAAAGCTCCGAATCCTCTTGATTTCATGAAGTCGAAGCTCGTCCTCTTGGTCTCCCATGAACTATCTCTTTCTGGTATTATTGGAATTGTGTTTTCTTTGGAACTTCCCCAGCTATTGCTGTTGGAAGGAAATTTTATGGAAATTTGACTAAGAGCTTTTAGTTTGGGTACAGGTGGGCCTCTTCTACTCATGGAGCTTGCATTTTTGTTGAGAGGTGTCGGTACTCAAGTTTTTTGGATCACTAATCAAATGAGCTCGGAGCCTGATGAAGTAGTATACAGTTTGGAGCGCAAAATGTTAGATCGAGGAGTGCAGGTTATATTCATTTTTTTCAAATTTTCTGCACTTGATCATAAATTTCTTGCAACATTGTTAAATTAACAATCGTTGGTTATGTTGAGAAATGCTATAGAAATCGAGGATTTAACTTTGGCTTCCATAATTGGTTGCTTTGCCCTTTAACATGTTATTGTTTATTTCACAATCAATGATCCTGGTATTGATTATGTTAGCTACTTCGTTTGGAATACTAGTAAATTGTACATGTTCTATAGTTGATTGTGTATTATGTCTGTTCTTCTTTAAAAGAATTCTCACTTGTTTTTTGGTGACTGAGGATGAGATTTTTGTCGTTAAGGTATTATCTGCTAAGGGACAAGAAGCTATTGACACTGCTCTAAAAGCTCATTTGGTTGTTCTGAACACCGCTGTTGCTGGAAAATGGTTGGATGCTGTTCTCAAGGAGAATGTTCCCCGTGTTCTTCCCAAGGTTCTGTGGTGGATTCATGAGATGCGAGGGAACTATTTCAAAGTTGAGTATGTGAAGCACCTCCCTTTTGTTGCTGGTGCCATGATTGATTCACATACAACTGCAGAATACTGGCAAAACAGAACGCGGGAACGATTAGGGTATGATCTCAATAAAGATATGAGAATTTTCATCGTTAATAGTTGATGCTTTTCACTAGTATAATTGTTAGCTAGCTAGGTGTTATCTCATTTCTGTTTCCTTTTTATCCATTCCACATCTTGATTTATTTCTAAAAAATGTATGTTCTATGGAAATCTTTTTGTTTGATCTTGAAGTGTAAAATGTTCCACTAGGTACTTATTTCTATCATTTGTATTATCAAGGACTACTGGTCCACCTTTTTTCCCTGGGCTGTTGAAAGTTACCCCTGCTGTGAGGAAAATTTTAACGACGGTGGTTTGATAGCAACTCTTGCGGACCTACATATTTTCATATCTGAATTAACACCCTTGAAGATATGAGATATAGAGGCGTATGTTTTTGCTTAAAAATATAGTGCAAGTCATAATTCAGATCTCTCCTCACGCTACGTGTGTGCTTGAAGTATTTTGATTGTTTTGCAACTGCAGTTTGTATGCTCTCCTAAATCCTTTGGTCATAATCTAAAAAGTTTCTTATCTTTATTTTTTCCAGAATTAAAATGCCTGAAACTTATGTCGTGCATCTTGGAAATAGTAAAGACCTTATGGAAGTGGCTGAAAATAATGTGGCCAAGAGGGTTCTTCGAGAGCATATTCGTGAGTCGCTTGGAGTTCGGAATGAAGATATATTGTTTGCAATTATAAATAGTAAGCTCATTTTTCTGATGATATGCTTCTGCAACATTAGCTTCTTCATTTATCTATTACTAGGTTGGTTTGTCTATTTTTTTATTTGTTTGTGTGACAAGGCATATTTGACATTTTCTGTTCCTATACAAAATTTTGTTAGCTGTTGAAAAAAAAATTGAAGGGTCAGTCACCGTTTTTTAGAACTTCTTCCTCAAGAATAATATGATGCTCTTCCTGTATATGAGATGCTCTCTGTTGTTTAATTTGTCAAGTCCTGGGAAACTTATTTCCTCCAGCTGCAACAATGAAATAGAATAAAGCCTCTTTGAAGATGCAGTTCTATATAATGTGAACTAATTTGGTTTTTCTTCGACTTAATTTTCAAAGAAGTGTATTAATATGAAGTGTATTGCAACACATAATCGATGTGATTCTAGGTGTTTCACGGGGGAAAGGTCAGGATTTGTTTCTCCGAGCCTTTCATCAGAGCTTGCGAATGATCCAAGATAAAAAGCTGCGGGTACCAAGGATACATGCAGTGGTAGTTGGCAGTGACATGAGTGCTCACACAAAGTTTGAAACAGAACTACGCAACTTTGTCGTTCAGAATAAAATTCAGGATCGTGTTCACTTCGTCAACAAAACCCTGTCTGTGGCTCCTTATCTAGCTTCTATTGATGTTCTTGTTCAAAACTCCCAGGTACTACTATAACTGTTTAACATATATACGAACTCGTGCGAGAAACTATGTGAGATTATTTGTGTATGTTACCGCTAGTTTCATTTCCCCACCTTTGCTTTTGAAAACCTTCCATCTTCCACCAAACGTCAGTTTATAAAAGAAATATTTTAATTCAATGTTAAGTGGCTTCCTAACCTTACTGAACCTTTGGCTATCAATGAAACCAGCATTTAGAACTAGACTGTAACGGGAGGTAGTAAAATATGTTGTAATTTGATTAAACTTTTGGTCATCGAGTATAATGGTCTTGATTTATATTTTGTGTATTGGAACCATATATATGTATATATATATCCACTTTTCCCTGTTTGTTTCCATTCTTTGGGATGAAACCTATTAGATCAATCTTTCTTGGCCTCCAAAGCTCGAATTTACTGTATATGTGTAGGGGAGGGGAGAATGCTTTGGAAGGATAACGATTGAAGCAATGGCATTTCAGCTGCCCGTGCTGGTAAGCTGTCTACCTTGCAGTACATTTTTCCAATTCCACCTCCTTCAGAGAAAACTTCTAAAAATGTTACTGCTCTGTGCATTTGATCTTATTATCTGCTGAATTCCATCTATTTTCCCAATATATATAATATGTATAGGGAACGGCTGCGGGAGGAACAATGGAGATTGTAGTGAACGGAACGACGGGTTTGCTACATCCTGCAGGGAAAGAAGGCGTGACCCCTCTGGCACAGAGCATCGTGAAGTTAGCGACACACGTCGAGAGAAGGCTGACGATCGGAAAGAAAGGATACGAGAGGGTGAGGCAAATGTTTCTGGAACAGCACATGGCCCAAAGAATAGCTGTAGTTTTGAAGGAAGTTCTGCAGAAATCAAAGAGCCACTCTAGCCATTAACCCTCTGTTGTTTTTATGTTACCTTACATGCTTAAGAATATAGACAAATTGAATGAATGCTATAGGAGGAGGAGAATTGTATGCTGTACTTCTTCTTCTTCTTCTTCTTTTTCTCTCTTTTGGTACAGTTTGTTGCAGGAAATCACGTTGCCTAGGAGGTGGATGGTTTCTGAATGTAAGTTATTTTCGTGTTCTTATTTCTTGTTCGGCTAAGAAAACAGGAGAAATTTAGCCCCCTTCCCTCGACCGTCGTAATAACCTAACCATACCGCTAGTAGATATTGACCTCTGCGAGTTTTCTCTTCCGGATTTCTCCTCTTTTGGGCTTTCTTTTCCAAATTTCTCCTTTAGGGTTTTAAAACGCGTATGTTAGAGAGATTTCTAGACTCTTATAAAAAGTGTTTTATTTCCCTCTCCAACCGACCTAACCGATGTGGGATCTTACCAAAAGTGTTTCATGGTGTCTGGTAGTCCGAATTAAAAGGGTAAAATATGAATAGAAACTTTGTTATTTATATATATATATAAAAGAAAAGATATTGGGAAATTTTGAAAATTCAATTGTTTGACATACCCACACCACACCCAATTCTTTATGAAATCTATATATTTTTTTTAATTTCAATTTTATTGGCCATTCTAAAGTTTGAAAAGAAATAAAAACAATGTTTAAAATTGAAAGAGAATAGAATATTTAAAAAATGAATAAGAGCAAATAAATAATTTTTTAAAAAGGAAAAAAAAATGTAAAAATAATAAAGTTGTGGGAAAAGAGATCTTCCGGTTCATACGGACCGTTTTGAGTGCCGATCAATTTTCTTTTCGAATAAGAACATAGATCCGTTCTTGTGGACGGTGGAGGAAGAAGGCTTTGCTGGATCTGAAATGTTTATTGTCTCAGTGAAGCCATTTTTTAGCGTTCTTGTTGTCGGTCTTTGTTTAACCTTGGCGGTGCTTCTCTTGTCGCCGTCCTCTTCGCTTTTCCCCGGCGCTTCAGTCTCGTCTACTCATCAACGGTGCGCTTTACTTTCCCTTTTTCATTATGTTTATGTTCTGACTTCGAGTATATCTTTGGATGATCATGAATTTGAAAGCTGAAATTAAAATGAAAAAATTGCTCGATCTTGGCTTTTTTTTCCCGAAGAAATAGTGAAAATCCTGCTTGAACTTGCATCATTTGAGAATATGTACTTGTTTTTCTTTCTTAATTACTTTATGTTGTTTGCTTTTTCTGTGTGGTTGCACTGAGAGTTGGAGAAATCATAAAGAAATAGGATCTTGAGTGGAATTTCACGAGATGAAGTTAAAATAAGTTTTTCTTTGTCTCAGATCTAGGATAGGACGTATCGACCCTCCTATCTTTCATTCCTCCTCAATGGTGGCCTTTTTTTAGTTCTTTTTGTGAAATCTAGAGTGTAATTAGCAGTTCCAGCTGAAAGACTTGACATAGTTCTTCTACACTACAGAAGATTAAATTGATCCAATTTTAATTGCAGAGGCTACACGGATATATGGAGTCTTCGAAGGATAGCAGAGTGGAGGCCTTGCAAGTGGTGGCTTCAAGGTCACTTACCTGGTAAACTGATTTGATTTCTGGTGACAACTTCTCGTTTACTCTCATGTTCTTTTCTGTCTTTTCAAATTTTTGTCCCTAATGGAATAGTGAGGTTCTTTGATTTGTAAGCCACTACCTTTGGACGAATTATGATGATTTGGGTAGTGGGAAATTCTTGAGTAGGAATTCACAGCAGACAATATGCATGTAATAAGATATAAAAGATTATATGGACTTTATGTTGTACTAGGAAAAATGGTTAGATGGTAACAAGGGTTGGGGGGATTCTGATAGGTTTTGATAGTCTGAGTCAGTTTTAATTGGCTTTCATTGCAGACATTTGGATTGGTTTTTTGTTGAAATGCTGCAGCTCTGCCTGCTGATAGCAATGGATATATACGCGTGGATTGCTATGGTGGGCTCAATCAGATGAGAAGAGATGTAATATTCAATGGTTTTTCTATATTTGTAATTTAACTTTGTTCATTACATGGTTAAAGCTTTCTAGCTAAAAGCTGACGCTCTTTATCATGTGTCCAGTTGTGTGATGGAGTTGGTGTGGCACGGCTTTTGAATGCAACCCTGGTTCTGCCGAAGTTTGAAGTGGCTGCATATTGGAATGAATCAAGGTAATTAATGGCAATATCTTTTAACTTGCCTTCCAAATTCTATTTCGTGCATAGACCTACCTGCAACTTTTTATTCACAAATCCTTGGTAATTCTATTTAACTTGGGTTTTTCCTTATGATGTTATCTATAACATGTTCATTTACTGACTTCTGGGTGGCTAAAGTACTCCAATACATTTTCCACTCACTAAAGAAAATGTTATAAGCTGCTTGCATGTGGTTTAACCTTGCTGTTTTTTTTCCAGTGGTTTTGCAGATGTATTTGATGTTGACTATTTTATTAGTCAGATGAATGGTTATGTAAAAGTTGTTAAAGAGTTGCCACCAGAGTTCCCGTCCAAAGAGCCTCACCATGTAGATTGTAGCAAACGCAAAGGACAGTTCGATTATATTGAAAGTGTCCTACCGTCCCTGCTGGAACATCATTATATTTCAATAACTCCAGCGATGAGCCAGAGAAGGGATAGGTACTTCAGAGTTGTAGTATTCTTTATTATTCGACCTTTTGGTTTGGTTTAGGTCAGTACCATGATAGAACAACGCCCCAATCGGCATCCAAAGCATTGACAGCTACCTCGTTTCACTTTCAATTGTGTGTGCAATGTTGTACAGGAGTTCTTTTTTGCTATCTTCTTTGTCTTTGCTGTAGTTCTCTAATTTCAGTGATGCGCTTAGTCAGTGGCAATGCTCTTAAATATTTTCCTCCCAAAATTCTTTTACAGGTATCCTCAGTATGCAAAAGCTGCCCTATGTCAAGCTTGTTACAATGCTTTGCGCCTTGCTGAACCCGTGGAGGAGAAAGCCAAGAAACTTTTGGAAGCGATACCAAAGCCCTTTCTCTCTCTCCATCTTCGTTTTGAGCCAGATATGGTGGCTTACAGCCAATGTGAATATCAAGGACTTTCTACTGCTTCTCTAGAAGCAATTGAGGCCGCTCGGGTAGATAGGAAACCATGGACCGGAGAGTTAGCCAAAATATGGAGAAAGCGAGGGAAATGTCCTCTCACCCCTCGTGAGACAGCCCTCATATTTCAAGCGCTCCATATTCCAACTAATACAAATATTTACTTGGCTGCTGGTGATGGTTTGATGGAAATGGAAGGCTTTACATCAGTGTACACCAACGTAGTAACCAAGTCTAGTTTCCTCAGTAGCGACGATTTCTCAAACATGCATGGCAACACAAAAGCTGCACTGGATTATTATGTGTCTATTAATAGTGATTCTTATGTAGCAACCTTCTTTGGAAATATGGACAAGATGGTCGCAGCAATGCGCGCATTCAACGGAAAGCAGAGGACATTGTTTTTAAGTCGACGAGCTTTTGCAGAGTTCACTTACAACGGTCTGAAAGGGAAGGAGCTGAATCAAGCATTGTGGAAGGCTCATAGAGATGATTTCGTCATGGGCAGGGGATCTGCATTGTCCGACTGCTTTTGTGAGTTCAAACTCTGAGCTTGAGAACCTCGGGTTTTTCATTTTGGTATCATTTTTCCTCGTGTTTATCTGAACGAAGTTGTCCATGTTGAGTACATGCTGTTCCAGTTAAAATTGTAACCCATCTTTTGATAGAATAGACAATGATCGTTTTGATTACAGCCATTGAACAGGAATATGCTACTTCATTCTTAATCTTTGTCTCTGTGATGCCATTCAACTGTTTGCTCAAATCTTGGAAACCATAAATCATAAGGACTTTGTATGCCTTCAGATTGCTTAAAAATGAACATCCATAGTTTGAAAGTGGTCAACCATTTGTCACAATCGCTCTATAATTGTTTTGTTTGTGCCTTGTAACGCTTTTATTGCTGATTAACTTGAACAGATTTTTTTGATCGACCATAATTTCTGAGGCAAAACATCTAAGGAAACACGAGAAACATCAAAACATCTAAGGAAACACGAAACATCAAAACATCTCAGGAAACACGAAACATCAAAACATCCAAGGAAACACGAAACATCAAAACATCCAAGGAAACACGAAACATCAAAACATCTAAGGAAACACGAAACATCGAGCAAAAATTTGTCCTCTATAATCTCTAACAATCTCCATTGCATTGCTTGAAAAGTGTGGATCTTTGGAGATTAAGGAACAGAGATCTATAAAACAAAAGGAGAAGTGGGTATTTTCTACATACAATTCTTCTACTACTGCGAGTGAGTAGAAGTTTAACTTCACATTATGATTTTATCGTTTAAATTACACTTTCAAAGGAAAATCTTATAAACTTTCCTCGGCCAAACGATCACCAAATCAAAGTACTTATGCTTCCCATCAGCCTCTTCAGAAAGTGTTGCTTTCCAATACTTGTGGACCAGTTTTGTAAAGCCTTGTTAACCCAGAAGCATATCTGAAAAAATTACATGAGTTACGAGAAAAAACTCGAGCTAGAAGGAAAGTATACCGTCGCTTCGGTTTCGCTTACCCGAAAATCAAGAGGATTAGAGCTACGATCAACAAAAAGTACTGATAACATTTGTGCTTGGATTTACGTTTCACATCAGCTCCTGCAGGGATGTACTTATGGTTAACGTATCCGAACTGCGGTTGGATAAGGAGGATGAAGCCGAGGAGAAAGCCCGAAACGAAGCCTCCGATGTGTGCTGAATTGTCGATGTGAGGTATGAATCCGACTGCCAGGTTTAAGGCAATGATCAGAATCAAAGATATGAAGGCTGCACACTGAGTATCAATGAGAAACAAGCCATAAGGTCCCAATGTATAATATGGAAAGATGGAATGGAAAAAGTATTATTTGTTTCTTTTTGGTTACCTTATTTGAATATATTGTCCAATTTGTGATGAGCTCAGAAAGCATAGCGCCCAAAAGCCCAAAAAGTGCACCAGAAGCACCGACTGATATGGTTGGATTTTCAGATGGATTGATACTCAGAGATGACAGTAAGCTCCCACCAAATCCAGAAAGCACATACAAACATCCTATTTTCACTGCCAAAACCAAAAACAAGAACCAAACATGATTTTCTACTGAATATGACTATGACATGTACACGACCATAATTGACAACCCATTAGTTTTTAAGAAATTTAATATGATACTTGTCTCTATTTATCGGCTTAATAAACGTTTGATTGTTTGATTGTAACAACCTAAGCCTACTCCCTTAGGATCCGCTTTAGCCTGTTACGTATAGCTGTCTTCATAGTTTCAGAACACGTCTATTAGGGAGCGGTTTCCACAACCAATTTCATATCTACCTACCTCTCTTGGAGACCCAACGTCCTCACTGGCACACCACTCGGTGTCTGACCCTGATACTATTTGTAACGGTCCAAGTCCACCGCTAATAGATAATGTCTACTTTAGTCCGTTACGTATCACCGTCAACCTCACGGTTTTAAAACACGTCTGTTAGGGAAAGGTTTGCACACCCTTATAAAGAATACTTCGTCTGCCTCTCCAACTGATGTGCGATTTCACAATCCACCCCCATTGGAAACCTCTTCCGAACAGACACGTTTTAAAATCGTGAGGCTAATAGCGATACGTAACGGATCAAAACGGACAATATCTACAAGAGTGGACTTGGTATGTTATATTATACTTGTCCATCAAACTTCAGATACAGATATACAGCCCAAACTAAAGTGTTCATACTTATATAAAACCACTTGTCTAAATTCTTGTACTAAACAATCAAAGTAACTTAACAAATTCTAAAAACACTACAAAAAAACCCTTAAATATTTCTAGGCGAAGCACATAAACAGAGTTTTCCCCCCTTAAAAGCACTTTCTGATACGAAATCATCCCAAACTCTTGCTAAACAAAATCTCTCCCTCCCTCTTGTTCTTAGTGTTTGAACTACATATGTTTGTAGAGTGTTCAAAGTGAAACTATGAATCAACACTTAAAAAAAAAAAAAAAAACAAAGCAGTTTACAGTGTTCAAAAGGCTTACAAAATCCAAATTCTTGTTCGAGCCGAATTCCAATGAAGAGAAGACTGAGCATATTTGCAAGTAAATGAATAACACCAGCATGAAGCCACATACACGAAACCAAGCGCCACCCTTCCCCATGTTCCACTACTGCTTCTTTATCCAATGCTCCATATCGTTTCAAACTGCAAAATACAAAGAACAAAGAACAAAAAAAAAAAAAAAAATCAAACAAAACTCCCCTGTTCTTCTGTTCCTCTGTTCTTCCCCTTCTGCTAAACCCAGAAGTTTCCCCCAAAAATCATGTTTTCTCTTGATGGGTCGTCCAATTTCCTCGAGATTTACAAAACCCATATGCTAATTTTTCGATTAGACGAACACCCAAATCAATGGATTCTTACGTGCTGATGGAAGGACCGAGGAGGGGGTTCTCCTGAAATGGCTGAAAGGAGAACCGGCCGAGCTCAGGGTAAAAGAGGCAGCGGTTGCCGCCGATGGCCGCGGGGCAATTATTTTCATATAATGTGAAAGAAAACATGGCGATATTGGCCAGGAAAGTGAGAGGCACAAGCCATGGGAACCAGGGTTTGGGAGGCGGAGGGTAATAGCTTGGCGGTGGCGGCATTGAGAGGGGCTTTCGGACCTCATAGGACATGGACTCGATGTCGCCCGGCGGCGACCTCTTCCCCATTGCGCGGCGGAGGCGGAGGGGAAGAGTGCACAATAGCGTCGGCGACGACGGATGCTATTGTGCACCAGTTGTTAGAGTGAGCGAAAGAAAGGAGAAATAGCCAAAGAATGGCTAAGAACCCTTCTTGCTAGGATGATCGTTAAGTTAGGTACTTTTTCCAGGAAGTGTAAAATTACTGAATTGCCCACAAGGGGAAATGATAAATACCATATATTTAATTATTTCCTTCCTTTTATTATTTTTTTGCCTTAATAATAAATCAATTTCATAATATCTTAGATAATTATTATTGTAGCTAATTATCATAAAGGGAAATGACAAATAGCTAAATTATTTATTGAATGTGATTTTCTTAAAAAAATTAAAGTTAAAAAAGGCATTTTAAAAAGCAAGAGACGGAATTATTATTTTTTAAAATTTTAGAAATGAAAGCTCATATTTTAAAATTTTAAAAAAGAATATAATTTAGTTTCAAAATATATATCCAGTAAGCATATATCTATAAATTTTTTATACAATCTGAATAAAAAGGGTTAATGTTTAATTATAGATATTTTTTACTACTTATTCAAGTCTTAATTTTTAACATTTTAAGATTATTCCATTTGACTCAAAAAAAAAAAATAAATAAAAATAATAATAATTAATTAAAAATTAAAAAAAATTTGAAAATTAGCCTACAAAAATGGTTTTAAGCCACTATCTATTTATTTAGAATAATATTTATGCTTATGTTAAAAATTTAATTAATGAAAATAATCTAAAATATTTGATAAAAATGAGGAGGGTCTTAATATATATAACATTCGAATTAAATTAATTTTAGCAATTTTTTAATACATAAAATAATATTTTAGTTCTTCGAGAAGGAACAAATGAAACACGATAAATTATTTTATAAATATATAACAGAAATTTGAGCTTTGAAATTATATTTAAATACAAATTCAATTTTAATTTGTACTTTATTAATAATTTAATTATTCTATGTTTGAAAATACATAATTATAATTTTTTTATCCTTTATATGAATATGAAATATATCGGTTTGGAATGCAATAAATATCCCAATAAATAAGACAAAAATTGAAAAAGACTTTCCATTTATGAATGGCTTACGCGTACCGACACGGTTGCAAACACATAAATTAATCATTTTTTCCCAAAATATAATTAGATTTATTTTATTTTAATTTTTCTAATGCCTTTCTCTCTATATTTTCAAGAAAAAAAAAAAAAAAAGAAGGCCAAAATTAAAACTTAATTTTTATTTGTCTCTTAATTTCTAAATATTTGAATTTAAAATTTGGAAGTTTATATTTAATTAGATTTATTAAATTATAGGGACAAAAATAAAAGAAAAGAAATGATAGGGACTAAAATAAAAGAAATGAAAAAGTTATTTTTGTTTATCTTTTTAAAAGATATTTAAAAAATGAAATCCACACGGCTTTGCCGATCCCGCGTTCACCGTCTCCTCGTGGGGGACTTTGAGGAGCTCGACTTGAGCTGCTTTAGCGGATCGTTCATGTCGCTTGACTTTCTCTCATTCACACGTTCCAATAATTTCTTTTCAATTCAATTCTTTATATTTATTTCCATTCCCAACTAATCAGATCTGATCTATTCTGATCTGGTCTGAGCTTCATTTCGTTTCTTCCTTCTTCTCCTCCACAGATTCCGACTTCACTGCGTCTCTCTGCAAATCCAAGTTCGTTTTCTTACTCCTTCTCTTGTTTCATCCATCAGTATCGTTTTGTAAGGGAATCGCGTTGTTGGAGGTTCTGTTAGTGTGTGTTTGTGTGATCTGATCTGTTTATTGTATCTGATTTATATTATCTTGTTGATTTAAGTCTGTTTGATTATGTTCCCTGCAAAATCGGTCGATTCTTAAGTGGATTAAACTTGTTTTTGGTGGTGTAGGTGAGAATGGAAGGTCCTTCGCTTCACGGTACGCTTCACGCCACAATCTATGAAGTCGACAGGTTGCATACTGGTGGTGGATCCAACGTCTTCAGCAAGGTACATCTCTACCTGTCGATGGAAAATTCTTTTGTATTTTGGTCGATTTCTGATTCTATTGCGTTGCCGGTTTGTAATTTTGATTTTTCTTCTCCTAATTCTCAAGTGTGTAATTTGACTGTGAGCTTATGGTTGACTTTTTTCCTCTGGATAAAGTGCTTGTGTTTGAATGTGATTTCGATTAAGTTTTCTGATCTGTGGCTGGAACTGATTTTGGAGAAAATTGGACAATTAGAATCGCTTGAAATTTTGGTAAAGTAGCTTAGATTCAGAAGAATATTCTTCAATTATTTGAGATGTTCAATGATACATAAGTTTCTCCGTCACCAAATGTTTGAATATTCAATGCGTAATCCATATTTCTCTTCAGTGAAAAGTTACTGAATTTTCAGAATGAAATTAAATTAGCCCTGGGTCTGCTTGTTTCATTGTTCTCTTGCCACTGCTTGGAGCTCTTCTGCATAACTCCCTTCAAGCCACAGCGTCTTGGTTTACCAAATAGGATTTTCTTGCCAAAGTTAAAAGGTTTCTGCTCCATGCTGATACTTGATCACAAAACCAAGTGAATTTTGAAATGTTGCTAATTATGATTTTTTTCCTCCAAATTAATAATACACAATTTTTTCTGTATTTTCAGCGTGTAAATGTTCTTTTTAATATTCTTCTGCTGGCACATGCAAAGAGATTGTTACGTTGTACATGTAAACCATTCTCTTAAAATACTATGTACGATCGTACATGTAAGTATTTTTCAGAGGGGCAAATGTAATGCCTTCTTCAGGCGTGAACCAAACTTCTTTCCAACAGCATGAGCTTACTGGAGACAAGTCAAAATTTATATGTGTTAAAATATCACTCTCGTTTACAAACCTATCTTCTTGCTTTTCTTTCATTCAATTGGATTAATGGAGAAACATTTATTGCAGTTAATGCAAAACCTTGAGGAGGCGGTTGGAATTGGCAAAGGAGTTACCAGACTATATGCAACTATAGATTTAGAAAAGGCTAGAGTCGGGAGGACACGAAAATTGGAAAATGAACCCCATAACCCTAGATGGTATGAATCTTTTCACGTCTACTGTGCCCATAGGGCATCAAATGTTATCTTCACCGTGAAGGATGATAACCCTATCGGTGCAAGTTTGATTGGACGTGCATATGTACCGGTGGAAGACATCGTAGATGGGGAGGAAGTTGACAGGTGGGTTCCACTCTTAGATGAAGAAAAAAATCCAATTGAAGGAGAATCTAAGATCCGTGTCAAGCTTCAATACTTCAGTGTTACTAAAGATCGCAATTGGGGTCGTGGTATAAGAAGCCACAAATTTCCTGGAGTCCCCTACACATATTACCCACAGAGACAAGGTTGTAAAGTCTCTTTGTATCAAGATGCTCATATCCCTGATAATTTTGTTCCTAAAATACCTCTTGCTGGAGGAAAGAGTTATGCTCCGTCCAGATGTTGGGAAGATATTTTCGACGCTATACAAAATGCAAAACACATGATCTACATCACAGGATGGTCTGTTTATACAGAAATCGCCTTGATAAGAGACTCAAGGAGGCCAAAGCCCGGAGGAGACACCATGCTTGGTGAGCTGCTTAAGAAGAAAGCAAGTGAAGGCGTCAGAGTTCTTATGCTTGTCTGGGATGACAGAACATCAGTCGGTTTACTAAAGAAGGATGGTCTGATGGCTACTCATGATGAAGAAACTGAACAGTTCTTTCGAGATACTGATGTCCACTGTATCTTGTGCCCTCGTAATCCTGACGATGGTGGAAGCATTGTTCAAGACCTACAAATCTCTACAATGTTCACTCACCATCAGAAGATTGTTGTTGTGGATAGTCCAATGCCAAGTGGAGATTCGAATAAGAGGAGAATTGTGAGTTTCGTTGGTGGCCTTGATCTTTGTGATGGCAGGTATGACACACCCTTTCATTCCCTCTTCAGGACATTGGATACTGCACATCACGATGATTTCCATCAACCCAACTTTCCTGGTGCATTAATAACAAAAGGTGGACCAAGGGAACCTTGGCACGACATCCATTCCCGACTTGAAGGGCCCATTGCCTGGGATGTCTTATTCAATTTTGAGCAAAGGTGGAAGAAACAAGGTGGGAAGGATGTCCTTGTGCAGCTTCGAGAGCTTGATGAAATAATTATTCCTCCATCTCCTGTTATGTACCCAGATGATCATGAAACCTGGAATGTTCAATTGTTTAGATCTATAGATGGTGGGGCAGCCTTTGGCTTTCCTGAGACCCCCGAAGATGCTGCTAGAGCTGGGCTAGTTAGTGGGAAAGATAACATTATTGATCGAAGTATTCAAGACGCTTACATAAATGCTATTCGGCGGGCTAAGAATTTTATTTATATTGAAAACCAATATTTCCTTGGAAGTTGTTTTGGATGGTCTCCTGAGGATATCAAGCCTGAGGATATTGGAGCCTTGCACTGTATCCCAAGAGAGCTTTCCCTAAAGATCGTAAGTAAGATCGCAGCAGGAGAAAGGTTCACCGTCTATGTAGTTGTCCCAATGTGGCCAGAAGGAATACCAGAAAGTGGATCGGTTCAGGCAATATTAGATTGGCAGAGGAGGACATTTGAAATGATGTATAAAGACGTGATTCAGGCTCTTAGAGATAACGGTATCGAGGAGGACCCCCGTAACTACTTGACATTCTTCTGTCTTGGCAATCGGGAAGTCAAGAGGTCTGGAGAATATGAACCTCCAGAGGCACCAGAGGAGGATTCCGATTACATGAAAGCCCAGCAGGCCAGGCGTTTCATGATTTATGTTCACACCAAGATGATGATTGGTAAGCAATGCCCTGTATCTATATTTGTTCCTACGAATTCTCCTTTTTTTCTTTTTTTTTTTTGAACATGTGCGATTTTCTTTATGAAATGACTGGGTTAAACATCTACTGCAGTTGATGATGAGTACATAATTGTTGGATCGGCCAATATCAACCAGAGATCCATGGATGGAGCAAGGGACTCTGAGATAGCTATGGGCGGTTATCAGCCATATCATCTGTCAACCCATGAACCTGCACGTGGTCAAGTTCACGGATTCCGAATGTCCCTATGGTATGAACACCTTGGTATGCTTGATGAATCTTTCCTTCGGCCAGAAAGCGAAGAATGTGCTTCAAAGGTTAACAGAATTGCTGATAAGTATTGGGATCTGTTTTCAAGTGAAGCACTTGAGAGGGACTTGCCCGGTCACCTCCTCCGCTATCCCATCGGCATAAGCAGTGAAGGTAATGTGACAGAGCTCCCAGGATTTGAGTTCTTCCCCGACACCAAAGCACGTATACTCGGAACCAAATCTGACTACCTCCCCCCCATCCTCACTACTTAGTCATGTTTCCTACTCATACACAGAAAGTTACTTTTTCGTGCCATCTATTTCCAACAGGCATCTTGTGTTTGTAACTTGCAAAGACTGTTCTTCAATACTCTGGCTGTAACTTTGGCTTTGTTTCTTGGTTTGAGGCTTACTTCAAATAGTTGCTAATGTAACTTTGGGCTGTGTTTCTCAGTCTCTGGTTTACTTCAATACTGGCTAATGTAACTTTGGCTGTCTTTCTTTATGTTATAATGTTTAGCTTCGTTTTCTTGTGGTTTTGTACTATTCGTTAGTCCAGGCTTTCAGTCTTCACGAGATAAAACTTCATAAATAGTTCTTATGGTTTGATGAATCTGTTAGGAGGGTAAATTTATTGCCCTAGTTCATTAATTTTTAAGTAAAGAACGGTAAATAGATCATACAAAGTTTAAAGTTCCAGATTAAACTTGTAATTTAACGGGCAATATTTTTCGAGAGCTGCTCTCTCCAATCCAAGTAAGACATCTACTTGTGCTCTTCTCTTGCAGGTACCAATCAATCAACTTCATAAACTCAGGCAATCTGAACCTCAAATTGCAGCACAAGTGATGGCAATACCCATCCAATGATCACTTAAAGCAAACTCCACAATAATCCTACCCTCACTTCCACCAACTAAAACTCTGCATGGCAGAAGAGCTCATTCATCAACTAAGCATGGAATTCCCCATAAAGGACCTTGGCCCCTATACTAATTCCTAGGGATAGAAATCCTATACACCCTTTAGGGATCAACCTATCACAGTTAAAAATATGTTCAAGATCCCGTCAATAAAACTGGAATGTCAGAAGCAGCTCACCTCCACACCGTTACAGCCCAAATCTACGGCTAGCAGATATTATCTTCTTTGAACTTAAAAACGCGTCTGTTAGGGAGAAGTTTCTACACTCTTATAAAAAAATGTTTCGTTTTCCTCTTCAACCGATGTGAAATCTCACAATTCATCCCCTTCGGATCCTCGCTAACACTCGTTCCCTTCTCCAATCGATGTGAGTCCCCTTTGGGGCCAGTGTCCTTGCTGGCACTCCGCCTCATGTCCTCCCCCTTTGGGGTTCAGCCTCCTCACTAGCACATCGCCCGGTGTCTGGTTGTGATACCATTTGTTACAGTCAAAGCCTACCGCTAGCAGATATTGTCCTCTTTGGTCTTTCCCTTTTGGGCTTCTCTCAAAATTTTTAAAAAGCGTCTGCTAGGGAGAGATTTCCACACCCTTATAAAGAATACTCCGTTCCCCTCTCGAACTAATGTGGGGTCATTGCAATACCTAACCCTCAAAAGACTAAGACGACCTAAAGGCAGTTAAGTTGTAATAGTTCAAGTCCATCACTAGCAGATATGGTCCTTTTTGCCTTTTCTTTTGAGCTTTTCTTCAAAAATTTAAAAACACGTATGATAGAGAGAGGTTTCCACACCTTTATAAAGAAAATGTTTCGTTCCCCTCTCCAACCAAAGTAGGATTTCACACAAGTGGATATTATGATACATCAGCATCTTTTTGTCCGTGCAACAAATTTTATATGATGGAGTTAAAATACATAAACCACTCTAGCTAGATCAAGCTCAGAGGCAGAGTATAATAGAGCTATGGCATCAACAACAGCAGATCTCACGTGGATTATGTGAAGTTCAAATCCTAAAACCATCTCAATCCATATAACCAACAATTCGGTGCCTTTTTCAAAGTACACCATGGAGCCTCTCTTCATATCTATGAAACCCTCGAACAACCTACTCTTAATCGAGATTCAATTTTTTCTTTAGTTTCCTCGAACAAAGTACACCTTCGAGGCTCACAATTTCTTTATTCGACATTTGAGGATTCTATTGACATAACTAAGTTAAGGGTATGGCTCTAATACCATGTTAGCAATTGTGGACTTTCACAATGATATGATATTGTCCACTTTGAGCCTAAGCTCTCATGACTTTGCTTTTGGTTTCCCTCAAAATGCCTCGTACCAATGGAGATATATTCTTTATTTACCCATGATCAACTCTTTTGATTAGCGAACGTGGGACTTCTCTCCCAACCATCCTCAACACCTTCATCCCTAAGCTAATTGCTTCATGCATTTAACAACCCATTATAATCATATAATAAGCATAGTTGATAATGTTACGTACAAACAAAGTCTCACATGGGTTAGGAAAGAGAATGATTACGGATATACACATGAGGATGATTATTTCCATTACTCTTGGGTGAAATAAAAAACAAAGCCAGATAACATATATTTAAAGTGGACAACATCATATGAGAGTGTGGAGATATGTTGGTGGACGATATTCCTAACAAATGATATCAAAATGCCTTTGATTTAGCGGAATTGGTGTCTCAAGATGACACAGCCGTGGTGATCCATATCTGAGCTTAACCTAATTAAAAGTGATTGCACGAAAGTAAACATGAATGGATGACTATTTGAGGGGAGGCTTGGTAAGACCTTTTTTATTCGAAGAGACGATTGCTAGAATGCGACCAAAACTCCACATGGACTAGAAAAGAGAAGATCATGGGTACGTAAGTGAGAAACAATATCTTCACGGATCTCGTTTAATATTGTATGCAGTACATTATTTTTATTTTTATTTTTTTGAATTGACCTTAAAATTAACGAAGTCTACCCTAAACCATTCGGGTTAGTGGACATTATAAGAAACTTAATCTTGACCATCTGTACAACTTCCACCACCTTCTTCTGAATAAACTATTGTTTTTCTTTGGGTTTATGTTCAAATTCAACCAATTGGACCTTTCTGTAATGGAAACCATCATGAATGCATCAAGCATCAAGGGTGGTGAAGAGGGTTGGTGATATATTCACTAAAATCACACTAAAATCACACTAATCATTTTTATCTACTTTTTATATTTCAAGTTGGAGCCAAAGTTTTGGTCTAAAATGTCAAAATTAATTAAAAAAAACAAAGATATTTAAGCTATATTGCTCCAAAACCTAGAATCCATTGAGCATGCTTAATCTTACTAAATCACTCGAAATCATTTCTTACCTCATTTTTATTTTAAATAATTTTCGATTCTGCGTTAGATTTTGACAATATGCCATCAGGGGTAAAATAGTCATTTTCTAAAAGTATAGACGGCCAAAGGATTTGAGTCGACCGTAGTAATTCTCTCAATCATTTTCTTAAATCGTCAATGCTTAATCATTTGCGTTTCCACAAGGGAAGTGTTTATTTAAGAAACACTCTTTCCCACAGCCTCAAACCACAGAAAGCAAGAAAAATGAAGTCCATTGTTGTAATATGCTTCATTCTGAGCTTAGTTGCAGGCAGGTCCACAGCCTCCTTTGGGAAGTGCTACGCCAAGTGCTTCATTGTGTGTGCTATCACACCAGGCGTCCCTATTGGCACATGCGGCGGAAAGTGCTTGGCCGATTGCCTCTTCCTTGCCTCTGCCCCTAGAGATCTCAACCGTTTGGACACTCATTATTTCTGCAAACTTGGCTGCGCCACTTCTCTCTGCACCAAATTTAGCACCAAGACAGACCCGGGTGGGTTAGAAAATTTTTAATACTCTCGTAATATTTGAAATTTTTTTATTGTTAGTATCATTTTTAAATAGCGATTAACGTGTTTATAGCTAACTTTCCTACACGCTTTTGACAATGTTTTTAATGAATTTGGCAGCTGAGAAGAAAGTGGAAAGTTGTGTGAACTCGTGCTCTCGAACATGTTTGAAGGCTTAAAACTGAGGAGCTGGGACTGGCTTTAAAGACAATAAGTGTCGGTGGTGAAGACCAAACACCATTGGACTCTAAGCTTGTCCCATATCTACTAAGCATGTTTTGATATATCTATATGCTTTCTAGTTTCTGCATGTACTCGTCCTCGTCCTCGTCGTCACTGTGTAATAATCAAGGTTGCTTTTCGTTGCTATAGTACTGGGAATGATGTTTGGTGATATTTAGATTAGCTCACGATCAAAACTTCATTTATTCTACCCAATATGATTTCATGTCTAGTTAAAATCACATCAGTTAATAATTAGTACGACGGCAGAAAAATTTAATGGTACAACAACATACAACATACGTTGTATAAAACAGTTCCTTTCGGGGTTCATTGCTCAAATCCACAGCTAGCAGATATTGTCTTCTTTGGGCTTTTCCTTCCAGCTAGAAGAGGTTTCCACACCCTTATAAACAATGATTCGTTCTCCTTTCCAATCAATATGGGATATCACAATCTACCCCCTTCGAGGCCCACAATCAATATGGGATATCATAAAGAATGATTCGTTCTCCTTTCCAATCAATATGGGATATCACAATCTACCCCCTTCGAGGCCCACAATCAATATGGGATATCATAAAGAATGATTCATTCTCCTTTCCAATCAATATGGGATATCACAATCTACCCCCTTCGAGGCCCACAATCAATATGGGATATCATAAAGAATGATTCGTTCTCCTTTCCAATCAATATGGGATATCACAATCTACCCCCTTCGAGGCCCACAATCAATATGGGATATCATAAAGAATGATTCGTTCTCCTTTCCAATCAATATGGGATATCACAATCTACCCCCTTCGAGGCCCACAATCAATATGGGATATCATAAAGAATGATTCATTCTCCTTTCCAATCAATATGGGATATCACAATCTACCCCCTTCGAGGCCCAACATCCTTGCTGATATCATGCTGGCACTCGTTCCCTTCTCCAATCGATGTGAAACCCTCTTGATTGACGGTAGACAGACATTTAAGCTTTTAATTTTGGATAAAAACTTGTACGCACAACACTTCATAACAAGAACAGCTGAAAGGAGCTACTAAAGCCCTTCTGGTTGTTTCAGGATACCATCAGCATAAAGAAATGAAAGGCAGCATAGCGGTGAAGAGCACCTCAACTTGTTTCAAACATTAGTCTCAATAGGCAGTATACTTCTGATATCACAATGATCCTATATCCAAATAACAAAAGTAGCATTCTGCATTTCTATCTTTTTGGAACAAAAGCTGGTTCATATCGCAAAGTTTAATGGACAATTATGAGATTCTGTCAAGGATTCCCTAGTTTAGGAGCATATTCAGTATGAAGATATGTTCCACCCACCAGATATGAACAGAAAACGAGTCTACGACGACAAATTAAACTACAACAAAATGCGTAAGATTCTACGACTCTGCTACATGATGGCGTACGAAATGCTTGAGCTGTAGGATAACCTCTGATAGACACTCCAGAGCAGGAAATATGCAGCTTTGCTTTTCTCCACCAAGTATAACTTTCAAGTATTGAGTCCTTAAGGAGAATTCTCTGGCGTTTTCAGAACTGTAGAAGAAGCCTTGCCTTTATGCTCTGTGACTGCTGCACGAAACTCTTCCACTATGGATGCGTCCTTGAACTTCAAAGCAAATGTTGAAAGACCATCCTTCCCTTCGCTAGTGCTGTTCATGCAGGCAAATGTGATACCCTTCTTGTCCATGTTTGTGAGCTTCATGTCAGGGTAAAGACTTGCATTCAAAATTAACCTGTAATTTCCTCTAGCCCTCATCAGAATCCTTGCTCGCCCAGTACCAATTGTCGGGACATTAACTTTCAGCTCTCCTTTTCCACGTTCCTTCCACGATCCGTCGAGAAACTCGAATAATATAGAATCAGCATTGAAAACCACACGTTCATTTTCTTCACCAGTTTCAACTGCAACCTCTTGCATTGATGGAAAACCGCTTTTCTCACTCTTGGAAACAGTGGAAGAAGTATTAAACAAGGCTGAGCTACCATTATTAGAGAGACCAAAACTAGAACTTAGACCAGCCCCATCCTTGAGTACATTACCGAAGGAGAACGTAGTAGTCGAAAATCCGGTACCTGCAAGACCTGTGAAGGCGTTCTGGCTACTTGACAGTTGTTGGAATGAGCTCAACGGAGAAGCCTCCTTACTAGTATCGGCTTCACTTCCCTCTTCTTTCTTTTCTTCATGTTCTACCTTTTCTTGATCCCCAGTTTCTTTGTTTGGCATTTCATTTCCTTCACAGGGTTCTTCATTTTCATTCTCATTGCCTCGTGCAGGATCCTCGTTCTCATTCTTACCGCCACTAACACAAGCATCATTCTCAGCATTATCACCTCCTATAAGTTCCTCATTTTTAGTCTTATCTTCTCCTGCTTGCACTTCATTTTCAATTTTATTACTTTCAGCAACTAAGTTATCATCTACCTTAGGTATGGCAGATTCACTTACATCAGTGCTATTCTGATCAACATTCTGCACATTTGTACCAGATTCAGCCTCCGATGTGTCAATTTTATGTTCTGCTGGCTCATCATTATGATCTCCATCCTTTTTCTCTTCATGGGAAACATCCTTTCCATTTGCCTCATCTGAACCTGTTTTTTCACCAACTGCCTGCGCAGTACTTTTACCTTCTGAAGCACTTCCACTATTATCGGTTGGAGGTACCAAGCGTATTCCTGCAAAGGGATTAGAAGATGGGGTAGAGGCAGTCTGACCACGACGTACTTTGACAATTCTTCTGCCGGCTAGCACTTCATCACTAGCCCGCTTAAATGTTCCAGTTGCTTGCTCAGACACATCATCTTCATCATCAAGCCCAGGGTTATCGCGTGATAGTTCCCTTCCAGCAGCCCTCTTCTTTGTAGATGTTGCATTTTCAGCATCCCCCATTGAAGAGTCAAGCAAATCAACCAGACCTTGGGATTTCCACTAGAAAGCAGAAACTGAAAATCTATATCTGGAGATTGTACAAACATTATTACTCAACAAGTTCATAGGAAACACTTTTCTTACAAATACAGACAGATTAAGCTAAAATTTAAAAGAAAAGCCAAGAGAGAAAGGTGAAATAAAACTAACAACTAAGAGTGAATAGGGGCAACAAAACTGACAACTAAGAGCTGAGAATTACAAATAGTTTATCTCTATTTTAGACAAGATAAGTAAGCAATCTCTTTAGGCCATTTGTTTCAGATGTTTAGATGAAATTGAGATGCACGAAATAGGATCTCTGGGTCTGGATATGAAATATATGAGATTAAACAACTTCTGTGTTTGATCTTTACATGGAATCGCTCATAGAGATTCTCATGAATAGAAGATGTTTGCTTTTGTTTGAAAACTTTGGAATTTCTATTTTGGAACTTATTCATCAACATTATTGATGTAAAATCAAGTAAACACACTAAAAGAAATTTAAATTAATCAATAATAAGCATAAATTTCATGTTGATCCTTAAGATTTGAGTTGGGGTTTCTAGATTTCAAAAACTATTGACACAATCCCTGGGCTTTAAATGAAAGGTCATGTATGGTGCCTAGAAACAAACAACCCTTAGTAGAAGTAACATGGCAATGAAATGTGCTTATATGACATATTATTGTATTTTATAATATTAATTATATCGGTGCATCAATCATTTTTCATATTGCTTATGTGGCAAAATTTATGTTCAAGTTACTAAATTTAATTAAACCACAAAAAAATCTGCTATCCCATATCCTTCTACCCCCCCCCCCCCCCCCCC
>NW_019268546.1:2633414-2651891 GCF_002738365.1 Cucurbita moschata | reverse complement strand
CCCCCCCCGACACACACACACACCCGTCTCCTCTTTCTCCCTCTTCTCAATTTCCCAACTGCTACAATCCCTAGTTGCCTCCCACTCGTCATAACCTGTTATAAAACTAACTCATGATAACATATAGAACAACAACACGAGGCTATCACAGACAGTTATCTTCACAATAATATTGTTTGACGCAAACATTAATGATGGTAATGAGTTGAGATAGTGTAACTTTACCCCCAAAACCATCTAGCCCCAACAATTCATCATTTTAAATTTACCAATTTCAATCCCCATTCTTGACATGATTGAATGATGAATATAACTCCAAACCAGGAGAAGTCCTAGATGCATCTGAATCAAGACTGAAAATATAGTAACCCCCTAAAGCATTGCCTCACTGACAAATAATGAAGTAGAAGATATTGTTTTAAAAGAAAAAGAATGTAAGAGATCGGTTATCACCCAGAAGTATTTAACCAAGTCCTAGAACTTAAATTTTAATATATTGGCATGCATCATTGCAAACACAGAATTGAGATAACAGTCATTAAAGCATAAATAAGAACTGTAACAAGAAACCGATAGCCATATGTCAAAAGAAACCAAAAATAACACAGCAATTGAAAGCACTTGGCATGGAACTTTGAATATGCATCTGTGAAAAGTCAATGTCGGTAAACAATGTGCATGTGCATGTGAGAGCTAAAGAGAGTGAAAGCTTTGCATGGTTGACAATTCGAAACTACAGATATGATGAGAGAACTAGTATTGCATTAGCCACCAATCACTGAATAAACAATCTCCAAATGATTGTCCCAGCCAAGTAATACAGCCAACAGGATTTAACGAGCCACCAAAGAACCTCATAGAATTCATTAGGCTTAGAAGTCAAATGATTAGGAGGGTTTCTAAATCCAGAAATTGATTAAAAGGCGATAATCTCAGAATTGAATCTTAAACCTTCAAATCTTTCTATTTAACACGCGAAATAATCAAAATGAATATACAACAAAGATCGATAACAGATGACTCAACTAGAGTCAGAAAAAAGTTGAAGCTAACAAATAGCTGAAAGAAAGGAAACTTTAAATTGAGCTTCCCATTTGAGGGTTCATTTTCTTTTCCCGATTTCCTTTTTGTCTATAGCAGAATTAAAACTCCCTGTACTCACGGTTCCTTCATAACGAATATCGTACCACAATTTGCGCCCAGAAACCCAAAATAGAGTGCAAGGGCTTGAACTGTACCATTCAGAACTAACATTATGATTCACGAAGATCGCCACCAAGTATGATTACAAAAAAAAACGAGGTATCCAGTACACAAGAACACACAAGAACACACAAACAACTCAAGGATCCAAAGGACAATGATGAGAAAGACAAACAAAACTGTGGCAAGGCAGTGAAATTAGAATATAAATACATTAATAGTAGAAAAGTAAATCGAATAAATTAACACATCAAAACCCCCTGCCTTCCGAAACGTAACATAAAAATGTGAACGGAGAAGGAATTACCGAGAATCCAAGCAAAGCTGTATCAGAAGTGGAAGAAATGAGGGTTCGGAGAGAGAGAGAGAGACTGAAATATGAGAGGGTTTTTAGTTTGGTTCCCCTTTTCTGCTGCTTTTATTATTATTATTTTTTATTTAATGATGGTACGGTTTTTATTTTTTATTTAATTTTCTTTTCCGGATTTGAACGGGCACACGGGTTTCTCTCTCTTCCTTGTTATTTCGGCGAGAGATCTAAACGACGTCGTACCAAGGCTGCTTAATGGATAATCTGATATATATATATATATATATATATATATCTTTTATAGGGTAATTTTAAATTTATTAATTCACGAAATTGAAATTATATTTTGCCCAAAAAAAACATGTGACGAAATTTATAGATTAATGAAAATGTAAACATAATTTTGTTTATATTATAGGCAAATGTTTGTTTGACTATAAATTAATTGTCTTAATTAGACGTATAGAAAAAGAATAATTTTAATTTTAAAAGGAATTCTGCCGAAAATAGAGAAAAATGGAGGGGTCCGGGTCGGTTGGCCGCGGGTTTTGCATAAAAGGATTTTGCGGTGCTTTGACGCTACCCGGAAGCAACTTGGGCCGTGGGCTGGAAGTTTGGGCTTATAATGTGGGGGTATTCAAAAGCCCAATAACAGTATAAATAATTCAGGTCTCTCCACTTGCAGAAAGGCTATGATTATGATTACTATTTCAGCGCAGAATTGATGCCCCATATGCGTAATTAAAGGATATAAATGTAGCATCCAATTTGAAACGTTTCTGCAAACCTCATACTGGAGATGGTTACAGCAACAGCTTTTACAACTTCTTTGAGAAGAGTTGCTAAATTAGATTGGGTTAAATGATTAAAATTGTTTAAACAAAACCATAGTATCTGGTAATAAATTTAAAAATATATATATATATATATATATAAAATAAATTTAATATAAGAAAAACACTGTAAAATTTTAAAAGTAGTGCAACCAAATAAACGTGTTATTGAAAACAATATTCAAAAATTAAAAGAATCTAAGAAAAAAAAAAACTTTTAAGCTAAAAGGTATGCAATCCGTTAAAATCGTCCAGATTGGGACTCAGCAGTACAATAAAAAAATCGAAAACTAGACCACTATTCGTCCATTAATCGAGTACTGAAGCTAGATCGGAAGAGTAGAGATTTGAAACTCCTACTCCACACATAAACAATATGGCTTATTCGTATTTCATGACAATTGATCAAAGAAAACTTGGGTCAAGCTGATTAAGATACAACATAAATGGGGGCTATGGCGAGAATGAAATGATCTACATGCACAACCTATACTGTAAGAGGCATGGTCCAAAAATGAAATAGTAGTAATACAAGGTTAACTATTCTCAAAGAAAAGATCGAGTACATCTATCTATAGTTACAAAAATTGACTTCAAAGTCATAAAGAATGTAAAATTCATTAAATCCTATTTTCCGAAATGACCATATAGTTGAGTATATTTCCACATGGCATATCCACGTCCGCACAAGAGTCCCATCTGCTTCAGTAAAAAACTTCTCTTCACTTAGCGTCGAATCAAGCAGCTGAAACCTAGTGATCTGATGTTAACACTGCAAAAGAAGGAAATGAAAACCAAGTAAGAACAATTATAAAACGATATTAAAAGAAATAAAACATAGTGAAAGACTCTCTATTTAATGGATCGTCACAAGAGTAGCATGACCACATTTTAACAATCGTCATCGAGATCGAGTGAACTACAGAACGAAGAACAACAGTATGGTGATTCTTTCAAAGGGATATGGGAGAAATAAAGAATTATTGATTACATTCTGAAAGCAATATTCCTATAACAAGATAAGGCAAATTAGAAATGTGAAAGGTAGAAGTTAGCAAAGAATTATGTGCAGTCCTATCTAACAGCTTTTCAGGGCATATGTCAAGAAAAATGCTCCAATAAAAATCTAAATGTAAGATGCAAGACAGTGGGAGGCAATATCTTTATGAACTACTGCAGTAAATTTGGAAGCTAATCCATGATAATCGAAAATGTTAACCATGCTTTTGTTTGTTGTTGGGAACAGATGTGTGCAGGTAGCAGTAGTAGATCTAGTAAGACAGAAAGCAGGTTGCATAAATGCATGCAAAGCTGGCATTTTAGAATCAACGGATCACCAGAGACTACAATTGGATTTTCACAATTGGGCAACCAATTGCCTTTAGGCTGACTGGGTTCCTTCATTATTCGTACCCCACTCTTCATCAGCCTCGTTACCGTTAACAAGAACGGCACCATCTGTAGAATCCGCATCCACCACAACAGGCTCCTCTTGGCTATCTTCTCCGTTTTGGTGCTCTTCAGTCTCTTCATCTCCATTCTGCCAAAGAACCACCACAACTCAGATAAACTAAACTCAATCCTACAAAAGGCATTAAGAGTGTCTAGTTCCACCGCGTGGATATATAAAATGGGACAAAATGGTATAGCAACAGGATTTAATTTCCATATGCAAGTAATTTAGGAAGAAAGAGCAACTACGAGTAGTAGAGACAAGTACTATGGCGACTAAGAAATAAGTACACACTTAACAGAAGACAAGAGCTCTACCTTCTCGCCTACCGGAGCAGCTTAGATAATGAGAATCTAACTATCTACCCACACCCAACTGAATCTCTCTCCCCCTAAAGCCATGTACAACTGTACTAGTACTTGAGGTAAGTTTCAAGTAACTTCCTAAGTGATTTTGGAAGGCAAGAAGAGTTTTTATCTTTTAAATCAAGAGTGTTTGGGAACAAACAATAATCACTGTTTAAAATATCAAATTGGTAAAAAATCATGTTCTTAAAAGAATAAGTAAAAAGTTGATTATCTAGAAAGTAATTCTAAATTGATTGACTAGGAATCACTCAAGAACTGGTGTATGATAATTTAGCACTCATAGAGTCACTTTTGGATTTAGTGCAATCAAATAACTAGGGAATAAAACTAATTTAAAAATCATTTTTGGCTCTATTTTTTTTAACTGCTTTATTGGTCATACATTATGTAGGCGTATTTGTTCTCGTTTCTTCATTAATGAAAATATTTGTTTCCTTGCCATATGCAAATAAAATTACTTTTTTAAAAAATGTAACCAAATACATGGATTTTAATTAAACCATTTTTATAAAGTGTTTTAGGAAAAATGTTGTTTAAAAAAGTGTTTAATTAGAAGGTATGTCACACTCACCCTTAATATTTTGAAATGGCGGTCAAACTAATAGTTAATTTTAGCTAGAAGAATAGAAAATTGAATACAGCACATACCTCAAGATTTGAGTCTCCGTTTTCAAGAAGCTCCTCTTCATCCACATGCATATTCCTAAAAGCCTCCACAAGTGTTGCATGTGACCTGTCAGCCTGATTAGCATACTCCACCGCAGGAGGATAGACACCCCTAGCGAAATTCAAGGAAGGAGATAAATGTACGTTCTGGTATGAAGTATCCACTACCAAGTTGAAACTAGTTTCTCAATCATGTAATTTAGCAATATTCCATATAATATAATTGACTAATCATACAAGAACAGTAACTACGATGGATCAACATTAGAGTGGCTAATGATACAAAAAAGAGAGGTTGGATCTACAATGGATCAATCATTGGGAACGGTAGAATTATAAGGGGACTTTTGGAAAGATAAGGTGCATCAAATTTTCTACAAAGACCTCTGCCCCTCATCGTTCATACTAATTCTTCTTTCAACAATATTTCATTTTATCAAAACATGTGCATAAAATGATAGATAAAGGTACCTGGTCTCTGAAAATTTAGATTCAACAGAAACAGCTAGTTGCCAATCATCAAACAGATTAGGATACTCTTCAGGATCAGCTAGTGAATCAGCTGCTTTTGGACTGACCTATAATATTTTCAAAATTAAATGGAAAAAAAAAACAAAAAATTGCTAGGTCAATGGCATCTTTAATTAAAATGTAATAAAGTAAGCATTATAAGTGACATGAAAAAATAACAAAACACTAAATTTTTAATGACATGAAAAAAAAATGCCCTCGGTGCCATATTTGTGCATGTCATCATCATAATACAACTGCAAAGAGATGTGCGTGCATTCAATTTTACTAAAGCATGAAATCTCAAACCCTTCAGTTCATACTACTCTTTTCTTACTGTAAATTACATTATAAAGTCCTTACATAAAAGAGGTAAAATTTTATAAGCAGGAAGCCTATTAATTGATGCATACATAAAATATCAATATAAAGGTAATTGTAATGAAACATAGAAATAATGGGAGGCAATAAATAGCCGCATGTCTTTCTGAATGAAATGTAGGTTTCTTCTCTTTTTGTTGTTTGGTTTCAAGGTTTGGATGATGGGAGGCAGCCCTCAAATCACGCGATTTTAGAATTCGATGGCTTTGCAAGTACCTCTCATACCAATGATCACTAAAACCTGCTCGGAACTTTTGTTCTCTCTTAAAGATTCTAAATAAACGAGATGAAAATTTTCCTTTGGTAATGCATGGGTAAAGGAGAGGATGCCACAATATATGCTGCGATGGAAGTCTCTGTCTATTGGGAAAAAAAAAGGAGCTTGACTTGGGAAACTTTTGGAACAGATGTAATGTATGGCCCTTAGAAAAGGTAAATATGGAGAACATCAAGGTGGCCGAAGAAATTATATTAACCAAATGCTAGTGGGCAAGAAGCTGGCACCAGGTGGAGGTATTCTGTTAGCTTATAAAAAAAATGCAGATCGAACAGTATTCTTTTGGACTATAAGTTATTATGTTTAATAGACTTAAATATACGCAACAATGATACGACTTGTGTATAGTTTTTATCGGATGATAAGCTAATTGATGTTCAGCTCTCTATTATATACACAATGATACAACTTTTTGCAAAGGAATATTCAACATGAACAGGACATAAGAATTAAATGTTACCTTATTCAGGTCCTTTCTCCAGATAGCAACTATCTCAGAGACTTTACTTGGAAGATAAGACCGTGCCATTAACGCTGCTTCAGGTATCCGGTTACTACAAAAACAAGATGTAAGCATCGATACCAAATCTTAATAGATCCATAAATGAAGAAAAAAATTCACCTTTCCACCAATAGCTGGAGGCAGTCTTCTAATTTACCCAATGTAAATAAACAGAGGAAAGCAACATTGTTCTTTCCTTGCTCTTTAGCAAGGGAAGCAAGCTTTGAAATTCCTTCAGCGTCCCCTAAAGAAGAATAGAGCAGTAACAGACCACTCAGGTCCATGGCAAATTTTAGACATTCCTCCGCCATTTCTAGCTGCAATAACATGATTCAACAGAGATCGATATCAGAGGATTGTTAAAGAGATATTGTAAGTATCGTGGGACAGAAGCATTTTGATTAAACACCTTTCCACTAGACATGGCCAATTCTCCAAGCTGCTTCCATTTGGATTCGCTATGTACAGCCGTTGCAATTTCCTGCAAAAGACCAAGAAACCTCTATTTGGATCTTACTAGAACTACTGTAAAGCACCACGTCCCCAAAGAAACAAGGAGAAGAAAAGCAAGAAAACTAAACAATGTTCTAAACAAGTTCAAAACAGCACCCTACATTTATTTAGCACCAACATGATTGGAGCATACCTTTGCAACATCTAATCTTCCAAGCTGTATCGCTAATTCAAATCTATAATCAGGATCTGTTGCAACCTCCAGTGCCTCTTCTATCATACCTCGAGATTCTAAAAAGCGAGCCACACTGATAGACAACAAAAACTAAGAAATATATCAACATTTCTTTCACTCTTAAAAAGAGAAACCTTTAACTATTGAACGAAGAGATTCAAACAAGACAAGATATCCTTAAAAGAAGCCAGGGATTTTACTATAAACAATCCTAATGCCACAAATAATAAAAGGAGCGATTACAAAAAGAACTGCAAATCCGAGGTAAAAATAAGACATCTCTTTTTCAATGCTGTACTTCTTGTCAATAAAGGAGAGTGAGAGAGAGAGAGAGAGGAATTACATGAATGTTAAAGCATGTATACACTATTGGGGAGAACAAAAAATTGGCATTTTCAAGTGTCAAAGTAGAATTAAAACAATATCTAAAATGAATTAACAAGTGTAAAATATTCTAATGATGAATAGATGATACAGAAAATATTACATAATTTCTGCTAGCAACAATATCAATTCTAAAGTACCATTTTTAAGATAAGAGGTAGCATTTCAGTCAGAAAATATCGTATTACTAATTTTAAGCACTTTTTTTAAAATTGAGGATTCATAGATACCTATTATGATGCTCCTTGGGGATTAAAGGTAAGATTTCATTGGCTCTTTCCAGATCTCCCCGCATTACAAGTGTCTTGTATTCAATCAAGCTAAGAAGTAATGTATATCCTACAACACTGCAACAAACAGATCATCACATACTTACATCAGATTATATGGTAGCAACTATCAGCTCCAAGAACATAAAATAGCATCTGCTTACTTAAATTCTTTGTCAATTAAATACACGCGACTGTGACTGGCAAGATATCCAAGCAAATACATTGGTCGATCCAGATGAAACATTGTAGTAACCTGAAAATAGATCCATACATCAACGAGGAAACAATCCATTTTTCTCTTTTCTCCGATGAAGGGAAGTATATTGATGTGAATTTAAAGAAGCATTATGAAAATGTCCAAGAAAAATAGGGGGTGAAGGGTTAGCATAGGAATCATAATCACCTCACCACCAACACAGTAATTTAGCCTCCAAGAGGAATTATTATAAATGAAACAATCCCCAACCCATAAGCCGGTCCTAACACGTTCATTTGTTTCATAGAGAAGCTCAAACGCATCCTCTATACCTTGTTCATCAACTGATCTACCACTATCAAGATAAGATGAAACAACATCGCGCTGCATCATGAAATATACTTATTAGATAAAATCCTTCTTGGCACTACACAAGATAAAAAAAAAACAGTAGCAGTACTGAACATGGCTTAAGAAACATCCTCCAGATAACATCTCACTAAATGGAACTACAATACAAAAACTGCAAAGGCAGGCTTAAATGGATGGCAACTTACATTGTACTTCAGGATATAAAATGCAGAATCACTGGAAATTGCCACTAGGTCACCACTATCGGCCCAATAGAGATTCTGATATTTAATACAATGATAGAAAACGCAAAACATCAGCAAAATGTCAGGGAAAAGTTACACATAGTCCACGAGTCTGTGGAGGCTAGCAGCCTATAGAGCTTCTTGAGGAATATCTGCACTCACTTTCACATTTACATCAATCCGTCGAATTAACCGGCACTCAGCCCAGTCATAAAAGCAAATAAAATCGTTTGAGCACATTGCCAAAAGAGTTCCTCCATAAATATGCTCTGCAGAAAATGTAGGCCGGATGCTCTTCTTTTCCTGAAAGAACGGAATGTATTTTCATCAACTTGAGACACTCAACCTCTTGAAATGGCATATTATTTACAATATTTCTATGAGATTTTTTTTTTTTTTTTCTTTTTTGATGAGACATGCTATGTACAATATCTGATACTACTTGAACTTGAGAAATTTAAAAATAAGAACCTAAACTATGTTTGGCTCATGGTTTTATTAAGCCTATAATGAAGTCTATGGTTGAAAAGTTTAAGTTTATATCATCTATGTTTGGATTGTACAAAGAAATATGCTCTAGAGACCTCAGTTTGTATAACCTATATTTGGTTGAACGTTTATGTTTGTAAAATTTTGTATGCCATATATACAGGTGAGTTTCAAAAACTTGATTGAAGTTTATTGAGTTTGTGGGTTTTTACCCCGAAAAAAAAAAACTCATAGTATTTGGAACTATAACCTCAACCTAGATATACAATTAAATATTCATTAAAAAAAATAATAATAATAAAATAAGTGTCCATTAGTTTATCAAATATCTGCTTCAGATAAGTTGGTTTATCTCAAAATTTTAACTAGAATACTTTTTATGTGGTTTCCTCTCAACCAACCACTTGAACAAGCACAATGCATTTTTGTCACTGACGTCAAATAATGCATAAAATGCGTTTGAAAAAACATACCATATGATTCCAATATTCCTCTTCTTAAATATTTATTAAAATAAATACAAACCTGGAAATTTTTTGTGAAAATCTTTATCTTTGAAGTACTCTCTCGAGCAGCATATTCTCCTTCAGATGACCAAACAATTTCCAATGCGGAACCAAATGATCTATTCCTCCATGCCAAAGCTGTATAGATAATGTATTCGCCATCTCCACATACAACAACAAATCGTCCATTGGGATTGTGCCTCAAGTTCTGAAAGAAATTGTGAGAGCAAACAAACAGAGCATGAGAACGGAGAACAATAATCAACAAAAGGTAAAACTCATTCTACTACATAAGATTTCATATTAACTGAACTTAACATGAAATTTTCAGCTAAAGTATCTACAATTGCACTGTAAAAAGATGACCGGTGCAACGGATAACAAGAATGCCGTCAGAATACTGGTTTGTATCAATCATTACGATGTCGTCAAGTATAGAGCATACACCAAAAACATTTTTAGTAATAGATACCATGAGTTTCAGAAGGTAAACATGATTAGATATGCTTTCAAATGTTGCCTCGCTTTAACAATGAAGTGTAAATTGTGACCTTATGACAAATGTTAGAAGAAGAGAAATCATATAATTAGAAGATCATATAAGCACAATTACTTGAGGATAAAGATCACAGGTTCCCAATTCCTTGACAGCCAAAGGTAACCTCTCTCCATCTGTAACCTAGATAGAAGGAAAGAACAAAAAGTAAATAAACGAGCAATTGTCATAATGCAGGATATATAAAGAAATGTGCTATTAAGTTCAAACCTCATAGTCTGCTCCCACACTTTTAATGTTGACTGTTTGGATTTCATTGTGCTTAGCCCAAATAATTTTCCCAGTATTATCCATGCTAGCTACAGGTACCTCCCGGCCAAGTTTTACCATAATCGTTCCTTCATCATAACCAATCACAACCCTGTCGGAGAAAGGATACATCATTTCTAACAACAAACAAACAAAATATCTCAAGCAGATTTTTAAAAATGATTTATAAGCTTAATTCTCTATACAGTCCCTCATTAATAAATTAGTAGAGACTCGTGGACAGTCAAATTTTTAATCATTTTATCCACCCCCTAATTAAAAACTTCAAATATGTACTCAATTATTTACATATTATTTATTAACTTCACGCTTTATATTCAATGATTTACTGTTTCTGATAGTAAAATAAATTTTCAAAGCCAAGAATTTTGTATAACCTTCTGGAATGGTTAAATAAATTATTTGAACATTTTTTATTGAAATTATGATATCGATTATTTTATTGTCAAAATATGCAATATTAGAATACTTTTCTCATATTTAATCTATGAGTTCTTCCAAGAAACAGTTCTTAGTTTAAATACTGAACAATATATGTTTGACTGTTTGCATTCATTATAGAGTTTAAATTTAGTTGAATAATCAAAATAAGCAACTTAATAACATATAAATAAAATAAGGGGAACTACTATCAATTTAAGCTCTGAGTTAATTCACATCAGACATTCTTATCTATCAACATTTAACCAAATCAATCTGGAACTTATTTTGTTTCAGAATAAAGTAACATTTTAAATTTTCATGTACGTTTCACAAGATACTAGACTAGTATTTGAATTGAGGAGATGGGGAGGTTAAGAATTAGAAATTTATCAAGTAAAAAGAGGAATTGGAAGATTAAATGAGATTGAGAATTTCCAATACCAGCCATCCCTCGGGATAAGAGAAACATAAAAGGAAAAAACAACGCTTATATAAAGAAAGAAAATTAAGAACTATAACAACTAACTTACCGTCGGGAGCCCTTAATATATCCAATAGCCCAAACTCGCTCAAGGCCATAATTCAAGGTGTTTTCAAGCCTGAGATTCAAGAACATGAATTAAAAAATAATCGAGAACCACACAAAGACATATAATTCAAATTGAGATGGATCAGATAGTACTTTATTATTATTATTGTTGTTGTTTAATATCCGTGTTCAAGCTAGCTAGTGCACGCTATATTTGGTTGTCAAGATAACTTGAAAGATATTAAATTCTAAGTTGTCATAGTGGGAACTTGAACTCATTCCCTAAAAACTCGCTATTATTTACATGACCCATATTTGACAACTTGGTCTAGTCATGATAGTTGAAACGAGTGACAAAACAATTATGACCAAGAATTAAGGAATCTAAATTTCTTTTTTTTAATGAAAAACAAATTTCATTGATGCATGGAATTACAAAAAAAGGTTAGAGTTCAAACCAAAGGAGTTACAAAAGGGATCTCCAATTGATCAAAAGTGTAGAGATGGTAAGAATTATATAAAGAATAGCATTTATACCAAGATATTGCAACAAAGATGATTTGTTCAAAGTAACTCTCAAAAGAACTTCTCTTATCCATGAAGAAACAACTGTTCCTTTCATTCCAGGTGATCCAAAAGAAAGCCCGAATGATGTTCATCTAAATAAGTCTTTTATCATCTGAAAATGGATGCCCAACGAGAATATAAAGGAGGTTGTTGATCTAATTGAGGCAGTAAGTGAACATGATTTAAACCATCCATGAGTCTAATCCATTCCTCTAATTTTTCATCATTTAGGTATCTTCTCAAATGAAGATTTCAACGACTATGAAGTTTCAATCAAGATTCTTGTACAGAGATGCCTTTGTTTAGCGACAGAGAGCAAAGGCGAGAGTAAAGGCGAGGGAAATGCTCAGTAAGAGATTCCTTCTGCAGCCAGCAATCAAGCCAAAAATATGTCTTAGCCCCACTTCCCACTTTTAGAAGAACTATATCATGAATGAGATTCATATGAAACAAAATAGATCTCCAAGGCCCTTCAACATATCTTGGGAAACGATCATTAGGCCAAGAATTCATAGAGGCTTTCTCATATATGTATCAATCACCTGGCTGAACAAAGCATCCTCCGGAGGGTAGTATCTCCTAATCCACTTTGCAAGAAGAGCTTGATCCTTATTCAACACCTTGTATGGCTATGTCTCCTTGAGTGATGGGTCTGATTGCTTTTTCCCATTTAACAAGGTGTGTGGGGGCACTGTTTGCTCCCCTTTTCCCAAGAAAATTCCAAAACAGACCATCAATACTCGGAAAAACTTTAGATGGGGCATTGAAAAGGGACAAAAAAAATAGTGGGGAGATTAAAAAGAGTGGCTTGAAGTAACGTGAGGCACCCCTTTGGATTTATGAGAATGGCTCCAAGAGTGAGGTTTCCTCTCACTCTTCTCGACAATAGGAATCCTAAAGGACATTGATTTAGAGGTTTCCGTATAGAGGGAGACGAAGATATATGATTGGCCACTGCCCATGTCTACAACCAAGATTTTCAGCAATCAAGTCAACTTCCACAAAACAGGTATTTATCCCCAGAATCTCAAACTTGTGATGGTTGATGTTCAACCAAGGGGCCTTTTCCAATGAATTAACATGACCAAAGACATTTTTAAGATCCCGGCCTTCCATGGATGAGACAAGTATGGTGTTATAGGCAAAAAAGAGATGGTGAATTTGAAGGGGGTCTCTCCCAATCACCTTTAAAGCAACTATTTGCTCTCGTCTCAATCATCATTCTACTGAAACAGTCCGTAATAATGACAAAAAGAAAGGGGTAGAAGACGTCACCTTGTCGGAGGCCACAGATGACAAGAATCCTCCCTCCAAGACGACCATTAATAATGATCAAATAATTGGGCAAAGAAATACACCCATTTTTCCATTTTCTCCAGGTTGCACCAAAGCTATTTGCCACAAGAATTAAATCAAGATAGTCCCAATCAACTTTGTCAAAGGCCTTCTCGATGTCTTTTCTTCTTGAATGCATAATCCTCAATAACTTTGTTCACAATCAATGATGCATCCGAAATCTATCGACCTTCAACAAAGGCAGATTGATACTTGGCAATAGTGGTGGGAAGAACTTTTTTAAGCCTCTCAGATAGCACCCGAGTAATGATCTTTTGTTGGCACGAGATGAGGCTAATGGGTTGATCGTCCTCGACCTTCAATGCATCCACCTTCTTTGGGATAAAACAAAAGTAGGTTCTGTTTAAGCTTGTGTTAATGATAACAGTCTTAAGAAAATCTTGGAACACCCTCATAATGTCTCCTTCAATGATGTTCCAAAAATGTTACCAGTCTTAAGTTTGTCCCAAGATCCCTAATGGCCTCTTAAGTTTGTCCCAAGATCCCTAATGGCCTCTTAAGTTTGTCCCAAGATCCCTAATGGCCTAACTTGCTTTTCTGTGAAATTCTTCTGCTTCTCAATGGCTTGTTGATGAGTGGATAGTATACCACTGCGAAATAGCGGGCAAACAGCGAGGTCCAGAGTCTTTGGTGCAGAGACTTCCATGGAAATTGATAAACTCTCTTCCAGTCTCAGATTCAGTAAGTAAGCTTTGACCATCCCTAGATAGCAACTCATAAATTGAGTTTCTTCTCTTTTTCACACTCATAAATTGGTGGATATAACTTGAGTTCATATCTCCATCCTTTACCCATCAATTTATGCATTTTTGTCGCCAAAAATCTCCTCTTTAGAGTTTTTTACGGAAGATAGCTTCAAAAGTCTTCAATTTCTGAATAAACACATAGGCCAGCCTCTAAGAGGGTTAACACTCCACCATTTGTGGTTCAGTGGGAGAAAGGAATGATGCTCCATCCACATATTTTCGAATATAAAAGGTAGGTGACCCCATTTTGAAGAACCCAAACCCAAAATGGGAACTCATGGCACTATTAAACAAATTTCAACTATTATCCAGCATACAGTCTAAAATATCTCTGAACACATAGTTGCAACCGTTTATAGATAGAACCCAAACCCAAAATGGGAACTCATGGCACTATTAAACAAATTTCAACTATTATCCAGCATACAGTCTAAAATATCTCTGAACACATAGTTGCAACCGTTTATAGATAGCTCGCGCACACTGACTATTTTCACGGGATAAATACCTAACCCTACTACATTTGGTTGTAAAGGTAACTTTGTAAGATATTAAATCCTAAGTATATGGTCATCATGGCTTGAACTCATTCCCTCTAAGTTCTTTATTATTTACATGACCTTTATGCACCACTTTGCCTGACTACGGTAGTTGAGATGAGTGACAAGATAGTTATGACCAATAGTTAAGGAACCTCGTTTTCTATTACTGACACTAGTAAACAAATTTCAAGTATTATTCAGCACACAGTTCTGAATAAGTTCAAATATCATAAATGTATTAACAAAAAGAATAAAAAATATTTCAAATTATGAAACTTAACGTGCACACCACACCAATATTTCTCCCTACCAAATTATATTCGTTCTTCGCCAAGGTAGCAAAATTTAAAATCATGTTAGACAAGTATATTAATGAAATTCCAAAACCAGAACATATAGATCTAGATATCATGAAATTAGAGAATAAAATTTACCTATATGTGGTTGCATGCCATATACGAACAGTACCATCCTCAGAACCTGTGATAATAATAGGAAGCTCTGGATGGAAACAAACAGCGGACACATTGTGTGTATGACCTTCAAGTGTTTGAACGCAACTTTTGGTTTGATAGTCCCACACCTGTTTTCATATGATTTAATGAAGCATCTTCTATTTGGAACCAGTGAATGTTAGGTTAAGAATTAGAATAATGGAGACCTTAGCAGTGTGATCGTCAGAACCAGTAATTAGGTAAGGTTTGTCACCACCAGTAAAGTAATCAACACAATTTACTCCCTTCTGATGGGCATCCAATGTAAAATTAGGATCGGGAGAGCCAAGATTCCAAATCTGCCACAAAAATTTTCCCAAATTTCATTCAGCATCACCATCCAGGTTAGGAACAGATAAGAAGTTACACTATGAGAAAATTCTCAATATTACCTTAATAGTGCGGTCAAGAGAAGCACTTGCAAAGGTGTTAGTATCCTTGGGATTAAATGTTACTTGCATCACATAGTGAGAATGTCCCTCAAAAATTTGAGTGCACACCCAACCCTTCTCCCAATCCCAAAGCTTTATGAGCATATCATCAGATGATGACAGAACATATGGAAGCGTAGGATGGACCGCAACACACCTAATGTAATCTGTATGAGCCTCAAAGACTTTTACTTTATCCATTGTATTATAATTGTAGACACGAAGGAACATGTCATCAGCTCCAGCAACGACCCATTGCTTCCGCACGATAAACTTGGCTGACCTAACTGCCAACACAGTCAACACACAACAAACACTTCATAGCATATTCTTCCATCCACTCACCTTTACTTCTCTATCTCTCCATATTGACTTTACTGCTTACCTGGTAACTCCGTCACCTCAAAAGACTTGACCATAATCTGCAGAAGTTGCCAGAGGATTCATTTAATTTTTAAATAATTTCAGAGTTAACAAAATTAGACAACGAATTTAAAGAATTCAGAGATGGAAGGGGAGGTATTTTCATAAATTCACATTTCATGCACCTACCACAGTCCGAACTAGAACTCCAAGTGAAAAATCATTCTTATAACCCATAGAAGTTCTTATAAGAAAATGAAGGAAGAAAAAAGAAATAAATCATAGAATCATCGAGAAAAAAGGAAAATGATAAAAATTTGGAAGGCCACCTAAGTTATATGTGAACGTTACTTATAATACATAATTATTCAAGTGGTTGTTCAGTGAGAATAGTTGAGGTGCACACAAGCTAGCCACAATACTCATGAATATAAATGAATAAATACATATGTGTAATGAACTCCTCTTCTCTTCTACCAAATGATGATCAATAACTACCATATGCTTTTCTGCTCAAAAATAAAGTTTTAGTTTCTTCTCCAAATAAAAATGTGAAGACTTGAAAAAACAGAAAGAATCCAACTGCAAACCATAGGTTTTACAAGTTCCACTTACGGTGACAATTATCTTACTCATGAAACCATGTCATACTTACTCTGAGAAGCTTTTGGGCTAGATTATGGAATCATCAAGAAAATAGTGTAACAAACTTCGGGATATACAACAATTCATGGATAAATATGGTTGAGTTAGTAATTAGAAAAATCAGGTCTCGTTTTGAAAACAATTTTGAAGTACTTCCGTAAAAAGAAAAGTTCAAAAAGCATCCATGTATTCATCAATGATAACATATCCATACCTGAGACTGATAGTTCCAGATGCATACAGTTCCTGAATACAAACTGGCCAGAATCCTGCAGTAAGGTGTGTGTCAGAACCTTCAAGTTTTCTTCATCTCTTTTGCAGTAGAAATAAATATAATCACAGTTCGGTAAATGATCAACTAAGAAATCTCAAAGATCCAAACCAGATGGGAAACGAATGATCATGAACTACAATATTCTAACATAACGGAAACCATTTACATCTATCATAATTTTAACCGGCTCATAATGGACTAGGATGTAGCATTGCCAAGATACGGTATTAATAAGCACCTATCCAACTTACCATGGTTCTGTTGGATGCAAATCCACAGATTTTACCCTTTCCGATCTTTGAGCGAGTTTCCTCTGAACCAAATAATAAGAAAACGTATTTTATAACACATAACAAGAAAATAAAAATAATCAAAATTATACACATTCTATCCATTTAACACGCAGAAGAATCGGAATACCTTGATTTCAAGTCTGAGAGGCTGCGAATACACAAACAACCAAAAAACAAATAAGTAATTCGTAGCAGCAATAACGATTCGAAGTCGTAGATAATAACAAAATAAGTTTAAGTAGTAGCCGCGAAATAGAAGCCAAATTCCATGGACCAAGCATTAGAATGCCAGATCCTAGGGTCCTTCTTCTCTCATAAAATCTAAGAGAAAGAGAAGGAGAGAACGATTCCGTATCTATGTCCCAAACAAAGAAAAGGCAGAGCCAATCAAACTCGCGCACTCAAATTATCAGAGAGAATAATCGAAGAACTCGGAAGGCAATGCCAATATCAACAAAAGTGAGGAACTGTGACAGAATCGTAGCAGAATTCAACCAGATCTAAGCTATAATTGAATGCAGATTTGTTCAGAGAAATGGAAGAAAGTCTTCAACTCACCATAGTGAGCAAATGAGAGGTTAGGAAATGAGATCTCGATCGTTGCACCCGAGCGATCCAGGTGATCGCAGCTTGAAGAAGATCAATGGGTAGAGAGAGAGGTTTCAGAATTGAACCAACGAAGTCTTTCGTGTTAATATGAGAAGGAAGCGAGAGCAGATCGAAGCTTAGCAGTTACGTCATAAATTTACGATAATGCCATTCGCCCCCCTCCCGGAATTTCTCAGTGCAACCGATTCTACAATAAAGTTTCAGTTTTGACCGTAATGATTATCAGATCGTAATCGACGGTAATGATCGCCGGAGAAGGTGGGTCCCATTTCCACGCTGGCATCTCGGGCACATCGGACCCCACACGTGCATATCAAAAAGTTCTGAAAGGCATAGATCATTTGAAAATTTAATACTGATATAAAAATAATAAAAATAATAAAAATAAATATTTTGAAGAGTTAAATTATCATCCTGTCCTATTTAATTAAATTGACAATTATCCTATTAATTTCTTTTTTAATCGTGAGTGAATTATTATCATATTATCCTTAATTTTATTTCAATTATGTTTCATTTATGAAATACACCACTAATTGGCCTAAAAAATATTTAAAATATTTCCCAGTAATACAAAAATGAAAAATTGTACTAAAACTTTTAATATAAAACTTGGGCCTTTATACGAGACTAAAAGGCTGGACTACAGGCCCATTTGGGGTCTAAGCTAATGGGCCAATTGGGTAAAAGGGCCTTGAGATATGGGCTGCACGCTTTTTCTTTTTTTTTTTTTTTTTTTTTTTTT